>NW_011494867.1:7822088-7838516 GCF_000754665.1 Bison bison bison
GACCTGCACATCCTGCCGGTGGCGTTAAGAAAAACTCGCAAGACACAGGATAAACGTTGACTCCCTCTCTTTGTGCAGAAAACCCTGACTTCCGAGAAATCCGCTCCTTCGTGGAGACGAAGGCTGACAGTATCGTCAGACAGAAGCCCAGCGATCTCCTGAAATACAATCAAAAGGGCCTGACCCGTGTGTACCCCAAAGGACAGCGGGTGGACTCGTCCAACTATGACCCCTTCCGCCTCTGGCTGTGCGGCTCCCAGATGGTGGCACTCAATTTCCAGACTCCAGGTAAAGGGGGCCGACTGTGGCCAGTAAACCTATGCTGGGGCATCATTCCAGGCACATTCTTCTGGGGCCACTGGTGCGATGCGGTGGCCGGAGCACGTAGTTTTTCTTAGGAGCCATCAGAGTTCAGCCAGCATGCTAGCATGAGGTCCCATCCCTTGAATGGTGCGGTGGAGGGACCACTGGGCACCCAGACCTTTGCGTTTGGCAGGCTTCTCGATGGTAAGTGACAGACATGGTCAGTCTGGTTTCAGGGAGAAAAGGAAATGCGTTTGCTCCCGTAATTTAAAAGTCTAGGAGTGGAGCTTCAGGCACAGCTGCATCCAGGTGTCCAGTGGCTATGTCGGCCCCCTCCTCTTTGGGGCCATCCCTCTCTGGCGGCTTTCTGCTGGGGCTCTCTTCTGGAGATAATCCTCTGCTGGAAAAAGCCAGCATGCCCACCTTCTTCGTGCAAAGGGCAGCGTTAACTACAGCGCACGGCGCAGAGGCGCCGTGGTGGTTCTTTCAGCCTCTTTGGAGGCCTGCTCATCAGTGCTGCCTCCTTTATATCGTCTTTGTGCCTGCGTCACACTCCACCGAGTGGAGCCATCATGTCCTCAACTGGCGCCCTGCTGCGGCGGCCCAAGGTGACTCCCTTCATTGCTGTTGCAGACGGCACTGCTCCCCGTAACCTTGTGTGAACCTCCCTTCACACGTGGGAGCACCTGTGGTGCAGGGCGGATCCAACAGCTTTGACCAACTTGGCCCCGAGCGAAACCACTGCACCCCTGTATCCAGGAGTGTCCGGGCCAAGATACTCCGCCAGACCGCACTCCATGGAGACTGGGCGGGAATGCAAACGGGTGAAACTCTTTCTGGCTTCACTTCACCAACTTAGTTTCAGCAAGTGCCTCAGTCTTTGATAGTGAAAACTGGTGTCACACTGTAGTCGGAGCTTTCCTTATTGGTAACTTCTCTGAGTAACAGAGAAGTGAACCAGGTTTTCATATCCTTAAGAAACATAGGCATTTTCTTTTCTGCAGGCTATATTTGTGCTTCTTATTTTTCTAAGGGGGTGTAGGTATTCTCAGCAAACAGGTATCAGATTTCTTAACAGGTTAAAGTTACCTGTCAGTGGAGTGAAACAGATTTTTCCAAAGCATGTCAGATTCTATGGAAATTTTGTCCTGTGTAAAAATGTTTAGCTTTGAGAACATTCTGGACTTTGTATCATACTCGGAAAGTTGTCCCCAGTGTGAATTTTTTTTTTTTTAATCCAATTTTCTTCCAATAACATGAGTTTCTAATGAATTTTTAAACCCATAGTTTTAAGTCAGATACCTATTTTCACAGCCAGCTCACATTATTTTTATCTTCCACTGGGGTATAGTTGCTTTGCAATGTTGTGCTAGTTTCTGCTGTACGGTCAGGTGAGTTAGCTCCGTGCACACCCCTCCCTCCCTCTTGGGCTTCCCATCCCAGCCCTCCCGGTCAGCGCAGAGAGCCGCGCAGAGCTCCCTGGGCTACCCGGCAGCTTCCCACTAGCTGTCTGTCTGATAGATGGCAGGGAGCGGGCATCAGCCCTGGCCTCCCAGTGTCCACGTGTCCCTTCCCTGCATCTGTGTCTCTGTTCCTGGCCTAGGGCCCTCAGTGCCATTTTTCTAGATTATGTGATGCCCGTTTTTCTCTTTTGGACTTACTTCACTCTGGATGACAGACTCTGGGTCCATCCGCCTCGCAACAGATGACCCAGTTTTGTTCCTGACTTATGGCTGAGTGGTATTCCGTTGTATGAGTGTGTCACATCTTCCTTATCCATTCATCTGTCGCTGCGCCTCACGTTACTTCTGGAAGAAGGTCTAAGTCCTCCCCTACCCAGCCCCTCGGCCCCCTTCTTGCCCCGCTCTCAGCAGCAGCTCTCTCTTCCCCAGATAAGTACATGCAGATGAACCACGCCCTGTTCTCCCTCAACGGGCGGACGGGCTACGTCCTGCAGCCTGAGAGCATGAGGGCGGAGAAGTACGACCCCATGCCACCCGAGTCCCAGAGGAAGATCCAGATGACCCTGACGGTCAAGGTAAGGCCCCACCCTCTGCCTGGGCTCCTTGTGTAAACCGTCAGCCCCCAGACGCAGCTGAGGGTCTTTACTGTGGTGCCCGCCAGGGTCGTTGCAGGGGCGTAGAGGCAGGAGGGCGTCTCCCCAGGTCCATCGTGGTCACCTCCCCTTGTTGTTGCTGGGGCGAGTTACAGATCCACCTCTTGCTGGGTTCAGCAGGGTCAGCATCTGGTCACACGGCTCTGCTCTTTACTGAGGAGAGGGCTTATCCCTGCAATGGCCACTTTGAGGGGTGGAAGCGTTTTAAAAGTGACACAACTTTTAGACATTGCGTTGTCTCTGTTAAGAGTCTGTTTTCTCCTGTTTGGAAACTATTTCCCGCATCCACAACAGGGAAGCGGTGGGGGTGTGCGCTTCCAGGGGGTGTAGCACCTCACCGGTGATGAGGACACGAGAGCCCACCCATGTAGCACTCTCCAGCTCTGCCCAGGGAGTGCGGGCGGGCGGAATTCTGACACTTGGCTCTTGGGGCCCTAGGTGCTGGGGGCCCGTCACCTCCCCAAGCCCGGCCGCAGCATCGCGTGCCCCTTCGTGGAGGTGGAGATATGCGGAGCGGAGTACGACAGCAACAAGTTTAAGACGACGGTTGTGAGTAAGTTGCCTGGGTCCTCTCCTCACTGAGACTTCAGGCGAGTGGAGCCGCACGCTGGAGATGCTGGTCAGCGGGGCTTCACTAACGCGCTGGTGGCCAGGTCTTTCCCTTCGTCCCCCTTGCCCTCTGTGGGCAGCTCGGAGGGGCAACGGAGGGCCATGGGACCTGAGAGCTGGACCCACTGTGGTGTTTCTCAGCCCGTCACCCACCTCAGGAGGCCTGGGTGAGGCTGCAGCACCCTATGCCCGTCACTCTGGGGTGTCCCCTCTATGTATCAGCCCCCACCTAAGTCCAGGGCTCAGAGAGGATGCGGCTGACCCGCCCCCAAGGCTGCAGCCAAACTTGGGTGATCTGACCCCACAGCGGGTGGGGAGGCCCAGAGAAATGGCTTGTTCTGCCATTTGAAGCCTGGGAAGAACTGAACTGGGGCCTTTCTAGGCTTGGGATCACGGGCGCCTGGCAAAATGCAGCCGGATAAACAGCTCACAGACTGGCCGGTGAAGGTTGCCTCTTTTCTCTGCTCCCTGAGTGACTCTCCCCAGTGACTCCAGAACCTACCGCCTGTTCAGAGCCTGGCCCACCTCCCCTATCAGACGAGCGATGTGGCCCCCAGCGCATCTTTTCTTCCTTACAAATCTGCTGTTGTTCTGTGGTCCACCTCCCATCCCTCCCACGTCCCAGGGAATTGAGATGGGAGAGTCTGAGGAGAGGTGGTCCCATCTCCTCTGCTTACTGAAGGTCAGGTCTGTGATGCCACTGAAAAAAAAAAAAAGGATCAGATCCTGGCCTAGATGTGTATTTACACGGCTGCTAAGGAGATCCAAAGCTGACGGGTGTAGAGATGGTGAACTGAGAGGGAGCAGGACAAATGGGGCCCCTGAAAGAGCCTGGATCTTCTTCCAGATGACAATGGCCTCAGCCCTGTTTGGACCCCAACGCAGGAGAAGGTGACGTTTGAGATTTATGACCCCAACCTTGCGTTTCTGCGCTTCGTGGTTTATGAGGAAGATATGTTCAGCGATCCCAACTTTCTGGCCCATGCCACGTACCCCATTAAAGGAATCAAGTCAGGTAAGGCCCGTTTTAATTACAGCGTTCAGTTTTTCTTGGCATCGTCTTTTGGTTTGCATTGCCGGCTTTTGGAAAGAATGGTGCCTTTGTCTTGGTTTGTATTCAGTCGTGGGTAGGCTGAGCAGTGGGTCCTCGTGGGAGTCCTGTGAGCAGGACAGAGACAGGGGAGGGAGGCAGCTTGGGGGCTGGGGGCTCCAGGGGGCTCCTGCATCCAACGTTGGATTACTAGCTGGCGGTCCACTCGGCACTGTGATTGGACTTCGTTTTGGAAGCTTACACTCTGTTGGCCTCTCCTCAGGCAGGCTCAGGGGCTGGTTAGGTGCTTGGAGGGGAGGACGAGGCCCAGAGCCACGGTCTTAGGTCCCTTCTCCCCTCCTCGTCCTGGGCAAGTCATCTGGGCTGTCAGAGCCTCACCTTCCTCTTCTCTGAGGTGGGCTGATTCACTTCTGATTGTCTCCCATGCTGAGGAAAACACAACCCCCTGTGTGCCTGGAAAAGGGCCCTGTATTTCTGAGAAAAACAGCCACAGATCCTTCTGGATTCTTTATGAGGTCACTGGTCCCTGTTTTTCAAGGATCATTTTTTCGAGAGAAAAAGACCACTCTCCTTTTAGTAATTTGTATACACAGATAGTCTTTTCTCTTGATGTTGCTTGAAAACCTTGGGTCTTTTTTTTTTAATTCTTTTCAACTTGGAAACATATCAGATACTCCCTAAATTTCTGCACCTTTCTCTGTATCTGCCTTTGATCATTTCTACAACTAGGTGAGTGTGTGGGGTGGGGGGAAATGCAGGTTCCTGGGCCTGTGCCACGGTGTCCTCCCTCAGCCCCTCCAGGGCGGGGCCCAGGAAGCTGCACATGGAGCCAGCTGCTCAGCTGGCACTTGGAGAAGACCAAGCGAGGCCTCGGCTGCCCCTCTGAGGACACGCCCCCCCGGAGACACACTGGGCTGGCTAGAAATGCCACACCGTTCCCCTAATCTGGGAAAAGCAGTGCATACTCGTTCGTAAGTCTGAGAGGCCTGATGTTTGCCAGTCCTCTGGGTTAACTTGCCCCTACTTCCCAGCAAATGACATTAAACTCAGCTAGTTAGCCACAGGCCTTCTTCACTCTGCAATTCACCTCCTTCACATCAGCCAAGTCAGTCAGGCTTACAACGGATTTTTTTTTCCCCCATAAACAATAATGTATATTTTTGCAATAAATAATGTGGCAACAATGTTTGTAAATTAAAAATTATAAGAGTATTAGGGTAAATAGACAAGAACATTGTAAGGGGCATTCCCTGGTGGTCCAGTGGCAAGGATTCCATGCTTCCACTGCAGGGGGGCATGGGTTTGATCCCTGTTCAGGGAACTAAGATCACACATGTAGTGCAAAGCTGCCACACATACACAAAATCCACATTGTAGGGGATTCCAGTTCCAGTTCAGTCGCTTGGTCATGTTTGACTCTTTGCAACCCCAGGGACTGCAGCATGCCAGGCCTCCCTGTCCATCACCAACTCCCGGAGTTTACTCAAACTCATGTCCATTGAGTCGATGATGCCATCCAACCATCCAATCCTCTCTCATCCCCTTCTCCTCCTGCCATCAATCTTTCCCAGCATCAGGGTCTTTTCAAATGAGTCACTTCTTCGCATCAGGTGGTGTCGGATTTCTTTGTGGTAGCTGTGCCCTCCCCTTCTGGACACGGCACCAGCCGGACGCATCCCGCACGGTGCAGGGGCTCTGCCGTGTCCCCTCCAGACGGGGTCCTGACGGAGCCCTGGAGCCCCTCCAGGACTCAGAGAGAGCCGCCGCCTTAACTGTGTGGACTCCTCTCCAAAACGCTGTGACTGAGCTTGGGGGCATTTAGAACACAAATAACATCTCAAGGATGATACAGAATGTGACTGGCTGTGAGATGCTCCCAGGAAGACCTTCTCTCCCCGTCCTGCCTGGGACATCCATATTCATGGAGGGCATGCCACAGAATAACAATGCCTTTGTGCATAAGGCTTCGGGGCCTTCTGAACTCGAAAATAAACCCTGCCTGTTGTTAGCAGGGATGCACTTAAGCCTTTAAGCCAGCTGGAGCTCAGCAAAGAGGGAAAACAGCATTTATTGTGCTCGGCGCCTCAAAACTCTTCTCTCTTAATCCTCGCAGCAGTCCTGTGAACGGAGTTTTATCATCTCCGCTTTTTAAATATAAGCACTCTGGGGCCAAGAGATGTTAATTAACTAGCTCAGGGTCACACACCTGTCCGGCCAGAGCCTGGGATTCAGACCCGGGAATGTCTTGACTTCAAACCCCATGTTCTTCTTACTCTGCCGGCCACCCTCGGGGCCGCTGCGACTCCTGACCAGCCAAACACTGATGCTGCTTCAAGCGGTGTCTCCGTTTCCCTTTCCTCTCGGGTCTTGCTTGTGTCAATCAGAAGAAAAGTGGCATCAGTTTCTAGTGAACCTGGCCAGCACCTTTCAGCCCCGTCCATGTGAAGGGCTGCAGGTAGCAACGCGACTTGGGCGGTGGCAGGACGTCTGTGGAGCTGGAGTCGTCCCTCGGGAGGGGCGGAGCTCACTGCCCCGAACGGGGAGGCCGCGCTGGGCACTGGGCAGGGCCGCTCTGGGTGCATGGGCAGGGTACTCGGCGCCGCAGTGCGTTCTGGCAGTCGATCAACACCTACACCGACAGCTTCCACAGAGACCAGCTCCGTAGAGGTGTGGAACCTTGGCCCCGTCCCAGGCCTCTGGAGTCAGCATCTGCATCTTAACAAGATCCAGAGGTGATTCACATCTTAGCATAATTCCCAACAAGGGGAAAACAGCTCAGAAAACTTCTCTACAGCAGAATTCAAGGAGAGCAGGGTCCCCCAGAGTCCTTCAACGAGAAGAGTGTGACCTGAGAGTTTTGTGCCCACTCAAGTCTAAAATCAAAGGACGGATATGTTCAAACAGGCACAGTCCAGGGATTATATGTCTCCATGAGCTTGTACTGAAAATCTCAAAGGACAATTTTAGCCAGCCAGAATACCTAATGGAAAAAGGTCAGATCAGTAAGGAGGTGGTGAGAGTTGGACATTGAAAAAAAATCATTGTGTGTAAGTTTTACGTCACAAAAAGGACACTGAACAAATACGGAGTTCTTGTTCATGAGATTCATGCTGACAGAGAAGAAGTGTATAGATGCCTTCATCTTTCTTTGAAACAGGAAGTGAGTATCACCCGCTAGATTAGTGGGTGGATAAGCCTAAGTGGAAGGTTAATGTGAGATTCAGGTCGTGGGTGTTCAGGCGTTCCTTACTGTATTTTTTTGGCTTTTGCCAAAAACTAAGGGAACTAAGGAAAACTAAGCCTCTCTTTGTGGGAGGATCATGGTTACAAAATGGAATGCTAATATTACATACTATGTCAATGTAGAAATAATAATACAATTTACCCAATTGGGGAAGGGAAAGGGAGAGATGCTATAGCATGCCAGTGTCCTCAACATAAGTGGCACAGAGAGAGTCAATAGATATTATTTAAAGATGATAAATCAGCTAACAGACTAAAAGGTTCTCTAAGCGATAGAAGGGTAATCATCAAACAAGCCAAAACCTGACTGGCAGAAGGCACTTTATGCGTCGCTTGTCCCAGAAAATCAGTAGATAGAAGGCAAATATAAAGCTCTCAAGGCACAAATCTGTACTTACTAATAAGCCACAGGGATGTCCTGTGTAACAGCATAAGGAGTGTGGTAATACTGTACTTACTTCGGGAAGATGGTTACTGGAGTTACTGGGATAATTTCATAGCACATGCAGATGTCAAATCACTGTGCAGTACGCTGGAAACTAATATTACATTGTACGTCAACTACGTTTCCATTTAAGAAAAAGCTTTCAAGTCAAACTAGGGCTACGTAGTGAATCCCTAAGATAGAGTGTTCAGGGGAACCTGTAAGATTCAGAATGGCTGGTTGGGGTACTATTCTCTGTGATTTTAAGGGAAACACACTGCAGAGATGATTTTGGAAAGCCGTTAACAATGGTTCCTTCTGTAATACGAGGTATGAGTGGGTGGTATGAGATGTTAATTTCTGCTGTCTATTCAGTTCTACTACTCTATCAAAACAAGCCAAACAACCAACCTTTAAGATGCGTTGCCTTAAACATTACTCACTGGGGAGGGGTGGGGGGAATACAGCCCCATCTTAACCCTGTCCCTCAATAAAAAGAAACATTTAAATGACTGGCAGACACAGGTCCTCACTACAAATAGGGAATGGCTTTTAGGGGAGGATGATCAACAGGGAAAACTGCCAAGGGACGGAAAGATTTCTTCCCACTGGAAATCTTTAAAAACACTTGCTCGTCCCAAGCTTTGTACAGGGCTGAGTGAAGAAGATGGACGTGGGGATTCATCACTCCTTTGCGTCTTTTGGGCTCAGGAATATTTAAGGGACTGAAACCATAGCTGTAGAGGGTCTAAATTCAGTGTGCCGTGCTCTGTGGGCTTTAATTCTTCCAAGTCACCTGCATTTCTAGAGGGCAGGCATTTTTAACTTCATTTCTCCAGCTGGACCTGGCAGTCAGGGCTGTGTTCGCAGCCCCACTCCCCAACCATCAGGTGGGGGGTGGAGGGGGGAACCTCTGGGCTCCAGAAAGGAAGTCAGCCCCCAGCACGGGGTCCTGACCTCTCTGGTCCATGCACTGGGCACGTGATCCCTGGGTACTGCAAGAAAAGCAGAGATCTGACGTGAACTGGTTTGTTTTTCCGACCTGCAGGATTTAGATCTGTTCCTCTGAAGAACGGCTACAGTGAAGACATTGAGCTGGCATCCCTCCTGGTTTTCTGTGAGATGCGGCCAGTCCTGGTGAGTGGAGAAACACCAGTGGGTGCTCGCAGAGCCATGTCTGCGGCGGCGGGTGGGGGGGGGGCGGAGGTGGAGATGACCACTGAGTGTGGCTGAAGGACTTGGAACACATTTGAGAATCATCTAGCCAAACGCGCCACACCGTAAAAGGAGGGATCCTTTTAGCTACAGATTTCCTATGAGGTCCTCTGGTTTTCCTTCCAGTAGCCTGTCTTCTTGCAGGATGCTGGACGGGTCTGTGAATAGGGTTGTGTTGTTGGAAAGAGGAAAGCTCTTTGGAAGTTCCATGCTTTCATTTCAGCTAGAGCTGGGCAAGACCATGCTCTTCTGGGTAAACTTGCCCTTCCACGTGCTTTCCTCCACCTGGTACTCTGGTACTTCCTTCCAGAGTTCTGCAAGTGTCCCATGGAGTCTTTTTATGGCTTGTCCTGCGGAAGGAAATTCACAGGCGTCAAGCTCCCATAGGGAGCGGCACTCCCATAGTGGTTCTTTTTGCTCTTGGTGGAGCCTGCCTTCTTGGTTCTTTTGGTTTGTCGAGGCCTTGAAGATACAGTCTCTATGCTGATGAACCGGTTTGGGTTGGTTTGGTGGAAAGGGCTTGGCCTATTTGAACTATGAAAGAGGATGAGATAAGGTTGGTCGGACAAAAGGTTAAGAACGTAACACCGAGCAGTGGGTAGTTCAGGTTTTGGGTTTGATGGTGTGTGTTGTCATTCTGGGGGCTTCCCTGGTAGCTCAGTGGTAAAGAACACGCCTGCAGTGCAGGAGATGCGGGTTCGATCCTTGGGTCCGGACGATCCTCTGGAGGAGGGCATGGCACCCCACTCCAGTAATCTGGCCTGGAGAATCTCATGGTGAGAGGAGCCTGGTGGGCTACAGTCCATGGGATCACAAAGAGTCGGACACGCCTGAGTGACTGAGCGCATACACACACGCATGGTGATTCTGGAGCCTCGGAATTTTCCCGACGGCCGCTCCTATAAAATGAAACCCACAAGGGCCCACGTGTGGCCACTACAGTCTCACAGGACCCTTCCATTCCCTTCCCACAAAACTCAGGATGGGCCAGGTGAGTCTGCGGCCACCCCAGTTCTCCGATAACCTGGTTAGTGCCTCTACCTCGTTTTATCACACTTTTGGTTTTTTTTAAACAAATTGCAGGGTTGTGACAGGTCTTTTGGCACCGTTTTTCCAGCGGTGTCTGCTCTCCCCGTGTCTGGGTCACGCTTTGATGATTCTCTTATTGCACAGTCCCCTTTACTGTTGTACTTGTTACAGTGGTGAGTGACCTTGGCTGTTAACCACTGATACTGTGCCTTGCTCAGATGACGGTTAGCATTTTTTTTTTTTAGCAGTGTAGTCTTTTCAATGAAGGTAAGTATATATTTTTTAAAGACGTAATTCATGGGCTATATAGTACGGTGGGAAGGTGACTCTTGTATGTACTGGGAAACCGGAAAGTGTGTGTGACTCGCTTTATTGCGGCGGTCTCCCAGGTGTGCCTGTGGAGCTGAGCACGTCCAGTGGGGAGGGGATGGCAGGGGAGGGGTGCCTGTGAACAGCCAGAGCCGCCGCCCACACGGCGAAACCTCAGAGAGAAAGCCAGGCTGTCTGCGTACCTGTTTGCCTTCCGTTCCGTTTTTACAACCTTGAGAGTTTTCCACTCCAAAGCATTTTAGAAGTATCAAGACGTTTGGATCGCAGCCATTCTGACTGGTGTGAAATGGTACCTCATAGTGGTTTTGATTTGCATTTCTCTGATAATGAGTGATGTTGAGCATCTTTTCATGTGTTTGTTAGCCATCTGTATGTCTTCTTTGGAGAAATGTCTATTTAGTTCTTTGGCCCATTTTTTGATTGGGTTGTTTATTTTTCTGGAGTTGAGCTGTAGGAGTTGCTTGTATATTTTTGAGATTAGTTGTTTGTCAGTTGCTTCATTTGCTATTATTTTCTCCCATTCTGAAGGCTGTCTTTTCACCTTGCTAATAGTTTCCTTTGATGTTCAGAAGCTTTTAAGCTTAATTAGGTCCCATTTGTTTATTTTTGCTTTTATTTCCAATATTCTGGGAGGTGGGTCATAGAGGATCCTGCTGTGATGTATGTCAGAGAGTGTTTTGCCTATGTTCTCCTCTAGGAGTTTTATAGTTTCTGGTCTTACGTTTAAAGTCTACAAATAATAAATGCTGGAGAAGGTGTGGAGAAAAGGGAACCCTCTTACACTGTTGGTGGGAATGCAAACTAGTACAGCCACTATGGAGAACAGTGTGGAGATTCCTTAAAAAACTGGAAATAGAACTGCCTTGTGATCCAGCAATCCCACTGCTGGGCATATACACTGAGGAAACCAGAAGGGAAAGAGACACGTGTACCCCAATGTTCATCGCAGCACTGTTTATAATAGCCAGGACATGGAAGCAACCTAGATGTCCATCAGCAGATGAATGGATAAGAAAGCTGTGGTACATATACACAATGGAGTATTACTCAGCCATTAAAAAGACTACATTTGAATCAGTTCTAATGAGGTGGATGAAACTGGAGCCTATTATTACAGAGTGAAGTAAGCCAGAAGGAAAAACATAAATACAGTATACTAACGCATATATATGGAATTTAGAAAGATGGTAACAATAACCCAGTGTACGAGACAGCAAAAGAGACACTGATGTATAGAACAGTCTTATGGACTCTGTGGGAGAGGGAGAGGGTGGGAAGATTTGGGAGAATGACATTGAAACATGTAAAATATCATGTAAGAAACGAGTTGCCAGTCCAGGTTCGATGCACGATACTGGACGCTTGGGCCTAGTGCACTGGGACGACCCAGAGGGATGGTATGGGGAGGGAGGAGGGAGGAGGGTTCAGGATGGGGAACACATGTATACCTGTGGCAGATTCATTTTGATGTTTGGCAAAACTAATGCAATTATGTAAAGTTTAAAAATAAAATTAAAAAAAAAAAAAAAGAAGTATCAAGATGGAAGAGGATGACAAATACAAAGCACAGTAGGGAGGGGCCAGAGAACCTCAGTGACAGTTCATTGGTATACAATAAGCTCATGATGATGAAATTGTCTGAAAAGGATAAAGGGATGGATAATGGAAGGTTTTCCGTTTTGAAACAAATTTTAAGTGTTAGTGTTTTAGACTCTGTCAAAGTAAATGTACTGTTTATATGAAAATTATAGTTTTCACTTGAGCCTTAAACTATGGATCAAAAAAAAAATCACCTTTCATGATTCTAAGTGATAGAAATGTTTGGACAGGACAGTTTTCAAGTCCTTCCTTTCCTGGTGGTCCTTGTTGAGCATTTGTGTGCACCCTGCTCTGCAAAGCTGTCATAAACAATCTGGAAGCACTGTAAAGAATTTAAAGGCTAGGGATCGCTGGCAGCAGGTCAAATTAGTATATTTAAAAGAAAATGTGTGTATTCAGGTTTGACCCTTGGTGAGGGAAGCTTCTGTTGTGGAGGTCCCTGAGAGGGGAGCAGGGGGGAGAAGGGGCGTTGTGTGGGGTTCCCAGGGAAAAGCTGTCTGAGAAGGTGCGGGTTTCATCGCTGCTGCGGGTTCCCGAGCTTTTAACTCCATGTGTCACCTGGTTGTAAGGCACTCATGGGCACCACTGGGTGTCTCTGCCCACACTGACGAGGGGTGTGTTTGGGAGACCTGGGCGTTCTGGGTGCCCAAGGATAAAAAAGCTTTGTCTGAGCAAATGACTGATCCAGCAGAGCTGAGATGGAGTTTACTCATGAAACATTGGCTGAGGTAAAGACTTTAAAGCCCCAGAAAACTGTCAGTAAGCACATTGAGCCCTTTCTGAAGAAGCCATTTAAATGTCACAATCACTTATCAATTCTGTTACTCTGTTAGCTGTATGCATGGTTTACAAAAAGTATTTCTGACACCATTTTATTACCTCTGATGTTTAATTTGACAAGTAGGGAAAGGAAGAAAGGGGGACGTTGGGAAAGCCGCAAGCCACCTGCACATCACTACTGTTGGCATTCTGGTGTCCTTCCTTTGCCTGGCCATTTTTTTGCACATGATATTTTCATAGTTGGATTCATATAATATGTATGAATATGTGCCCTTCTTCCACTTCACAAATGATGCTAATAAATTTTCCATGTTACTATGATTGTCAAAGCCATTAAACCCCTACTTCATCGGGTAGAAGTACTTAATTCACTTAGCCTTTCTCCCACTGATGGACAGGTACATTGTTCTGTACTTTTCTTTTTTACTTTATAAATAATGAAGATCTTCATATATCATTGATTAAAAATTATTTCCTGAGGGTAGCTCTTTGTAATGGAATAACAGCTCAAAGAGGGGGGGCGGGGAAAAGACCATATATTTTTGGATCCATGTCAACTTGTTCTCTGGAATAGTTTCTTTTCAGTTGTATGATCTCCAGTCCTGCTGTTAATTGAAAAGGGCCTCTTTCACTCAAGCGAGCTAAACGTGTGAGATTCGGAAGCACGGGCATGAGACAGCATGGAACCTTGAACAGTCACCCTGTCCTCATCGATGGGCAAGATGACTATAGCTGGAGGGTGTGCTTGAGAAAACTGGCCGCCCCGGGACCTTTCAGGACGGATCCCTGGGTGGACTGGGTGGAGCAAAGATACAGGGGTGGAAAGACCAGGATCTGTGCTTCCCGCTGAGGCTCAGCTGGAGCAGATGTGTGGATTCACACGTACCACGTCGAGAAGTGCTAACGGGTGCACACTCCTGGAGGGTGAGCAGGGGGTGCTACACTCTGGACACATCAGGGCAACAGAGACAGCTCTGTGGACGTCGAGGTTTCAGACACAGTGTGCGTCCCGCTCGGGGGAGAGCCTGATTTCATGATGGTCTAGAACCGAGGATAATCAAATGTACCAGCAACACCCAGGGATTAAAATACAGGCATCCTAAAAGGTTTTAACATTTATGCCTGTGAGGTCAGTAGGCAGAGAAAGCATCCTGCCGGGGACAGTTAATTCTGATATTGTGATGTACAAAGGAAATGTTAAGAAACCGAAAGCAACCATTATAAGAATTGAAAAGCAGAGGAGAGAAAAAAAAATAGAAACTTGACCAAGAGAGTAAAAATTATGCAAAACGATGATAGAAATTAAAGAAAAATATAACAATTAAAATGGAATGGATATAACATCTTTGATTAGGTGAATGGCCTGGATTCTATTTGAGAAGAAGCAAAGAAATGGAGCAGTGTGATGTTTAAAAGTAAGTCTGAAAAAAGGTCCCCCCCCCAAAACAAACAAACAAACAAACAGGAATGAAGAGTTATTGGGAAAAACTGTGAGGAAAAACTTAATGCCAAAGTAGAATTTAAGGGAGAAAGTGCTAAAGAGCATTAAGAGGGACAATATATAAGGACAGAATGTTTACAAAAAGGATGCAGAAGTCATAGATGTTTAATTAGAAACCATCATTACTATGTTAAACATAGAAAACGAAAGCTCATACAATAAAAAGTTCACCTGACTCAAAACATCTTTCAGAATTTGGATGTCTAGTATATAAAAGAAACCACCAAGGACAGATGATCAAACTAATGACTAACAAGCTGGATTTAAGAGATACACACGTAGGTTCTACACGTGGGTAATGTACATGTTTTCTTCTGTTTCTCAAACTTGACTGAGTTCTTGGCCACAAAACCTGAATAAATTATAACCTGATAAAGTTGGAAAGGTAATAAGATGGAAATAAGAGGGTCAAAATATTCCCTATTTGAAAATAAGGAATTCTGAGATGAAGTAAATCAAGTAGATTACCCAAAAGTAGTGAAACATTTTATGCCGTAAGTATGTTTAGGAAAGTCCTTGCCTTGAAACTGCATAGAGACTGAATATTTAAAATAAAAAAAGAGTAAGGATAAGTCAACTGAATGAAACAAATGCCGATTCATTGAAAAGATTGATTAAATAAACCCTTTGCCTGCTTAATAAAAAGGAACAAGGTAAGGGCAAAAACATACAAGAGTAAATATCGAAAAGGAGACTGAGCCCCAAAGAGTAAGATAAATAAGTTTGAAAACCTAGGGCAAATGGGTGACTGCCTTGAAGAATGGGCTAAAATTGTGTCAAGAAGCAGTAGAAACCTCGGCTACAAAGTCCTATAGAAAACGCCTGAAGGGTAATAAAGCACCTATCAGGTAGTGGATGGTGTTAGAGCTGTATTCAATCTGGGTTTAAATAACACAATTCCAATTTTAATCTGCTGAAGGCAACAGAAAACCAGAAGTGCTGCCGTTAGCTTGTCTTGAAGTTGTAGAACTTTCGTATCAAAACTGGAAATAGTACACCGCCTCCTCCACCCATAGATCAATGCCAGGTATGAATACAGACTAAAATTCTAAAAAAATTAGTAGTTTCCAGCTATTTACTGGAAGAACAATATATTACAAGAATGCAAAGATGATAATGCAAGGATGGTTTATCACTAGCACAGATAGCAACAGAGAGAGCAAAATAATATTTAGATACAACAAATGTGACCAATTAAAAGAAACAATATAAAGTGTGGTAAAGAGATAAAATTTTCTGCTCACAAACTATGGCTATATAGTTTTAAAAAAGGACCCCAATTTATTAAGTCACTGTATTCTAGAAATAACAGTTGGAAAAAATGGGATGGGAGGTAGGGACAGCTGGGAAACATCACTCATGATACTGACAAAGACTGTCACGTGGCAGAAGGAATTTAAATAAGAAAAGTATAGGGCCTATGGGGGAGAAGCATGAAATCTTACTGGAAGACATAAGCCAACCTGATAAGCAGAAATATATACCAAGCCTTCCAAAATTAATGTTTGTTTGATGGAAATCACCAGTTTCAGTATAAACTCAAAATACATACACAGGTAAGAGAAATGAACATGTTTGCATTAGTAACTATATGTATGTGCATACATACCCCAGCTCTAGAACAGCTGACACCCCAGTAGCAACGAGCACATCCAAGCACCCACATCTTCCTTTCTAAATGTCATTCTCCAGTAAAAGAAATCAGAGCTCTGAAGACAAATGGTTACTCTGAAAGCTGGGACAGATAGAATATGAGCCTGGATTATACTGAAATTTCAGTGAGTTAAGAAGAGATCAAGAAAGGATGGTGACACGTCTAAATCTCTCAAAGGCCAAAACTGGAACAATTTGAGTAGCAAAATAATGATACTGGATTATAACCATGGACATGTGAGTGTTTAATAATGAGAGACATGCAGCTAAAAATAAAAGCAAGCACCCAACCAAAAAATGGGCAGAAGATCTAAATAGACATTTCTCCAGGGAAGACATACAGATGACCAAGACACATGAAAAGATGCTCAACGTCACTAGAGAAATGCAAATCAAAACCACAAAGATGCAAATCACACCAGTCAGAATGGCCAGCATCAGAAAGGCTGCTGCTGCTAAGTCGCTTCAGTCGTGTCCGACTCTGTGCGACCCCATAGACGGCAGCCCACCAGGTTCCCCCGTCCCTGGGATTCTCCAGGCAAGAACACTGGAGTGGGTTGCCATTTCCTTCTCCA
>NW_011494867.1:7838616-7840777 GCF_000754665.1 Bison bison bison
GTCCGACTCTTAGCGACCCCATGAACTGCAGCCTTCCAGGCTCCTCCGTCCATGGGATTTTCCAGGCAAGAGTACAGGAGTGGGGTGCCATTGCCTTCTCCATCAGAAAGTCTACAAATAGTAAATGCTGGAGACGATGTGAAGGAAAGGAAACCTCCTATATCGCTGGTGGGAGTGTAAACTGGTGCAGCAACTATAGAGAACAGTACGGAGCTTCCTCAAGAACTTTAAAAATAGTTACCATGTGATCCTGCAATCCCACTCCTAGCCATGTATCCAGACAAAACTCTAATTCAAAAAGATGCATTCACCCTTACCATATAGCAGCACTATTTACAATAGTTAAGACATGGAAGCGAATGAAATGTCCATGGACAGATGGATAAAGAAGATGTAGTACACACACACGCACACGCAGCAGAATATTCAATTCAGTCCAGTTGCTCAGTCGTATCTGACTCTTTGTGACCCATGGACTGCAGCACGCCAGGCCTCCCTGTCCATCACCAACTCCCAGTGCTTGCTCAAACTCAGGTCCATTGAGTCTGTGATGCCATCCAACCATCTCATCCTCTTGTCCCCTTCTCCTCCCGCCTTCAATCTTTCCCAGCCTCAGGGTCTTTTCCAGCGAGTCAGTTTTTTGCATCAGGTGGCCAAAGTATTGGAGTTTCAGCTTCAGCATCAGTTCTTCCAATGACTCAGCCATAAAAATAAATGAAATAATGCCATTTGTAGCAACATGGATAGATGTGGAGATTAGCATACTGAGTGAAGTCAATCAGAAAGAGACAAACACCACACGATATCACTTACATGTGGAATCTAAAATACGGCACAAGTGAGCCTAAGAAACAAAAAGAACAGACTCGTGGTTGCCAAGGTGCAAAGGAGGGACAGACGGAGTCTGGGGTAGTAGATGCAAATTATTTCATGCAGGGTGGATAAACAGCAAGGTCCTACTGTACAGCAAAGGGAACTAAATTCAATATCCTGGGATAAACCATACTGGAGAAGAATACGGAAAAGAATGCATATATAAGTGAGTCTCTTCCTATACAGAAGAAATGGACATTGTAAACCAACTGTACTTCCATTAAGAATAAAAAATAAACACTGAAAAAAAATTCATGCAAGATGAGGGAAATAGAAAATCACCATGGAACCACAACTGTCCAGATCTATCAACGGATGCTAAAGTTCAACTTTGAGAGGAACAGGTTATTTACATAAAGTGCCTCGAACTAAGAAATTTAATTGGAAAAAAAACAGGCTGTACAGTGGATAAAGCCAGCAGGTACCATGTTAACCAAAAATGATCAGTGTCACCACCAGTAATGTGTGACATCACATACCTCCCGAGAAGGCACCTCACTTCTGCGCCATGTGGGCCAAAGCTGCAGAACCTCAAATCACGAGAAAAACCCAGACAAACCCTTGAAATGCAGCAAGTTCTACAAAGCGAGTGACCAGCAGTCTTCCAAAGGGTCAAGGTCATGGACAGTGGAAGGTGGATGGGGCCCTGAGGAAAAGTCAGAGACGGGAGGACTGGGAGCCACCGCAACAGCGTGTGCTGTGGGGCCTGGACTGGATGGTGGGCCAGAAAAAGGACAGGGTGGGAGAGCGGGTGAAAACCACAGAGACTCTGTGCTTTAGTAACTAGTGTGCTCCAATGCTGGTTTCTTAGTTTTGACCGTTGTACTGAGGTTGTTTGTACAGGATGGTAACCCTGGGGACCCGGGTGGTGCAGGGTACGGAAACTGCTGAACTGTCATGGCAACTTTTCTGTAAGTTTAACATGTCAACAGAAAAAAGTTAAAAGGTAAAAGCACCGGTAGGGGCGAAAACAAGCAGAAACAACCCCCAGGTAGAGAATTCCATGAAGATTCTGTCACAGGCCAGAGAAAGCTTATTAGTAACATGAGTTCTCCAAGATTTCAAGGATTTTTAAACTCTAAATTCACACACACACACAATCTATCTAAAACAAGGGGTAAAAGAAGATGGAAGGGTTCAAAGTGGGAATAATAATAAAACTGCAATGTAAACATAAATTTATATAACCTAAATGGATTTATCTCCATGGGGGAAGATAAGAGAATGTGTGCAGAAAATAGCTAAATCGTCCTCTCCCAAGATAATCCCTAAAACCTGGAGAACCAAG
>NW_011494867.1:7840877-7841057 GCF_000754665.1 Bison bison bison
AACCAAGAACTTGTGGTGTAAGTGTGTTGTTTTTGTTTCTGTTAGAACTGTGGGGTTAATCACCAAAAAACAACTGCTCACCTTGGGGAGCAGGGATCAGGGGGCAGGCGGTGGGGCCCAGGAGTCAGCTGGGTTTGTTTTTTTTTTGTAATAATCCTAGTAGCTCTTAGTGGCTCTTTA
>NW_011494867.1:7841157-7856497 GCF_000754665.1 Bison bison bison
CTTTAAACTTTGTGTATATATAATTAATAAAAACTGAAAATGCAGAACATGATATGCATGATGTACATGATACACTGATGAGGAACATATGACTTATTCGAGGACACTGGCTGTGAAGGTGACGAGAGGGGTGGGTCAGGAGCTGGGGTGGGTGAAGCGAGAGCTTCTGAAGATGTGCTTGTGCTGCTGATGGAGACGACGCAGTGGAGAAGGGAAGCAGAGAAAGGGCGTGTCTGCTTGCTTAAGAGAAGGAGGAAGGAATTTCATAATGAAACACAGTAGGCTTGATTGTTTAACGAGCATCTGTGCTGTGCGTGTTACTGTTCTCTTTAGGGCTCTCTCACTGGTACTCGCTGATGTTTTGGGTCAGGTTTTCTTGTGCTGGCTTCATAAAAATTCCTCGGAAGCCTTTTTTCTGAGGGCGATGGCACCTTCTGAATAGACCTGGAGGGAACTGCTGCCTACATACAACACACGTTAAGACACAGAAGCTTTCCAGGCCTGGCAGAGGGCAGAGGGCAGAGGGCAGAGGGCAGTGTGCAGCCTGAGGGAGGGAGGAGCTTGCCATTCCAGGCGAACCTGCAGGGGAATGTCTTAGCACTCAAGGAAAGTAACGCTGACACAGCCAGCATGCACAGAAGCTAGGGAACTGACTCCAGTGACTCTGAAAATAACTGAAAACAAATACTTCTTAAAAAGAGAACCCAGTGGATACATACATTTAAAAAACTTAATCAAAAACATGTAGGAATGAAATGACCAGTTAAGAAATCTCTGGAGCCTGTTGTATATACAGCACAGGGAACTCTGCTCAATGTTGTGTGGCAGCCTGGACGGGAGCGGGGTTTGGGGGAGAACGGATGCATGTATTAATATATATACGGCCGAGTCCCTTCGCTGTTCACCTGAATCGACCACAACATTGTTAATCAGCTATACCCCAATACAAAATAAAAAGGTTAAAGTTTGGGGGAAAAAAGAAATCCTGGAACATAACAAATTGAAAAATCCTGGGTTGGGGGAATCTTTAAAGCTTAGTAAGTGGGAAATTCCAGAATGGGTACCTTTAAGGGAAACAATAAATGTAAAGATTGTGTTTGGGGAATTTGCTTTAATACAGCAAAACAAGAAAAATATATTAAAAGGGGAAAAATAGGGTAAAATGAGAGGCTCCAACATAAAATACTTGAAATATTCAGGGAGGAGAATTTTCTAGCACTGAAGAGAAAAACATTCTCCAATACAAACACAGCAGTGTGGAAAGGAGGAAAGACAGATCCCCGCAGAGGACTGGCGCGGAGCAGCATGTCTCCGTGTGCAGCGGCAGCGGCCTGAGCGCTGAGCGGGCGCCTTCGCAAGGCCGTAGACACAGCTGTGGGTCGGGGATTCTACATCCAGCAGCTACCATTCAAGAGTGGGGGGAAAATGAAGGTATTTTCAGATAAAAAAGACTTGATTTACTACTAATAAACTTTGCTAAAAGAATGACCATAGTAAGGAAGAAGGAATGCAGTGCAAACACAGTGGTGACAAAGATACATGTACGGCAAAACAGAATAACCATCGCCTTAGTATACAATGGACTGGCCTGGTGGCTCAGGCGGCAAAGCGTGTGTCTGCAATGCGGGAGACCTGGGTTCCATCCCTGGGTCGGGAAGATCCGCTGGAGAAAACCCACTCCAGTACTCTTGATTGGAAAATCCCATGGACAGAGGAGCCTGGTGGGCTACCGTCCATGGGGTCGCAAAGAGTCAGACACGACTGAGCGACTTCACTTTCACTTTAGAATATAAAAACTAAGTTTTTTGGAAATAACTCAAGACTCCAAAGAAAGCCAGGAAAGAATTGATACAAAATTTTAAGAGGGAAGGAGGGAGTCCTGATTGGGAGGGGTTCGCAGAGTGGATAACGCTCTACTTTTTGACTTGCTGGTGGCTCCACCGCTGTTTGCTTTATAGTTACTCACTAAACTGTATAAATGCTTTATTTACTTTCCTGGATGTTTGTTATATCACATGTATATGGGCTACTAATGACTAAATTATATAACATCTATAAATCCTTTGGGATTCAGAAACAGAGATGAAGGCCTCCAATTATATAAGCATTTAGCAGAAAAGATGAATTTCAGACAAACAGATCACAAACAGTCATTACATATATGAAGTCTAAAGAAGTTGTTTTCTGTCAGGTGGAGAGAAGGTGACGGGACCATTTGTAGCTGAGTGTTGCGACGTCAACATGGCTCTTGCTTTGTTTCGCTTTAGTATTAGCAGGAAGGAAAACTGGTGTCTTCGAGGAAGAGTAGACACTTAAGCACAGTCGGCACTGGCCCTTCTCAGTGCCTCACTCACTGGCTGCGTCCGTTAGTAAGGACTGTCCCTTTATCTTCACCCCTTGTGCAAAGACAATCGCCATTTCATTCCCCGGCACCTTTGCAGCGGTCAGGATAACTTTCACCCTCGCTCTCCTCACCTCCAAAGTTAGAGTTCTGCCTGTTTGCTCGGGGGATGCCCACAGCAGTCTGTTAGGTCGTTAACCTGGGAAAAAGATTTCAGACCAGTGTATGGTTAGAGTCCACTTGTTGTAGAAATCAGCGTCAGCAGAAGCCCACCTGTGTATATCCACGCACGCTTTGGAGGCACTGGAGTCTCTCACTCGGTCCACTGCATCGGTATAACAGCACTAGACTGACCTCCTGAGTAGCCATCCCTTAGAGATCTTTTAGAAGCACCATTTTTTGCTTTGAATAAGATAGGCCCTGGCTCTTCTGGGAACCCCGCAGACGATCGGGTCTGCCCCGTGCTCCCTGCAGTCTCCCCTCCAGGCGGCACGTCTCCCCATGGCTGTCATCCTGTCTGTTCTCCAGGAGAGCGAAGAGGAGCTGTATTCCTCCTGCCGCCAGCTGCGGAGGCGGCAAGAAGAACTGAACAACCAGCTCTTTCTGTACGACACCCACCAGAACCTGCGCAGCGCCACCCGCGATGCCCTGGTCAGAGAATTCAACGTCAACGAGAACCAGCTGCAGCTGTACCAGGAGAAGTGCAACCGCAGGTGGGTCACAGCCTGCAGCCACTGTGAGGTCAGGGTGGAGGGCAAGGCTCCCCCTTCAGAAAGCCTGAGCCCTGACCCCTCTTCTCTTGGCTCCATCAATTACTTATACTAAGAGCTCAAGCATCTGCACCTTCCCTGAGCTGAACTGTCCTCCTGAGCACGCCCAGGAAAGAGTGAAAATAAGCAATGACCACTACTGTTTAAGGAGCCCTTCTCGCCCTCCCAAGCCTGGGCTTGTCCAGGGTCCTAAATTAAAGCAGAATCCCGCCAACTTCCAGCAAGGGGTGCTCTGAGTTGTGCTGTAGACACGTAAGGACAGACGGCCAGGTATGCCAGAGTCTTGCTCCACCAAAACTATCTCCAAGAAAATGTCAGTAGTGACCTCCCTGGACACAGCATGGAGATGCCTTCTCCATGTTATTCTCATTTCATCTTGATGACACCTGCACAGCAGCAGTGACCCCAGGACAAAGACCAGTGAGGATACAGATTTGTAGAGGTTTCTTGCCTGGGGTCCACTTCCCCAAGTCTGCCATGTATCCTTGAGTCCTAGACTAATGGATGACAGTGAAATCTGTTTTATTTCAGGTTAAGAGAGAAGAGAGTCAGCAACAGCAAGTTTTACTCATAGAAGCTGGGTCCATGTGTAAGCATGTCGTGTATGTGTGTGAGCTTTCATGGAGGAGCGTGTGCTCTGTTCAGACCCTGGGAACGTGCTCACGTGTGAGGTCGTCACTCCTCCAGCCTGTCACCGAGATGACATATGTGGAGACCCAAGTAGCATGAGTTGGGGTAACCTTTTCATCTTGGACGCTTTCTTAACTTACAGTCTCTAAAGAGGATCCCAAAATGTGCTCACACGAGGCCTCTCACGTTCCAAACCTCCCTGAATAAATGCAGTGAAACTCGATCAGTGACCTTCTGTGCACGAGCTGTAGAGTGAGCAGGATTCCTTCTCTGGCCTCTAAAGACCCAGGTAACTGATTTCTACAGAAGATGAGCTGGGTCTGTAAGGAACTAACTCATTAGATTCTGAAAAGATCTGAACTAAAAGGCAAATGATCTCACACTGAAGGCCTCGGACTTCACCAGGCCTGGAGAGGAGACCCAGTCCTGCCCCAGCTCAGAGCACTTGAACTCCCTCTGGCGGCTGGACCCGCCACAGCCGCACATGAGGGGTGGGGTGGGCCGTTCATTAGGACAGGGACTTGCTGGGTGAGTGGGGTCAAGGTGGCAAGCTGGGGGCTTTCTGACTTACAAGCCTATCAGAGACCAGAGCCCCATGAAGGACTGGCCAGCTTCTTACCCCCGCGGCCTGTCCACTCCCTGGTCTGCACAGCCACAGGGCCGTGGGCTCACTCACTGCTCACATGGGGTGAGACAGGGTGGGCTCCCTGGGTGACCCCGTTTCCTGAAGCAGTGAGCTAAGCTTTAGGGAATGACAGAAAATCTCAGGTGCAGCCACCCCCGAAGGGGCAGAGCCACCGAGGACAAGGCGATACTCGTCTACATCCTGGGATGCTATTTACTGATTTGTACATGTGATGCTTTAGGAAGGCTTTTTCAAAGCGAAGAAGGTGGGGGGCGGGGGTGGTCAGCAGAGGCACAACACAGAATGAACTGAGAACTGACTTAGGAGAAAAGAGGTTTACCTATGGGGGAAAAAAAAGTGCTGGGAGGAACAAACTAACAGTCGGCCTAGGGGCTTTACTTGGATGGAACTGGGTCCTAGAAACCCACTCCCCTTATGGTCCTGAGCTTAGCATGTCTGTATCAGCGGAAGAGTCCATTAAAGCCAGCCCTGCTCTGTGCGATCAGAAGACCCCCTCCTCCATTCCACACAAATTTACTGAGGACTTCCACACAGCAAGCAGTAAAATCAGGGGAGACCATGTGTTTAAAATGTTAAGGAAAAAACAGCCATTATCCTGGCCTCACGGCACCTCACCATGTGCTTCTAAAGGAACGCATTCTCCTCCCACGAGGCCAGGAGAACACACCCGAGAGCAGACTGACCAAGGTGGGGCTCTCAGTTATTCCCGAGTCGAAGCTGCTAGTTTATTTGGCATTGGCAACCGAGAGACGAGTATTCCTGGTGGTAAAAATGTTCAAAGCACCTTTCAAGAACGCTCAGATGAAACAGGCACTGAGCTGGGCGCTGCAGGGCAGCCACAGTGCACAGCGTCCAGTTAGCTGTTGGCCAGGCAGCCGGTGGAGCCTCAGCTCAAGCTGCTTTTGGCCCCGTCATTTTCCCTACAAGCTCAGGTGTCGATGGCATTACCTGTTTGCAGCCTGGGGTGTGTAAAGGACATAACACTTTCCCACTTTACTCCATTTAAAAGCTCAAAAGCTAAGATCTGGGTCCCCTTTCTGCTTAAAATGCATTTATCTGCTACTTTGTCAAAGGAATGATGAAGTAGCAGCATAGAAGACAGAAGGCTCAGCATCTGTTCAGCTGCTGTGTTGTAGAATCCACACCCAGCCACATCCTCGCAGAGTGGAGTGGAGCAGAGCAGCTGAGGGGGGTGCTGACATTCTCCACGGTGCTGAGAAGAACCCTCGCCCCGAAAGATTGGCTCCTCCTCTCAGGTGCTACAGTGATGTCGATTCAGCATCACTGGGTATTTGCCTTGGTACCACCGTTCTCCCCATGATAGGGTAACACATGAATCTGGTCGTGTTGGTGTTAGGAGTCTCTCCATGAGGATGCACAGAGAGAGAAAGAGGGGCACAGATGACATCGCTGCTCTTCCCTGAGTCTGCCTGGAAGCCACGTAACCTGAGTGTAAATACCTAGCTGAGACTGTGCTCTCACAGCCAGGTAAAGAGCACAGCCGATTCAGATCCAGCAGGAGAGTGACAGGAACGCTGTGAAAGATGGCAGCAACACTGATGGAGTCAGGCCACGACTGCCTGTGTGCACAACTGTCTTTATTCTACTGAATAAAGGAAATGGTGAACATTAGTTACTACATGGAAAACGAAATAGATGAAGCTGGTTAGATCATTTGAGTTTGGGAAATTTAGGTTGGACAAAGTTAATTTCTCTGCTGTAAACTTCGCTATTCTAACGTGCACACTGAAGAGGGGTTAGAATATCACATTTCCTAAGTTTGATCTGAGAACCCTTTTGCCAAGAAACATCTTACAGGACTAGTTACATAGGAACACATTTGAGGACCTGCTTCTTTATTAAAGACAGTGACATGATCTAATAATTTATACGCTTTACGATGTAGTTAGAGCTGAACTTAAGCCAAGGCCAGTGGTTTTTAAACTGGGCCAGCCTTACCCCTAGCAGTCTACCAGAGCTTTCCAAGGAGCCACAGACTCATTTTTTCAGCGGATCAATTTTCAGATCCTCAACTTCCTGTTGCACTCTATCCAAAGATTCATCAGTGTGAGAAAATGCCCTTTTCTCCCCTTACAGAAGGAAGTAGGTCTTCTCCCCACATTCAGTCTTACTCCAGAGCAGGACTCAAGATACAGTTGAGTATAGTGTCTGGAAAGTGCAAGCCTCTTAACAGGATACGGGTCCTCCTCCAGTGCTGGTGGTTTCCAGTTCCTTGCTTTCAACAAAACTGAAGGAATACCCAGATTTCTGAGTATCCTGAGATTACCCTGCTACCACTAACTCCTTCTGTTCTCATTTGTCTGTGTGAAAAAAGGATCATTTGCATTTCCATTTGTAAAACTGAAAATGGAGAACAGAATCGACACTGTATCGCTGCCGTTCTGCCAAAGGTAATAGTACTCTACACAGAGAGCAAAGGACCAAAGTAGACGCCTTCTTTGACGCATTACGTTGCCAGTGGAATTTTACTGTGTTTTGTTCTTTATTAAATGTGTACTCTGTTTATTAAACAAGCTGAGTTCAGAAGAAATTTAAAATATGTGGAGCCTTTTTAAATGATTAGTGTAGGTAGGATGTGTAATTTTGTTACAGATATGTAACTAAACAATATATAAGCCAAGAAGAATTAAGCTACAATTTTATAAAGTAGAATAAAGATACAAATTCAATGAGTAAAAAAAAAAAAAATGTGGCACTTCCTACCATTAAAAATTCCCTTGTTTGTAGAATTTTTTGAAAGGATGGTAGTGTCTATCACCAAGTGTATTTAGAACCTTTGGCTAAATTTAAAGGGAAATGGAAATATTTTACCGGAAGATGCAGTATCTACCATGTACCGCACACACCTTTGCAACTATTCAGGATGAAGTCATTAGACATCAGTGTAGAAATGTGTAAGGGGACCCACGAGTTTTCCAAAGTCAGGAGGTCTCTGAGCATAACATTTTAAGAAGACTGATCCAGAGCCACCAAGGGTGAGTTTTATTTGGACTTAAGAAGGATGGATAAAGGGGGCTCTAGTTCTTTTAATTTCTAGAAGTGTAGACGAACTTTCCAAATAGGTGATATCCAGCTTTTTGGAGACAACCCTCAAAGCTATATTCTTACCAACAGAAAGCTGATCATTAGATTAAGAAATACGCAGAATTATAAAACTGGCATTTGAAAACTACTCACTGATTTTGTGTTAGGCTTTTCATTCTCAAAATATTTTCTTCCTGAAGAACCAGTTCCATGGTGATCCTGTCTCAGAAATGTCCATACTTATTTCTCAATAGGCTTTAAAAAGCTGCACTTGTAAACGTGTGTTTATTATTAAAGCTTAATTTATTTTTTATATAAATAGTGTGTGCTTGTGTGTAGACAGAGAATCATGTGAATGTATCACATAAATGTTGGCTGTTGTTAATGTGAGAATTAAATGGCTGTATCACAGTTTAAAAAAATAAAACTATCTCATTCACTAGATTACTAGCAGTCTGTCTGGAATCATTTTTTGTTGTTAAAAACTATTCATTTTTTGTTCTTCTATAAACTAGGATATAGGCCTGCCAGCGATGACACAGTTACCATAAAAAAAAAAAAATGCTTTTCTGTCCTTTCCTTTTTCCCCTCGGTTACTAGTCTTTCTTTAAGCAAAACCTCACTCCATGTAGAAACCCAAGTTTCTAAAGTTAATACATGACAACTCTGCAGTTTGTTGGTCTTTGGAAGAATTTTTTGTGCTAGTCATGCAATGATGTTAGTAAAAACACCTGTTGTTTCTCCACTAAGCACGAGGGTGCGCCAGAACTGTCATTGTGTTTTCTTGTCATCAAGTCCTGTGCACAGGAGGCCACTCTGCCCCAGCCCGATCCTCAGCCTCTGGTGACTGGACTAGTCACCCTGGCCCAAAACCTGAGTCTGTGACAAAGCCCTGCAGTAGAAGAGACGCGGAGAGTAGAAAAGAACAAAGGATGAATTAAAACTGCTGAAAGGTCACTTTTTAAAAGTGGATAACATCATAACTCTCATAAAGATGCTAAGTGAACACCTGTCTAATTTTATTTAACCCCTTCATTAACCGTGGAATGATTAAACTGTCATAACTGGTTCAAAGCACAAGTCAAAGAAGAACATGCAGTTAGGCTACCTGGTGGTCCTGATTATCTGATTCTACACCTTTCATTGTGAGAAGTTCAGATGATTCTTATCCCTAGAAACCCAGATTGTGTCCAGTGAAGACAGGATGGTCACTGGCTCTGAGTACTGACCAGTTTTCCTAGTTTTTTTTTTTTTTTTTTAATCTGTTGAGCAAATTTATTTTAACATCACTAACAGGCATGAAATCTGACCCTGACCTTATACCACACACAAATATCAACCAAAGTTAGATTACAGATCAAGAGGTAAAAGATCAAACAGTATCACAGCCTTACAGTAGGGAAAAGTTTCAACAAAATACCAAAGACTTCACCTGGCAAGGAAGGCAGCGAAACTAGACTCTGCTAGCCTTCATGACTGCTGCTCCTCAAAAGATACAGTGAGGATAATAAAAAAGCAAGCCACAGGTGGAAGAAGAATTTCTAATAAACTTATCTGACAAAAAGTCTCATTGAAAATGTGACTCCACCCCTCCAAGTCAGTAAGATCATCCTTTAGGGTAAAAGGTATTTCATGAATAACCACCTCATAAAAGTACATCCAAATGGGTGATAGGCAAATGAAAAGATGCTTACTCATTATTTGTAAGAGAAAATGCAAATTAAGACCACAAGAAGATACCACTAACACACTGGAGTGGCAAAAATTGGAAAGTCTTAACAGTACTATCAGTTCTTAGCAAGAATGCAGAGCAACTGGTGATTGTGTAATTTGGTAGCAAATTACATTGTAAAGACATTTGACTCTCTACTGATGTTTACCGCGTGCACAGCCTATGAGCAAGCATTCTACTCCTGCATACAGTTGGCCCTCCGTAATCCGTGAGTTGCGCATTTGTGGATTCAACCAACCTCAGATCGTGTACCACGTTTGCAGTCCACACTGAATCAGCAGGTGGTGAATCCATGAGTGCGGAGGGCGGACTATGAGGCTTAAGCGTCCTGAGAGTGCTGAATCCACGGCAGATCCTGGAGACAGTCCCCTACGGATACTGCGAGACACCAGTGTGCCTGCTAGAAGCGCATCCCTGTGTCCCCTAAGGACATGTACAAGACTGTCTGTAGTGCCGTTTCACACCAGGCAAAACCAGAAGGGTCCTGCTGTCCCTCTCCTGTATGTGTTAACCTTGTGCCTACACAATGGAGCACACACAGCAACCTCAAATGACTGAGCTATAAGCAACATGGATGGATCGCACAAGTATAATTTGAGTGAAGGGAGCTAACAACACAAACAGCAAAGGAAAAAAAAAGGAAAACCACAAATTACTAGGCGGATATACAGGAAAATGTAGGATATTTGAGAGATGGGTTAGTATAAGAAGGTGACGCAGAATGGAGCTCAGCACATACATACAACATGGATACATTCAAATGCTTTCTCACACTGTGAGAAAAGTGTGAGAAAAGTGAAATGCAGAAAAGTGCACTCAGTGACACCATTTGTACACATTTTAAAAAATGCAAACAATATTACATGTTGCGTGGAACAGACATACAGAGAGGCGGAAGTACAAAACGACTGAAAGGGACATCTGAAAGTCGAGACACAGACTGAGTCGATGGGGAGGCAGCGACCAAGACAGGGAAAGGCAGTGCTAACTCTGTTGTGTGTTTCTTTTTTAAACACTGGAAGTGTTGGTCTGGCCAGTACAAATGTAAAAGCAGGCCTGCCTACAGAGAACTTATACCGATCCTTCTCCAAGTCCTCCTAAAGACTGAAGAGGAAGGAACACTCCCAAAGACATTCCATGAAGCCACTATGGCCCTGATACCAAAACCAAAGACTCCACCAAAAGAGAAAACTACAGGATAGTCATTTTGTTGACTACAGATCCAACCAATCTCAACCAAGTATTAGCAAACTGAAGCCAGCCATACACAGGAAAGGCCATAAGCCACGGCAGCCAGTGTAGCCGACTGTACTCTTTTCTCCATGGGGCCCAGTGTGCGATGGCTGCACACGGCAGCCTCAGAAGGGTATGCAGCCTGATGGCCTGCTCCAGTTGCCCTAAGGGGCCTGGAGACAGCCCTTTCCAGTGGACATGCACGACTGGCATGCTGTCCCCAGGCTAGACTCCAGACAGGTGTGCACAGTGCCTTTGGAAAGCCCCAGGGCACACTGGCCAGGGTCCACATTGCCCAGTTCATCATGTCCATCTGCACCAAGTTACCATCTGCAACAAGGTATCTGTGATTAAGGCCCTCCATGGGGGGCCAAGTTCAAGTTCCCTGGTCTCCAGAAGAGCCACATCTCCAAGAACTGGGGATTTACTAAGTTTAATGTGGATGAATTTGAAAACATTGTGCAGAAAAGCGGCTCATCCCAGACGGCAGTGAGGTCACATCCATCCCTCATCATGCCCTCAGAACAAATGGTGGGCCCTGCACTCACTCATGAGAGCCTTGGGCCTGTCCCCTCCTTACTCATGCCCACTGTATAAACCCTACTTTCCTGCCAAAAAAAGTCATACACTATGACCAACTTGGATTCATCCCAGGGTCACAAGGATGGTTCAACATATGTAAACCAATGTGATAAACTACATCAACCAAAGCCCGTGATTCTCTCCAAAGATGCAGAAAAAGCACTTGATAAAATTCATCCATTCATAATAAAACCCTTTCAATAGTGGGTACAGAGGGAACATATCTTGACACAAGAAAAGCTATTTATGACAAAACCATATGCAATAGACTCAACCTTGAGAAGCTGAAAGCCTTCTGGCTAAAATCTGGACCAAGACATGGATGCCCACTCTCACCACTTCTCGTCAACACACTACTGGAAGTCCTACCCACAGCAATCAGAGAAAAAAAAGAAGTAAAAGTTATTCAAATTGGTAGGAAAAGAGTAAAATCGTCATAATATGCAGACAACATCATACTATAGATAGAAAATGCTGAAGATTCCATACAAAAAAATACCAGAACTGATGAATGAATTCAGCAAGGTAGTAGAATATAAGAATAACATACAGAAAATAATTGCATTTCTTTATACTAAAAACGAAATATCATAAAGGGAAGGTAAACAAACAATCCTTTTTAAAATCTCATCAAAACAAAACACAAACTTAGGAGTAAATCTCACCAAGGAGGTGAAAGACGAATATGCTGAGAAGCACAAAACGTTAATGAAGGATATTAAAGGGTTCCCAAAATGGAAAGAGCCCATGCTCTTGGATTGTAACAATATTTTTTAAATGACAATACTACCCACATCAATCTATAGATTTAATACTAGCCCCGTCAAATTACCCATAACTTTTTTCACAGAACTAGAACAAATACGCCTTCTGTTTATATGGACCGTCACAGCCCCGGAATGGCCCGAGTAATCCTGAGGAAGAACAACAAAGCGGGAGGGATAACCCTACCAGACTTCAGACGATACTCCAAACCTACAGTAATCAGAGCAGTGCAATACAACAGAAAAGCAGACAAATGAATCAACGGAAGAGAACAGAAAGCTCAGGAAAACCCACACACCTACAGTCAATCCATCTTCCACAAAGGAGGCAGAGTTTAAAATGAGAAAAAGTCAGTTCAGGAAGTGGTGCTGGGAAAGCTGGACATGTAAATTGGTGAAGTTGGAACACAACCTTTCACATTGCACAAAAATCAACTCAAAATGGCTTAGAGACTTAGAAACCTATGATAGGACACCATCAAACTCCTAGAAGAGATCACAGGCAAAACATTATGTCATATAAATCATACCAGTGTTTTCTTAGGTCAGTCTTCCAAGGCAATAGAAATAAAAATAAACAAATGGGACCTAATCAAATTTGCAAGCTTTTTCACAGCAAAAGAAAAATACAAACAAAACGAGAAGACAATCTATGGAACAGGAGGAAATATTTGAAAATGATGCGACCTACAAGGGCTTAATCTCCACAATACACAAACAGCTCACACAACAACACAAAAATAAACAACTCAGTAGAAAAACAGGCTGAAGACTTAAGTAGACATTTCTCCAAAGAAGATATATAGGCGGCCAACAGGCACACAAAAAGATGCCCAACACCACTAGTTATTTAGAGAAATGCAAATCAAAGCGACTCCGAGGCAACACCTCACAGCAGTCAGTAAGGCCATTGTTTCATATTCCACAAAAAACACTGGAGAGGGTGTAGAGTAAAGGGAAACCTCTTCCAACGTTGTTGGGAATGTAAACTGGTGCTGCTATTATGGACAGCAGTATGGACGTTTCTCAAAAAACTATAATAGAGTTGCCATTTGATCCAGCAATCCTACTCCTGGGCATATACCCAGGTGAAACTGTAAATTGAAAAGATACATGTGGCCCTGTGTTCACAGCAGCACTATTTACAACAGCCCAGCCTTGGAAATGGGAACACCAGACCACCTGACCTGCCTCCTGAGAGACCTGCACGCAGGACAAGAGGCAACGGTCAGAACCCGACACGGAACAACGGACCGGTTACAAATTGGGAAAGGAGCACATCAAGGCTGTATATTGTCACCTTGCTTATTTAACTTATATGCAGAGTACATCATGGGAAATACTGAGCTGGATGAAGCACAAGCTGGAATCAAGATTTCCAGGACAAATATCAATAACCTCAGATATGCAGAAGACATCACCCTAATGGCAGAAAGCAAAGAGGAACTAAAGAGCATCTCGAAGAAGGTGAAAGAAGAGCATGAAAAAGCTAGCTTAAAACTCAGCATTCAGAAAACTAAGATCATGGCATCTGGTCCCATCACTTCATGGCAAATAAAAGGAGAAAAAGTGAAAATAGTGACAGATTTTCTTTTCTTGGGCTCCAAAATCACTATGGACAGTGAGTGCAGCCATGAAATTAAAAGACACTTGATCCTTGGAAGAAAAGCTATGGCAAACCTAGACAGTATGTTAAAAAGCAGAGACATCACTTTGCCGACAAAGGTTTATACAGTCAAAAGTGGAAGTGAAAGTGAAGTCGTGTCCAGCTGTTTGCGATCCTGTGGACTGCAGCCCACCAGGCTCCTCCGTCCATGGGATTCTCCAGGCAAGAATACTGGAGTGGGCTGCCATTTCCTTCTCCAGGGGATCTTCCTGACCCAGGGATCAAACCCAGGTCTCCTGCATTGCAGGCAGATGCTTTAACCTCTGAGCCTTTTCCAGTAGTCATGTATGGATGTTAGAGTTGGACCATAAAAAAGGCTGAGTGACACAAAGTTGATGCTTTCACTCTGGTGCTGGAGAAGACTCTTGAGAGTCCCTTGGACAGCAAGGAGATCAAACCAGTCAGTCCTAAAGGAAATCAACCCTAAATATTCATTGGAAGGACTGATGCCGAAGTGCCAATACTTTGGCGCTGGCTCATTGGAAAAGACCTGGATGCTGGGAAAGACTGATGGCAGGAGGAGGAGGAGTTGAAAGAGGATGAGATGGTTGGATGGAATCACTGACTCAATAGACAAGGAGTTTGAACCAACTCTGGGTTATAGTGAAGGACAGGGAAGCCTGGCATGTTGCAGTCCATGGGGTTGCAAAGAGTCAGACATGACTCTTGGAAAAACCTAAATGTCCATCAACAGAAGATGGATAAATTAGATGTGGTACATGTATACAAGGGCTTCCCTGGTGGCTCAGACAGTAAAGCATCTGCCTGCAATGTGGGAAACCTGGGTTCAATTCCCGGGTCAGGAAGATCCCCTGGAGAAGGAAATGGCAATCCACTCCAGTACTCTTGCCTGGAAAATTCCATGGATGGAGGAGCCTGGTAGGCTACAGTCCATGGTATTGCAAAAAGTTGGACACGACTGAGCAACTTCACTGGTTCATGTATACAGTGGAATATTACTTATCCATTAAAATGATAAATAATGCCATTTATAGCAACATGGATGCAACTATAAATTATTATACTAAGTGAAATAAGTTGAAGAGAAAGACAGATACCGTATGACATCACTTACATGTGGAATCAAAAACAATACAAATGAACACAGCTATGAAAGAGAAAGACTTGTGGTTGCCAAGCAGGAGGGAGGGTGAGGAGGGATGGTGTTGACATTAGGGGTTAGTAGATGCAAATTATTACATATGGGATGGCCAGACAACCAGATCCTACTGTGTAGTACAGGGGACTATGTTCAATATCGTGGGATAAAACCATGCTGAAAAGAATATACATGTGTGTGTATATTTGAGCCACTTTACTGGATAGCAGAAATTGATACATTATAAATCAACTACACTTGCATAAGAATAAACTACAATAAAAAATAAACCTTGGAAAGCATAAACACAGGTGTGAGGGAAACAGATTACCACCCACTGTCAAGGTCTACACATGATGCTAAAATTAGTTAAAGTTTGAGGACGGCAGGCTATTTGCAGTCTCAAAATACCTTCTTCTAGGAAATATAATTGTACAAAGAAAATCAAGAGCTTTACAGTGGATGAACCTAGCAGATATCATCACACCAAAAATGATCAGTGTCACCACCGTGACATCACATACCTGAGAAGGTACCTCGTTTCTGTGAAAGTGTTAGTCGCTCAGTCACGTCCGACTCTTTGTGACCCCATGGACTGTTGCCTGCCAGGCTCCTCTGTCCATGGGATTCTCCAGGCAAGAATACAGGAGTGGATAGCCACTCCCTTCTCCAGGGGATCGAACCCAGGTCTCCTGCATTGCAGGTGGATTCTTTACTGTAGGAGCCACCAACTTCAAACAAATCATCAGACAAACCCTTGAAATGCAAGATGTTCTACAAAGCAAATGACCAGCAGTCTTCAAAAGTGTTCAGGTCATACACGGCGGGGTGG
>NW_011494867.1:7856597-7857607 GCF_000754665.1 Bison bison bison
GGGGGGTGGGGAGCGGTGGCAGTGGCACTGAAGCAAAGCCACGGATTGGAGGAAACTGGAAGCCATAGCAGCTGCATGTTGTGTGGGATCCTGGACTGGGTCTTGGACGAGAAGGAGGACACGGTGGACAAGCCAGTGAAAACCAAATAAAATCTGCACGTTACTCACATGGCTTCAATGCCCCGTCTTAGCTTTGACAGCTGGACTGTGGTTGGGCAGGATGGTAACCCTGGGGACTCTGGGTGGTCCAGGGTATGGAACTTGCCGAACTCTTACTGCAACTTTTCTGTAAGCTTAAAATGTCAACATAAAAAATGAAAAGGGAAAAGCATTGGTGCTAGAGAACAAAGAGAAAAAAACCAAAGATGGCGAATTCCACGAAGATTTTGTCACAGGCCAGAGCAAACATCTCACCACAGGTGTTTTCTAAGAACACAAGGATTGTTTTGTATTTCAATCTAAAACAAGGGATCAAAGAAGATTCACAAGTTCAAAGTTGGTAGTAATAATAAAATCACAATGTAAACATGAATTGATATAACCTAAATGGATTTACCTCCATGGAGTAAGGTAAGAGAGTATGTGGGGAAAATAGTCAAATCTTTCTCTTTGAAGATAATTGCTAACATCGAAAAAACCAAGAACTTATAGTATAAATGCAGGTTTTTCTTTTGTGTTAGAACTGTGGAGTTAATAATCAAAAGGAACAACTGCTGACCTTGGGGAGCAGGGGTCAAGGGGCAGGGCGTGGTGCCCAGGAGACAGCTGGGTTTTTTTTGGTAATAATGCTAGTAGCTCTTCAGTTCAGTTCAGTTCAGTCACTCAGTCGTGTCCGACACTTTGCAACCCCATGAATCGCAGCAAGCCAGGCCTCCCTGTCCATCACCAACTCCCGGAGTTCACTCAGACTCACGTCCATCGAGTCAGTGATGCCATCCAGCCATCTCATCCTCTGTCGTCCCCTTCTCCTCCTGCCCCCAACCCCTCCCAGCATCACAGTCTTTTCCAAT
>NW_011494867.1:7858015-7863681 GCF_000754665.1 Bison bison bison
GAGTGCAGGAGGGAAGCCATGGGCGCTGCTAAGGGGCCGAGATGAGAAGATTTCCTGTGTAGTTTCTTCTACACAAGAGACAAAGCAAGGCCATCGGCTGACCCTGGGGAGGGTTAGGGCTTCCCAGGCGCTGCTAGTGGTGAAGAACCCACCTGCCAGCGCAGGAGACCTAAGAGACGCGGGCTTGATCCCTGAGCAGGGACGATCGCCTGGAGGAGGACATGGCAACCCACTCCAGTGTTGCTGCCTGGACACTCCTGTGGGCAGAGGAGCCTGGCGGGCCACAGTCCATGGGGTCACACAGAGTCGGACACGCCTGAGCGACTTAGCGTGCACACACAGGGAGGGTGGAGGTGTGACACAATCATCTTAAGAGAAGGAGAAAAGAATTTCTTAGTGAAATACAGTAGGATTGCATGGTTTCACGTGTTTCTATAACGTATGTGTTATTGTGTTTTTAGGACTTTCTCACTGGTATTCTTTGATTTTTTGGGGGGTCAGGTTTTGTGCTGGTTTCATAAAAATTACTCGGAAGCCTTCTTTCCCAGGGCGATGGCACATTCTGAATAGAACTGGAGGCAACTGCTACTTACCTACAACACACAACAAAGACACCGTTTGTGAAGCTCCTGGGGCCTAAGAATTTTCTCATTTTCTTCTAGGATAAAACAATTTATTATCTCTTATGGGCTACTTTTCTATAATAGCTATTATGTATGTGCATATCTAATATATATATTGATGACATAAGAGCCTTAAAATAATTACACGCAGGTACTTACTCTTTCCATCATCACTCAGTCTTCTACTTCATACACTCCTGCCACATCTCCTTATCTTTAGTTTATACCTGTTAGGTTTTATTTGTCAAGTTTACCTTCCACACTTTCCTGGTTTAGTTTAGATAATGGATTATCTACTTCCCTGATTCTGTGTTTGTGCTTTTCCCACAAAACAACCTACTCTTGCATTTATTTGATATTTGGGTTGACCAATTCGGCCATTTCTGTGTTTATCACTTATCTCCAGTGACTCAGTCTTTCCTTAGCCTCCCGTTCTTTTTATAATTGCTTGTGTTTGGTTAGGTGATTTCTGTTATTTCACTTTTGTGTGCTAACGCACATGGAACTGTACACAGCTAGGCCGCCTGGGCTCGTGGGCGTCACTCTTCTGAAACACCCTTCAAGAAAAGACACCTGGCAGGTACCTAGGATTCAGGCCAGCAGTCAGTTGCTTCTTGACAGGATGGGAGAAAGTGGACACAGCTGTGCGGCCGGGACACAGGATTAGTAGCATCCAGAGAACTTAGTGCCCCAGTCCATCACGGTAACACTGCTGGCCTCGCCCTTGGGAGTCCCCCATTGAGAGCTTCCAGACAACCAGATGCTGCTGTACACACAGAGGTGGAAAGGCACTTCCATTCCAGATGAGCTGCACACAGAAATTTTAACCCTCAAGGAATATAATGCTAATCTATCTAGCAAGCAGAAAAGCAAGAGAACTGACTCCAGTGCATATGAAATAACACTGAAATTACAAAAAAGTTTTAAAAAAGAGAGTCCTATTGGATACACACATTTTAAAAAGATCAACCTTCCTTAAACCCAATCAAGATGCAGGAATGAAAGGACCAGGAGAGAAATCTCTGGAACTCTGAGTTGAAAAGTCTTGAAACAATTTTTTTAGACCTTAGTAAGTGGGAAGTTCCAGAATGGGTACAGTTAAGGAAAGGATTAACGTATGTGAAGATTGTGTTTGGAGAATTTGCTTTAATATAGCAAGATAAAATAAATATTAAAATGGTAAAAAAAAAAAAGTAAAATGAGAAGTTCCAATGTAAGAGAGATAAGAAAGGAGAAATAAGGGAGGTAATGTTCCAATGTAAGGAGAGATAAGAAGCCTTAAGTGAACAATGCAAAGAAATAGAGGAAAACAATAGAATGGGAAAGAACTCTTCAAGAAAATGAGAGATACCAAGGGAACGTTCCATGCAAAGCTGGGCATAATAAAGGACAGAAACAGCATGGACCTACAGAAGCAGAAGATACTAAGAGGAGGTGGCAAGAGTACACAGAAGAATTGCACAGAAAAGGTCTTCATGACCCAGATAACCACAACGTGATCACTCACCTAGAGCCAGACATCCTGGAAGGCAAAGTAAGTGGGCCTTAGGAAGCATCAGTACGAACAAAGCTAGTGGAGGTGATGGAATTCCAGTTGAGCTATTTCAAATCCTAAAAGATGAGGCTGTTAAAGTGATGCACTCAGATGCACTCAGATGCCAGCAAAGTTGGAAAAAGCAGTGGCCACAGGACTGAAAAAGGTCAGTTTTCATTCCAATCCCAAAGAAAGGCAATGCCAAAGAATGTTCAAACTACCGCACAATTGTGTGTATTTCACATGGTACCAAGGTAATGCTCAAAATCCTTCAAGCTAGGCTTCAACAGTACGTGAACTGAGAACTTCCAGATATACAAGCTGGATTTAGAACAGGCAGAGGAACCAGAGATCAAATTGCAACATCCGCTGGTTCATAGAAAAAGCAAGGGAATTCCAGAAAAACATCTACTTCTGCTTAATTGACTATGCTAAAGTCTTTGACTGTGTGGATCACAACAACTGGAAAATTCTTAAAGAGATGGGAATACCAGACCACCTGACCTGCCTTATGAGAAGCAGGTCAAAAAGAAACAGTTAGAACCGGGCATGAAACAACAGACTAGTTCAAAATTGGGAAAGGAATATGTCAAGTTTGTATATTGTCACCCTTCTGATTTACTTATATGCAGAGGACATCATGCAAAATGCCAGGCTGGAAGAAGCACAAGCTGGAATCAAGATTGGTGGGAGAAATATCAGCAACCTCAGATATGCAGATGACACCACCCTAATGGCAGAAAGCAAAGAGGAATTAAACAGCCTCTTGATGAAGGTGAAAGAGGAGAGTAAAAAAGCTGGCTTGAAACTCAGCATTCAAAAAACTAAGATCATGGCATATGGTTCCATCACTTCACGGCAAACAGATGGGGAAAAAATGGAAACAGTGATAGACTTTATTTTCTTGGGCTCCAAAATCACTGCAGACGGTAACTGCAGCCATGAAATTAAAACACGCTTGCCCCTTGGAAGAAAAGCTAGAACAAACATAGACAGAGTATTAAAAATCAGACATCACTTTGCTGACAAAGGTCCATACAGTCAAAGCTATAGTTTTTCCAGTAGTCATGTATAGATGTGAAAGTTGGACCATAAAGAAGGCTGAACGCCAAAGGATTGATGCTTTTGAACTGTGGTGTTGCAGAAGACTCTTGAGAGTCCCTTGGACTGCAAGGAGATCAAACCTGTCAATCCTAAAGGAAATCAACCCTCAGTATTCATTGGAAGGACTGATGCTGAAGTTAGAGCTCCAAGACTTTGGTCACCTGATATAAAGAGCCAACTCACTGAAAAAGACCCTGATGTTGGGAAAGATTGAGGGAGGAGGAGAAGGGGGTGAAAGAGGACGAGATGGTTGGATGGCATCATCAACTCAATGGACATGAGTTTGAGCAAACTCAGAGAGATAGTGAAGGATAGGGAAGTCTGGTGTGCTGCCGTCCATGGGGTTGCAAAGAGTCACATACGACTGACTGAACAACAAGAAATCATGGCTGAGAATTTTCTAGCACTGCAGAGACAAGCATCCTCCAACTATAAACACAGCAGTGTAGAGACCCACATACATGCATATTCTACTGAAGTGGGAGAATATCAGGATAAAGAGAAAACTGTAAAAGAAGAGAAGACAGATTATCTACAGGCGACTGACACTCCACAGAAGTGCTTCTATGTACAGCGAGAGCAGCCTCAAGAGTAAGGGATACCTTCAAAATGCCTTGCACACACAGCTGTAGGTCTAGGTATTTTATATCCTAATAGCTGCTTTTTAAGACAGAGGGAAGAATGGAAGTATTTTCAAACATCCAAAGACAGATTTAAAGAATGATCATAGTAAGCAAGAAAGAATGCAATACAAAAGCAATGGTAAGAAAAATTAGTTATATATATATATAACAAAACAGAAATAATCATGGACTTGGAATAGAAAATAAAACTAAAATTTTTGGTAACAATTCAGACTCAAAAGAAAGCCAGGAAATAGTTATCACAAAATTCTAAAAGGGAAGAGGGAGTCTTGATTGGGAGGGGTACGCAGCATGAACAATGCTTTATTTCTAGACTTGCTGATGATTCCATGGCTGCTTGCTTTATAGTTATTCACTAAACTATATATATGTTTATGTACTTATCTGAATGTTTCTTCTATATAGATATGCAGTACTACAGACTGAACTATATAACAGCTATAAATGATTTGGAATTCAGGACAGGAGGACAGGCCTCCAATTATATCGAAGCATTAGTGGAAACAGTGAATTTTTTACCCCAACCAGATCACAGTCATTATACATGTGAAAGCCACAGAAGTTGTTTTCTTTCAGGTGGAGAGAAGATGAAAAGAGGTGATTCGTGGTACAGTGTTAAGACTTTTGCGTACTTTTGTTTTGTTTGCTTTAGTCTTAACAGAAAAGGAAGCTGGTCTCCTTGCAGAAAAACAAACATTTAAGGCAGGTAACCACTGACTCTTCTCCGTGACTCACTCAGTACACGGAATCAGTTACCAAGGACTGTCCGTTTACCTCTACTCCTTGTGCAAAGACAGTCATTGTTTTACTTCTCTGCACCTTGGCCAGTGGTCAGAATAACCTTTACCAGGGCTTTCCCCCCCTCCAAAGTCAGAGTTCATTCAACCCATTATCCCAGGGCATGTCCATGATTGTTTGTTAAGGTTGTTAAGCTGGGGAAAAAAATTTCAGACCAAAGTAGTCTGAGCCCAGTTTTTGTTAAAAATAAAGAACCAAAGAAGCACATTTGTGATTACCAATGGATGTTTTTGTAGCACTGGAGTCTCTCACTGGAATCACTGCATCAGTGGTAACAGCCACTAGACTGACCTCCTGAGGAGCCGTCCTTTGCACAATAGAGATCTACAAACATCAGAGGTAACACACGCTCATCCTCCCGTGCTAAAATCCACAGTCCTCACCCTGTAAGTTTTCAGCATAACGGGGGTGCTGTTTCGGCTCAGACAATGGCTGGTTTAGGGCAGGGCTTGTTTCGGTCACGGCTGGATCCAGGCGCTCTCCCAGTGGCTCTGTTTCCCTCTTTCTCCACACGATGGCAGAAGGACCACTAGCGACTAAAGACACTCATCACTCTGTCCACCGATCCACCAGAAAAGAAACTTTCGCTTTACCAAGAGCACCAAACAACTCCCATGGACAGCGCCCACTAACCTGACCTGGGTCTTGTGCCTGGAGGTGGTGGTGCCAGGGGAGGAAGTCAGCATTACCAGCTGGAGTCACATGCCCATCCCTGGGGGTGTAACCCATGTTTCCCTGGGTCTTCTGGCAGGAGCGGGGGGAAGTGGGTAACAGATTTATTTGAGATGATTCTTATACCATACATTTTACCCACTTGTACGATTCACTGTTTTTTTAGCCCCTTTGGAGTTGAGTAACCATCACTATTACCAATTCTGGAACATTTCCATCACCCCAAAGAGCCACTCCTGCTCCTCATCTGTCTCCACTCATTCCACCCCAGGCCACCAGCAGTCTGCTTTC
>NW_011494867.1:7864469-7874213 GCF_000754665.1 Bison bison bison
GATGGGCTACAGTCCACAGGGTCACAAAGAGTCAGACACCACTGAAGCAACTGAGCACCCACACAGGCTGAGGAGTCTGCACCTTCCCTGGGCTGAACTGTCCTCAGGAGAAGGACACGTCCATGTTAAGAGGGAAAATAAGCAATCACCATTACTCTTTAAGGAGCCCTTCTCACCCTCCCAAGCACGGACTAGCCCAGGGGTCCTACTGACCAGAGTCTCCCCACCTCCAACAGGGGGGCTCTGAGTTGCGCTACCGACACGTAAGGACAGACGGCCAGGTATGCCAGAGTGCTGCGCCACCAAAACTGTCTGCAAGAAAATGTCAGTAGTGACCTCCCTGGGAGACGGCGTGGAGGTGCCTTCCCCCCGTTATTCCCGTTTCATCTTGGCGACACCTGCACAGTAGCAGTGACCCCAGGACATGAACAGTGAGGAGACAGATTTGCAGAAGTTACCCATCTTGCCAGGGACCCACTTCTCTGACTCTGTCCTGTACCCTCCAGCCCTGAATATTCTGCAACTGTGAGCACAGGGAAATGTGGGATTCAGCTTGTGGCCCAAATCCTAGGCTAATGGATGACAGTGAAATCTGTCTTATTTCAGGTTAAGCGAAGAGAGTCAGCAACAGCAAGTTTACTCATAGAAGCTGGGTCCATGTGTAAGGGTGTCGTGTGTGTGTGTGTTTGCATGGAGGAGCGTGTGCTCTGTTCAGACCCTGGGAACGTGCTCACGTGTGAGGTCGTCACTCCTCCAGCCTGTCACCGAGATGACATATGTGGAGACCCAAGTAGCATGAGTTGGGGTAACCTTTTCATCTTGGACACTTTCTTAACTTACAGTCTCTAAAGAGGATCCCAAAATGTGCTCACACGAGGCCTCTCACGTTCCAAACCTCCCTGAATAAATGCAGTGAAACTCAATCAGTGACCTTCTGTGCACGAGCTGTAGAGTGAGCAGGATTCCTTCTCTGGCCTCTAAAGACCCAGGTAACTGATTTCTACAGAAGATGAGCTGGGTCTGTCAGGAACTAACTCATTAGATTCTGAAAAGGATCTGAACTAAAAGGTAAATGATCTCACACTGAAGGCCTCAGACTTCACCAGGCCTGGAGAGGAGACCCAGTCCTGCCCCAGCTCAGAGCACCTGAACTCCCTCCGGCAGCTGGACCTGCCTGCAGCTGCACATGAGGGGTGGGGCGGGGCCATCCATTAGGACAGGGACTCGCTGGGTGAGTGGGGTCAAGGGTGGCAATCTGGGGGCTCTCTGACTTACAAGCCTCTCAGAGAGCAGAGCCCCGTGAAGGCTTGGCTAGCTTCTTACCCACCCTGGCCTGTCCACTCCCTGGTCTGCACAGCCATGGGGCCGCGGGCTCACTCACTGCTCACACGGGGTGAGACAGGGTGAGCTCCCTGGATGTCCCAGTTTCCTGGAGCAGTGAGCTAAGCTTTAGGGAATGACAGAAAATCTCAGGTGCAGCCACTCCCGAAGGGGCAGAGCCACCGAGGACAAGATGATACTCGTCTACATCCTGGGATGCTATTTACTGACTGATGATGTGATTTACAGTGTGATGCTTTAGTAAGGCTCTTTCAAAGCGAAAATGTGAGGTTGGGGGTGGTCAGCAGAGGCACAACATAGAATGAATTGAGAACTGATGTAGGAGAGAAGAGGTTTAACTATGGGAAAAAATTGACTGCCCTGGGGAGGAACCAACTGGCAGTCAGCCTGGTGGCTTTACTTGGATGGAACTGGGTTCTAGGAACGCATTCTGCCCTCCCCTTATTATCTTGGGCTTAAAGTGCCTGTATCATTAGAAGAGTCCATTGAAGCCAGCCAAGCTCTGTGTGATCAGAAGACCCCCCTCCTTCCATTCCACACAAGTTTATCAAGTACTTCCACACACCAAACTCTATCCCAAGTCCCTTCCTGGATCATAGTCTTGTCGTGGTGAAGGGGCTTGTGTAACCCCAGTGAAGCTATGAGCCATGCCATGCAGGGTCACCCAAGATGGATGGGTCACAGTGAAGAGTTCTGACAAAAGGTGGTCTACTGGAGGAGGGAACAGCAAACCACTCCAGTATTCTTGACACAATAACCCTACGAACAGTATAAAAAGGCAAAAAGATACAACTCTGAAAGATGTGTCCCCCAGGTTGGAAGGTGTCCAGGGTGCTACCAGAGAAGTATGAAAGTCAAAGTGTTCATCACTCAGTCGTGTCCAACTCTTTGCTACTCCATGGACTGCAGCCCACCAGGCTCCTCTGTCCATGGAGTTCTCCAGGCAAGAATACTGGGGTGGGTAGCCATTCCCTGCTCCAGGGGATCTTCCCAACCCAGGGATGGAATCCAGGTCTCCTGCATTGCAGTTGCATTTTTTTTTTTTTTACTGTCTCAGTCACCGGGAAAGCAGTGGACAATTACTAATAGCTCCAGAAAGAATGAAGCCGCTGGGCCAAAGCGAAAACAATGTCCAGTTGTGGATACGTGTGGTGGTGAAAATAATGTCCAATGCTATAAAGAACAATTGTGGAAAGCACCAAAATCGCAACTAGCTATTGAACAACCATTGAAAGGAGAATGCTGGAACCCACCCAAAACAGATACCCACCTCCAAAGACAAAGAAGAAGCTGCATCGAGACAGTAGCAGGGGCACAATCACAATAATATCAAATCCTGATCACATCCCACTGCGGGGGGTGACCCACAGACTGAAGGACAGTAATACCAAAGAAGTTCTCCCACTGTTGTGAAGGTCCTGAGCCCCATGTCAGGCTTCCCAGCCTGGGGATTCGACAAAGGGACTAGGATGAAGTCCAGTGGGATGTGACTGCAGGACTTCCACAGGACTGGGGGAAAGAGAGACTCCAGTCTTGGAGGCCACAAACAAAATGTTGCATGCACCGAGACCCAGAGGAAAGGAGCAGTGACCCCACAGGAGACCGACCCCAAACCACATGCCAGTGTAGGAGGGCCTCCTGTGGAGGCGTGGGTCAGCAGGGGTTCACCACAGGGACAGGGGCGCTGGCAGCAGCAGTCCTGGAAGGTTCCCCTTGGAGGTGCCATTATCCCTACAATAGACCCAGCAGACCCCAGGGCTGGGTCACCTCAGGCCAAACAACTAACAGGGAGGGAACCCCACCTATCAGTATATAACTGGATTAAAGCTTTACTGAGCAAGGCCCTGCCCACTAGAGCATGACCCAGTTTTTCTCACCTCCAGTCCCTCCCATTAGGAAGCTTACACAAGCCTCTTAGCCTCCTCCATCTGAGGGCAGACAGAATAAGCAAGAAGAATCACAATCCCACAGCAGCTAGAACAAAAATCACATTACAGAAAGTTAATCAGCATGATGGCAGTATTTGCCATCACTTCATGGCAAATAGATTGGGAAACAATGGAAATAGTGACAGATTTTATTTTTGGGGGCTCCAAAACCACTGTGGACAGTGACTGCAGCCATGAAATTAAAACACGCTTACTCCATGGAAGGAAAGCTATGACAAACCTAGACAGCATATTAAAAAGCAGAGACATTACTTTGCTGACAAAGGTCCATCTAGTCAAAGCTATGGTTTTTCCAGTGGTCATGTATGGATGTGAGAGTTGGACTATAAAGAAAGCTGAGTGCCAAAGAATTGATGCTTTTGAACTGTGGTGATGAGAAGACCCTTGAGAGTCCCTTGGACTGCAAGGAGATCCAACCAGTCAATCCTAAAGGAAATCAGTCCTGAATATTCATTGGAAGGACTGATGCTAAAGCTGAAGCTCCAATATTTTGGCCACCTGATGCAAAGAACTGACTCATTTGAAAAGACCCTGATGCTGGGAAAGATTGAAGGCAGGAGGAGTAGGTGATGACAGAGGATGAGATGGTTGGATGGCACCACCGGCTCAATGGACATAAGTAAGCTCTGGGAGTTGGTGATGGACAGGGAAGCCTGGCGTGCTGCAGTCCATGGGGTTGCAAAGAGTCGGACACGACTGAGCAACTGGACTGGACTGAATCAGCATGAAAAAGCAGAGAGTTATGTCTCAGATGAAGGGACAAGATAAAACCCCAGAAAATCAACTAAAAGAAGTGGAGAAAGGCAACCTTCCAGAAAAAGAATTCAAAATAATGGTAGTAAATATGACCTAGGATCTTGGGAAAACAATGGAGAAGATGCAAGAAATGTTTACCAAAGACTTAGAAGAACTAAAGAACAAACAAACAGAGATAAATAATACCCTAGAAGGAATCAATAGGATAACTGAGGCAGAAGAACTGATACATAACCTGAAGGACAGGATGGCAGAAATCCCTACCAAAGAACAGAATATAGAAAAAAAAAAATGAAAAGAAATGAAGACAGATTAAGAGACCTCTGGGACAACATTAAACACACCAGCATTCGTGATATACGGGTCCCAAAGTAGAAGAGAGAGAAAGGACCTGATAAAGTATTTGAAGAGATAATAGCTGAAAACTTCCCTAACATGTGAAAGGACTATAGTCAACCAAGTCCCGGAGGCACATGGAGTCCCAGGCAGGGTAAACCCAAGGAGGAATACACTGAGACACATAGTAATCAAACTGACAAAAATTAAAGACAGATAAAATATTAAAAGCAACAAGGGAAAAACAACAAACAACATACAAGGGAAGTCTCATCAGGTTATCAGCTGACTTCTTAACAGAAACTCTATGAACCAGAAGGGAATGGCACCATATATTTAAAGTCATGAAAGAGAAGCACCTACAACCAAGACTTCTTTACCCAGCAAGACTCTCATTCAGATTTGATGGAGAAATCAAAAGCTTTTCAGACAAGCAAAAGCTAAGAGAATTCAGCACCACCAAACCAGCTTTACAACAAATGCTAAGGGAACTTCTCTAGGCGGGAAACACAAGCGAAGCAAAAGCCCTACAGAAAACAAACCCAAAACAACTAAGTAAATGGTAATAGGATCATGAAAGTGAAAGTGAAAGTCACTCAGTCATGTCCACCTCTTTGCAACCCCATCGACTATACAGTCCATGGAATTCTCTAGGCCAGAATACTGGAGTGGGTAGTCTTTCCCTTTTCCAGGGGATCTTCCCAACTCAGGGATCAAACCCAGGTCTCCTGCATTGCAGGCAGATTCTTTACCAACTGAGCTATGAGGGAAGCCCTAATAGGATTATACGTATTGATAATTACCTTAAATGTAAATAGGTTAAATGCACCAACCAAAAGACATTGACTGGCTGGGCGGATGAAAACATACGCACATATGTACTTTCACTTATCATATTACTCTGCTTGATTCCCTCCCCCCCAAATTGTATGTAATTATTTTATACTGCAGCCCATGGGGTTGCGACCGAGCAACTTCACTTTCACTTTTCACTTTCATGCATTGGAGAAGGAAATGGCAACCCACTCCAGCGTTCTTGCCTGGAGAATCTCAGGGATGGCGGAGCCTGGTGGGCTGCCGTCTATGGGGTCGCGCAGAGTTGGACACGACTGACTGAAGCGACTTAGCAGCAGCAGCAGCAGCAGCAGCATTTTATATTGTTAGGTTAATCATGTTCCCGTGATGGCTTGCGATTGTAATTATCATTTATTTTTTGTCTGGCTATCAATTGTGAAAACTGATAAACATCTTTTACCATTGTGATTATGTAACTATTATTCACTTAATAGCATTGTATCATGGTTGTCAACAACAAAAAAATAGAATTATCAACAAAACTAACATTTAATAGAAAATCCTGTCATCACCTTAAAATCCAGATCATATCAGAATTATCTTGGAATTTTTTGAAAAATAGCAAATGCTTTTTTTTTCTCTAAAGCTCCGAATGTGTTTCTAATGAGCAGCCATGTTTAAAAACAACTGGACTATATGAGCATCTTTTACTTTTATCTGGTTATTTTCACTTTTTCTATTTCATATTCAGTGCTCCCATTTCATTTAGCTTATGTTCTCCAATTTCTCCCTTTTTTTTGATGTTCCTTCTCAAGCCTTTATCAAGCATAGTAGAAAAACTTTTGTATACATCTGCTGCTGCTGCTGCTAAGTCACTTCAGTCGTGTCCGACTCTGTGCGACCCCATAGACGGCAGCCCACCAGGCTCCCCCGTCCCTGGGATTCTCCAGGCAAGAACACTGGAGTGGGTTGCCATTTCCTTCTCCAATGCATGAAAGTGAAAAGTGATATGTATAATATATACATATATTTTAGAAAACTTATGGATTTTTGCCTAACTAGAAATTTTATGACATTTTGATTACACTTGTTTGACTTAGCATGAATAGAATGCTAGATTTCTAACTAAAAAAAAACAGATAAGCAACAAAGGTTTACTGTATAGCACCAGGAACTGCAGTCAATATTTGGTAATAGCCTATAGTGGGAAACAGTCTGAAACTAATGCATGTGTATGTGGATACCTGAGTCACCTTGCTGTGCACCTGAAGCACTGTAAGTCAACTCTCCTTCAGTAAAATATACGTATTAAGAAAAATAAGACAATACTGCACAGACACCTGGAATGTCAGGTCCATGAATCAATGTAAACTGGAAGTGGTCAAGCAGGAGATGGCAAGAGTCAAAATCGACTTAGGAATCAGTGAACTACAATGGACTGGAACGGGCAAATTTAATTCAGACAACCATTATATCTATTACCATGGCCAAGAATCCCTGAGAAGAAATAGTCAACAAGAGTCCAAAATGCAGTACTTGAGTGCAATCTCAAAAATGACAGAATTATATTGGTTCGTTTCCAAGGCAAGCCATTCAACATCACAGTAATCCGTCTATGCCCCAACCAGTAATGCTAAAGAAGTTGAAATTGACTAGTTCTTCATAGAACCACAAGATCTTCAAGGACCTACAAGATCGTCTAGAACTAACACCAAAAATGATGTCCTTTTCATTATAGTGGATTGGAATTCAAAAAGTAGGAAGTCAAGATATACCTGCAGTAACAGGCAAGTTTGGCCTTGGACTAAAAAATGAATCAGGTCGTTTATTTTTCTGGAATTGAGCTGCAGGAGTTGCTTGTATATTTTTGAGATTAGTTGTTTGTCAGTTGCTTCATTTGCTGTTATTTTCTCCCATTCTGAAGGCTGTCTTTTCACCTTGCTTGTAGTTTCTTTTGTTGTGAAGAAGCTTTTAATTTTAATTAGATCCCATTTGTTTATTTTTGCTTTTATTTCCAATATTCTGGGAGGTGGGTCATAGAGGATCCTACTGTGATTTATGTCGGAGAGTGTCTTGCCTATGTTCTCCTCTAAGATGAAACGAATCGCCAGTCCAGGTTCGATGCAGGATACAGGATGCTCAGATCTGGTGCACTGGGATGACCCAGAGGGATGGTATGGGGAGGGAGGTGGGAAGGGGGTTCAGGATTGGGAACACGTGTACACCCATGGTGGATTCATGTTGATGTATGGCAAAACCAATACAATATTGTAAAGTAATTAGCCTCTAATTAAAATAAATAAATTTAAATTAAAAAAATGAATCAGGGCAAAGGCTAACGGAGTTTTGCCAAGAGAATGCACTGGTTATAGCAAATACTCTCTTCCCACAACACAAGAGATGACTCTATACACGCACATCACCAGATGGTCAATACCAAAATCAGGTTGATTATTAGTCTTTGTAGCTCAAGATGGAGAAGCTTTATCAGTTCAGTTGCTCAGTTGTGTCCGACTCTTTGTGACCCCATGGACTGCAGCATGCCAGGCCTCCCTGTCCATCACCAACTCCTGAAGTTTACTCAAACTCATGTCCATTTAGTCAGTGATGCCATCCAACCATCTCATCCTCTGTCGTCCCCTTCTCCTCTCACCTTCAATCTTTCCCAGCAGCACAGTCTTTTCAGATGAGTCAGTTCTTTGCATCAGGTAGCCAAAGTATTGGAGTTTCAGCTTCAGCATCAGTCCTTCCAATGAATATTCAGGACTGATTTCCTTTTGGATGGACTGCTTTGATCTCCTTGCAGTCCAAGGAGCTCTCAAGAGTATTTACAACACCACAGTTCAAAAGCATCAATTCTTAGGTGCTCAGCTTTCTTTATGGTCCAACTTGCACGTGCTGGAGCGGCGAGCAGTGGCTGCGTGGCACTGGCGAGGCCGTGAGGCGATACCCCACGTCCAAGAACAAAGGAGAAGCCCCAGAAAGACGGTAGGAGAGGCGAATTTGCATTTAGAATCAAACCCCATTTCTGCCAGAGGTGCTCAGAGGGCTCAAACAAACCTTGTGTGCAGGACCCAGGGACCCCACAGAGACTGAGACAGACTGTGTCTGGGTGTCTCCTGAGGAGGTATAAGTCGGCAGTGGACTGCTGTGGGGCAGGGGCTCTGGGTGCAGCAGTCTTGGGTATGGCATAAGCCCTCTTGGAGGAGGTTGCCATTAACCCACCATAGAACTGCCAGAATTTACGCAGGACTAGGAAATAGACTCTTGGAGGGTGCAAACAGAACCCTGTGCACCAGGACCCGGGAGAAAGGAGCAGTGATCCCACAAGAGACTGTCCCGGACCTGCCTGTGAGTGTCCAGTTGTCTCCGGTGGAGGCGTGGTTCGGTGGTGGCCTGCTGCAGGGTTGGGGGCACTGAGTGTAGCACTGCATGCCTGGGATCTTTTGAGGGAGGTCGCCATTATCTTCATTACCTCCACCATAGTTTGAAGTGAAGTGAAGTGGCTCAGTTGTGTCCGACTCTTTGCGACCCCATGGACTGTAGCCTACCAGGCTCCATCCATGGGATTTTCCAGGCAAGAATACTGGAGTGGGTTGCCATTTCCTTCTCCAGGGGATCTTCCCGACCCAGGGATCGAACCCGGATCTCCCACATTGCAGGTAGATGCTTTACTTTCTGAGCCACCAGGTAGCCCCAGGTAAATAGCAGGGAGGGAACACAGCCCCACTCATCAACAGAAAATTGGATTAAATATTTACTGAGACTGGTTCCAAATAGAAAAAGGAGTATGTCAAGGCTGTATATCGTCACCCTACTTATTTAACTTATATGCAGAGTACATCATGAGAAACACTGGGCTGGAAGAAGCACAAGCTGGAATCAAGATTGCTGGGAGAAATATCAATAACCTCAGATACACAGATAACACCACCCTTATGGCAGAAAATGAAGAGGAACTAAAAAGCCTCTTGAGGAAAGTGAAAGAGGAGAGTGAAAAAGTTGGCTTAAAGCTCAACATTCAGAAAACGAAGATCATGGCATCTGGTCCCATCACTTCATGGGAAATAGATGGGAAACAGTGGAAATAGTGTCAGACTTTATTTTTGGGGGCTCCAGAATCACTGCAGATGGTGACTGCAGCCATGAAATTAAAAGACACTTACTCCTTGGAAGGAAATTTATGACCAACCTAGATAGCATATTCAAAAGCAGAGACATTACTTTGCCAACAAATGTCCATCTAGTCAAGGCTATGGTTTTCCCAGTGGTCATGTATGGATGTGAGAGTTGGACTGTGAGGAAAGCTGAGCGCCGAAGAATTGATGCTTTTGAACTGTGGTGTTGGAGAAGACTCTTGCGAGTCCCTTGGACTGCAAGGAGATCCAACCAGTCCATTCTGAAGGAGATCAGCCCTGGGATTTCTTTGGAAGGACTGATGCTAAAGCTGAAACTCTAGTACTTTGGCCACCTCATGCGAAGAGTTGACTCATTGGAAAAGACTCTGATGCTGGGAGGAATTGGGGGCAGGAGGAGAAAGGGATGACAGAGGATGAGATGGCTGGAT
>NW_011494867.1:7874313-7879217 GCF_000754665.1 Bison bison bison
ACCTCATGCGAAGAGTTGACTCATTGGAAAAGACTCTGATGCTGGGAGGAATTGGGGGCAGGAGGAGAAAGGGATGACAGAGGATGAGATGGCTGGATGGCCTCACCGACTTGATGGACGTGAGTTTGAGTAAACTCCGGGAGTTGGTGATGGACAGGGAGGCCTGGTGTGCTGCGATTCATGGGGTCGCAAAGAGTCGAACACGACTGAGAGACTGAACTGCACTGAACTGAGCATGGCCCTGTCCCATCAGAACAAGACCCAGTTTCCCCCTCAGTCAGTCTCTCCCGTCAGGAAGCTTCCATAAGGCTCTTATCCTTCTCCATGAGAGGGAAGACAGACTTAAAACTACAACCACAGAAAACTAACCAAACTGATCCCATGAACCACAGCCTTCTCTAATGCAATGAATCTATGAGCCATGCCGTGTAGGGCCACCCAAGGTGGATGGGTCATGGTGGAGAGTTCTGACAAAATGTGGCCCACTGGAGAAGGGAATGGCAAACCACTTCAGTATTCTTGCCTTGAAAACCCCATGAACAGTATGAACAGTATGAGAAGTTCTATACAGTCAGCAAAAACAAGACCTGGAGCTGACTGTGGCTCAGATCATCAGCTCCTTACTGCAAGATTCAGGCTTAAATTGAAGAAAGCAAGGAAAAACCACTAGGCCATTCAGGTATAACCTAAATCAAATCCCTTATGATTACACAATGGAGGTGATGAATAGATTCAAGGGCTTAGATGTGATAGAGTGGGTGGAGATTTGTAACACTGTATAGGAGGCACTGACCAAAACCATCCCCCAAAAAAGAAATGCAAGAAGGCAAAGTGGTTGTCTGAGGAAGCTTTACAAAGCTGAGGAAAGAAAAGAAGTGAAAAGTAGAGGAAGAAGGAAAAGATAAACCCAACTGAATGCAGAATTCTAGAGAATACCAAGAAGCAATAAGAAAGCCTTATTCAATGAGCAATGCAAAGAAACAGAGGAAAACAATAGAATGGGAAAGACAAGAGATCTCCTCAAGAAAATTGGAGCTATCAAGGGAAAATTTCATGCAAGAATGGGCACAATAAAGGACAGAAACAGTAAGGACCTAATAGAGGCAGAAGAGATTAAAATGAGGTGGCAAGAATACACAGAATCGTACAAAAAAGGTTTTAATGACCCAAATGATCACAATGGTATGGTCACTGAGAGCTGGACATCCTGGAGTGTGAAGTCGAGTGGGCCTTAGGAAGCATCACTATGAACAAAGCTAGTGGAGGTGATGGAATTCCAGCTGAGCTATTTCAAATCCTAAAAGATGATGCTGTTAAAGTGCTGCACTCAGTATGTCAACAAATTTGGAAAACTCAGCAGTGGCTATAGGATTGGAAAAAGTCAGTTTTCATTCCAATCTGAAAGAAAGGAAGTGCCAAAGAATGTTTAAACTACTGGACAATTGTGTTCATTTCCCATGCTAGTAAGGTTCTGCTCAAAATCATGATGCAGTGGTATTAAATAATAGTTGCTGCTGCTGCTAAGTCACTTGAGTCATGTCCGACTCTGTGCGACCCCATAGACAGCAGCCCACCAGGTTTTCCCGTCCCTGGGATTCTCCAGGCAAGAACACTGGAGTGGGTTGCCATTTCCTTCTCCAATGCATGAAAGTGAAAAGTGAAAGTGAAGTCGCTCAGTTGTGTCCGACTCTGTGTGACCCCATGGACTGCCACCTACCAGGCTCCTCCATCCATGGGATTCTCCAGGCAAGAGTACTAGAGTGGGGTGCCATTGCCTTCTCCAAATAATAGTTACATAATTACAATCGTAAAGGATGTCTGTTTTCACAATCAATAGCCAGACTAAAAAAAAAAAAAAAGATAATTACAATTGCAAGCCATAATCCAAACATGACTAACCTAAAAAATAATTACATTTAATTTGGGGGTTAAGTAGAGTGACGTGCTAAGTCGAAGTGCGTACTTGCACACGTTTTCATCTGCCCAGTCTATTGATATCCATAATTATCTTAAACGTAAATGGATTAAATGCACCAACCAAAAGACACAGACAGATCTCAGAACCCATTTGCCAAGAAACATCTTACAGGACTAGTTACAACAGAGTACATTTAAGGACAAGAGGCTCTATTAAGAAGGTGACATAATCTAATAATTTCTATGCTTTATGAAAGCATAGTTAAATCTAAACTTAAGTCACTGAAGCCAGTAGTTTTTAAACTGGGATATCTAGATGTACAAGCTGGATTTAGAAAAGGCAGAGGAACCAGAGATCGAATTGCCAGCATCTGTTAGATCACAGAAAAACCAAGGGAATTCCAGAAGAACATCTACTTCTGCTTCATTGACTATGCTAAAGTCTTTGACTGTGTGGATCACAACTGGAAAATTCTTAAAGAGATGGGAATACCAGACCACTTCACCTGTCTCCTGAGAAACCTGTATGTAGGTCAAAAAGCAGCAGTTAGAACCAGACACAAACAACAGACTGGTTCAAAATTAGGAAAGGAGTACAGCCAGGCTGTAGATGGTCAGCCTGCTTATTTAACTTATATGCAGAGTACCTCACACAAAATGTCAGACTAAGTGAAACACAAGCTGGAATCAAGACTGCCTGGAGAAATATCAACAACCTCAGGTATGCAGATGATACCACTCTTATGGCAGAAAGTGAAGAGGAACTAAAGAGCCTCTTGATGAGGGTGAAAGAGGAGAGTGAAAAAAAAAAAAAACTAACTTAAAACTCAACATTCAGAAAACTAAGATCATGGCATTTGGCCCCATCACTTCTGGCAAACAGATGGGGGAAAAGTGGAAACAGTGACAGATTTTATTTTTTTGGGCTCCAAAATCACTGCAGATTGCGACTGCAGCCATGAAATTAAAAGATGCTTGCTCCTTGGAAGCAAAGTTGTGACAACCTAGACAGCATATTAAAAAGCAGATATCACTTTGCCAACAAAGGTCCATATAGTCACAGCTATGGTTTTTCCGGTAGTCATATATGGATGTGAGAGTTGGATCATTAAGAGGGCTGAGGGCTGAAGAACTGATGCTTTCAAACTGTGGTGCTAGAGAAAACTCCTGAGAATCCCTTGGACTGCAAGATCAAACCAGTCAACCCAAAAGGAAATCAACCCTGAATATTCTTTGGAAGGACTGGTGCTGAAGCTCCTATACTTTGGCCACTGGATTCGAAGACCAACTCATTGGAAAAGACTCTGATGCTGGGAAAGATTGAGGGAGGAGTAGAGGGGTGACAGAGGATGAGATGGTTGGATGGCATCACTGAATCAATGGACTTAAGCAAACTCTGTGAGACAGTGAAAGACAGGGAAGCCTGGCGTGCTGCAGTCCTTGGGGGTCGCAAAGAACTGGTCACAACTTAGCAACTCAACAACAGCAGCCTTACATCTACCAGCATTTTCCAATGAGTCAGAGACTCAAACAGTTTCAGGGGATACATTTTTAGATCCTTACCTTTCTATTGCACTCTTCAAAGAGTCACCAGCCAGAGAAAATGCCCTTTTTTCCCATTACAGATGAAAGCAGATCATTTCCCATATGCATCTTACTGTAGAGCAGGACTCAAGATACAATTTCCAAACATAGTGTTTGGAAATGAAAGCATAGTAACAGGATACAGATCCTCCTGCAATGCTGGTTGGTCCCCAATTCCTTGCTTACAACAAAATTGAAGGAACATCAAAATTTCTGAGTATTTATTTTAGCATGTAATTCCGAAGGAGATGGCTTTACCCTGCTATCACTAACTCCTTCTCTTTCCATCTGTCTGTCTGAAGTAGGGTCATCAGCATTTTCATACATAAAATTGAAAAGGGAGAAAAGAACTGATGCTGTACTGTGGCCATTCTAACAAAAATAATAGTAACATACAGAGATGAAATAATGGGGAGGAGAAGACTTCAACTCATTAAGTGATACACTGTTAATGAAATTTTATGTGTTTAGTAGTTTATTAAAATTGTCCTCTATCTATTAAACAAACTCAGTCCATAAGAAATTTAAAATATGTAGAGCTTTATGATGGTAGGATGGTATGGAATTTTGTTACAGTCAACTAAACAATATGTAAGCCAAGAATAATTAGGCTAAAATTTTGAGGGAGAAATAGAATCAAAATACAAATTCAGGGAGTAAAAAAGAAAAGTGTGGCATTTCCTACCATTAAAATTTGTATTCTTTGTGTACTTTTTTGAAAGGATGATAGTGTCTAGCACCAACTGTATTTAGAACTTCTTGGCTAAATTTAAAGGGAGATGTAGCCATTTTACCCAAAGATGCAGTATCTATGCATGCCGGTACTTAGATCCTTTGCAACTATTTCAGATGAAAACTTTTAGACTTCACTTATGAGGTCTCTGGGCATAAAATTTTAAGTTGGCTAACTGAGGATCTCTAAGGATAGTTGTGTTTGGAAATAAGGATGGCTAAAAGGGGCTCCTTTTAGGAAATTTGTAAAACTCAGTGGTGGCCACAGGACTGGAAAAGGTCAGTTTTCATTCCAATCCCAAAGAAAGACAATGCCAAAGAATGCTCAAACTACCGCACAATTGCACTCATCTCAAACGCTAGTAAAGTAATGCTCAAAATTCTCCAAGCCAGGCTTCAGCAATACGTGAACCGTGAACTTCCAGATGTTCAAGCTGGTTTTAGAAAAGGCAGAGGAACCAGAGATCAAATTGCCAACGTCCACTGGATCATCAAAAAAGCAAGAGAGTTCCAGAAAAACATCTATTTCTGCTTTATTGACTATGCCAAAGCCTTTGACTGTGTGGATCACAATAAACTGGAAAATTCTGAAAGAGATGGTAATACCAGACCACCTGACCTGCCTCTTGATAAACCTATATGCAGGTCAGGAAGCAACAGTGAGAACTGGA
>NW_011494867.1:7879317-7880022 GCF_000754665.1 Bison bison bison
AAAGTGAAAGAGGAGAGTGAAAAAGTTGGCTCAACATTCAGAAAACGAAGATCATGGCATCTGGTCCCATTACTTCATGGGAAATAGATGGGAAACAGTGGAAACAGTGTCAGATTTTATTTTTTTGGGTTGCAAAATCACTGCAGATGGTGACTGCAGCCATGAAATTAAAAGACGCTTACTCCTTGGAAGGAAAGTTATGACCAACCTAGATAGCATATTGAAAAGCAGAGACATTACTTTGCCAACAAAGGTCTGTCTAGTCAAGGCTATGGTTTTTCTGGTGGTCATGTATGGATGTGAGAGTTGGACTGTGAGGAAAGCTGAGCACCGAATTGATGCTTTTGAACTGTGGTGTTGGAGAAGACTCTTGAGAGTCCCTTGGACTGCAAGGAGATCCAATCAGTCCATTCTCAAGGAAATCAGCCCTGGGATTTCTTTGGAGGGAATGATGCTAAAGCTAAAACTCCAGTACTTTGGCCACCTCTTGCGAAGAGTTGACTCATTGGAAAAGACTCTGATGCTGGGAGGGATTGGGGGCAGGAGGAGAAGGGGACGACAGAGGATGAGATGGCTGGATGGCATCACTGCCTTGATGGACGTGAGTCTGAGTGAACTCCGGGAGTTGGTGATGGACAGGAAGGCCTGGCGTGCTGCGGTTCATGGGGTCACAGAGTCGGACACGACTGAGCGACTGAACTGAAC
>NW_011494867.1:7880122-7880568 GCF_000754665.1 Bison bison bison
GCCAACGTCCACTGGATCATCAAAAAAGACAAGAGAGTTACCAGAAAAACATCTATTTCTGCTTTATGACTATGCCAAAGCCTTTGACTGTGTGGATCACAATAAACTGGAAAATTCTGAAAGAGATGGTAATACCAGACCACCTGACCTGCCTCTTGATAAACCTATATGCAGGTCAGGAAGCAACAGTGAGAACTGGACATGGAACAACAGACTGATTCCAAATAGGAAAAGGAGTACGTCAAGGCTCTCTGTATATTGTCACCCTGCTTATTTAACTTACATGCAGAGTACATCATGAGAAATGCTGGGCTGGAAGAAGCACAAGATGGAATCAAGATTGCTGAGAGAAATATCAATAACCTCAGATACGCAGATGACACCACCCTTATGGCAGAAAGTGAAGAGGAACTAAAAAGCCTCTTGAGGAAAGTGAAAGAGGAGAT
>NW_011494867.1:7880668-7892893 GCF_000754665.1 Bison bison bison
GTGGTGTTGGAGAAGACTCTTGAGAGTCCCTTGGACTGCAAGGAGATCCAATCAGTCCATTCTCAAGGAAATCAGCCCTGGGATTTCTTTGGAGGGAATGATGCTAAAGCTAAAACTCCAGTACTTTGGCCACCTCTTGCGAAGAGTTGACTCATTGGAAAAGACTCTGATGCTGGGAGGGATTGGGGGCAGGAGGAGAAGGGGACGACAGAGGATGAGATGGCTGGATGGCATCACTGCCTTGATGGACGTGAGTCTGAGTGAACTCCGGGAGTTGGTGATGGACAGGAAGGCCTGGCGTGCTGCGGTTCATGGGGTCACAGAGTCGGACACGACTGAGCGACTGAACTGAACTGAAAAGGGACTCCAGTTCTTCTAATTTTCAGAAGGAATAGATATAAACATTCACCTTAGGGGACATCTAACAGTTTGGAGACAACCCTAAAAGCCAACAGAAAGGTAATAATTAGACTAAGAAGTACACAGAATTACTAAACTGGAGTTTGAAAACTAGTTAATGATTTGTGTCAGGCTTTTTATTCTCAAAATATTTTCTTTCTGAAGAGCCGGATTCCACAGTGATCCTATCTCAGAAATGTCCATACTTATTTCTCAATAGGCTTTAGAAAGCTGCATTTGTAAAGGCTTGTTTATTATTAAAGCTTATTTTTTTATATAAATAGTGTATGCTTGTGTGTACATACAAATGCTGGCAGTTGTTAACATGAAAATTAAATGGCTGTATCACATTTTTAAAAAATATTAATAAAATTTGGTCTCATTGGATATAGCAATTTGTCCAGGAATTTGTTTTGTTGTTCTTTTTAAATACCATTCAATTTTTCATCCTCATATGAAAACAAGAACTACTTCTGTCACAAGATAGGTACAGGTACAGTTCTTTTCAAATTATGTGTTTTTCTATCATTTACTCTATTCTCTGGGTTACCGGTGTTACTCTTAGCAAAAGTTCACTCTGTGTAGAAGCCCAAGTTTCTAAAATTAACATGTGACCACTAGCAATGCGTCAGTCACTGGAAAAATATTTTGAGCTAGACAGGCAATGCTATTAAAAAAATACCTGTATTTCTCAACTAAGTAACAGGGCACTAGAGCTGCCAGTCACTGTATTTTCCGTCATCAAGTCCTGCGCAGGAGCCACACCACGTGTCCTGGAGCTGCCCCACCCCCATCCTCATACGCAGATGCCTGGACTAGTCACGCTGGTCCCAAACCTGAGCAGTCCGTGACAGACCCCTGCATTAGCAGATAATCACAGAGAAGTAAAAAGCAAAGAAGGAATTACAACTGCTAAAGTACCATTCTTTTAAATGAATAAAATCATAACTCTCATAAAGACATAAAAGTGAACACATATCCAAAAATTTATTTAACCCCTTAATTCACAATGAAACAAATAAAATGTTATAACTGGTTAGAAGTAGAATTTAAACAACAATACAAGTTTGGGGTACCAGAACCTCTGATTCTGCACTTTCTGCTAGGAGCAATTCAGATGATTCTTGTCCCTGTAAATGCAAACTGTGTCCAGTGCCGACTCAGTTGGTCACTGGCTGTGAGCACTGACCGATTTTACCAATTTTTTAAGTCAGTTAAGTGAATTTATTTTAGCATCATCAATGGACATGAAATCTGACCCCACCCTTATACCACACATAAAAATTAAATCCAGTTAGATTATACATCAAAATGTAAAAGATAAAACAGTAACAGTTCCAGAAGGAATTTACAACCTCAGAGTAGGGAAAAGTTGTTTCAACAGAACACCAAAGGCACTACCTGATAAGGGAGGCAGCTAAACTAGACTCCGCTAGAGCTCACGACTGCTGCTCCTCAAAAGATACAGTAAGGAGAATAGGAAGGCAGGACAGGGTGGGAGAAGATATTTGTGACAACCTATCTGACAAAGAATCTTGGTGAAAATGTGATTCCATCCCTCCTAGACACTATGGTAATCCATGAGTGGAAGAGGCATATTCCATGAATAAGCACCTCCCAAGAGCACGTCCAAATGACAGGTAGGCAAATGAAAAAATGCTATCCATTATTTGTAAGAGAAAATGCAAATTAAGGTGACAAGAAGATACCACAAAAACTTTTACTGAAGTGACAAAAACTGAAAAACCTAACAGTATTATCCATTGTTAGCAAGAACACAGAGCAACTGGTGATTGTGTAATTTGGTAGCAAATTACATTGTAAAGACATTTGACTCTGCTGATGTTTACCACGTGCGTAGCCTATGAGCAAGCATTCTACTCCTGCGTACAGTTGGCCCTCCATAATCCGTGAGTTCCGCATTTGTGGATTTAACCAACCTCAGATCGTGTACCACGTTTGCAGTCCACACTGGCTGATCAGCAGGTGGTGAAGCCATGAGTGCGGAGGGCGGACTGTGAGACTTAAGCGTCCTGAGAGTGCTGAATCCAGGGCAGATCCTGGAGACAGTCCCCTAAGGACATGTACAAGACCGTGTGCAGTACTGTTTCACACTAGGCAAAACCAGAAAGAGAGTCTTGCTGTCTACATGCTGCACAAGTGTTAACTGTCTGTCTTTACACAATGGAGCACACACAGCAGCTACAACTGACCAAGCTGTAACCACATGGATGGGTCTCACTCAAAGTATAATTTGAGTGAAGGGAGCTGAAAACACAAATATAGCAAAGGGGAAGAAAAGGAACACCACAAATTAGTAGGAATACATAAAGGAAAATGCAGGATATTTGAGAGATGTGTGCATGCGTGCTAAGTTGCTTCAGTCACGTCCAACTCTGTGTGACCCTATAGAGACACAGACTCTGTGGCCCTCCCCCCCGGCCCAGACTCCTCTGTCCATGGGGATTCTCTAGGCAAGAATACTGGAGTGGATTGCCATGTCCCCCTCCAGGGATCTTCCTGACCCAGGGATCAAACCCTCATGTTCTGCCTTGGCAGGTGGGTCCTTCACCATGAGTGCACCACCTGGGAAGCCCCGCTTGAGACATGGATTAGTGTAAAAAATGACACGGAATGGGGCTCAGCACATATACACAACATGGACACATGTAAACACTGATGGAGCTCAGCACATATACACAACATGGACACATGCAAACACTGATGGAGCTCAGCACATATACACATGGACACATCTAAACACTGATGGAGCTCAGCACATATACACAACATGGACACATCTAAACACTATAGTAGGAGAAAAGTGAGATGCAGGAAAGTGCACGTTAGAGATGCCATTCATATACATCTTAAAAACTGCAAACGAAACAATGTTGTATGTTGCTTATAACAGACATATGGATAGATAGCTAGAAGTATAAAAATGGACTGAAAGGAACATCTGAAAGTCAAGACGAAGACTGAGTCAGTGGGGAGGCAGTGACTGAGACAGGGAAAGGCAGTGTTAACTCCATTGCATGTTTCCTTTCTGTTTTAAACACTGGAAGTGCTGCTCTGCCCGGTACAAATGTAAAAGCAGGCCTGCTTATAATGAACCTATGTATCGATCCTTCTCAGACTCTTCCTGAAGACTGAAGAGGAAGGAACACTCCCAAAGACAGTCTATGAAGCCACCATCACCCTGATACCAGAACCAAAGACAAAAATGCTACCGAAAAAGAAAATTACAGGCCAACATCTTTGATGAATAGAGACCCCCAAACTCTCAACCAAACACCGGCAAACCAAATCCAGAAACACATTAAAAGGTCATACACCGAGACCAAGCTGGATTCATCCCAGGGTCACAAGGATGTTTCAGTATAACGCAAATCAATAAATGTGACACACCACGTCAACAAAAGGACAAAAGCCACACGATTATCCCACAGATGTAGAAAAAGCATTGATAAAACTCAATATCCATTCATGATAAAAACCCTTACAAAAGTGCATGTAGAAAACATCTCTCAACATAAGAAAAGCTATTTATGAAGAGCTAAAATCTGGACCAAGACAATGATGCCCACTCTTACCACTTCTCTTCAACAAATACTGGAAGCCCTATCCACAACAATCACATAAGAGAAAGAAATAAAAAGAATGCAAATTGGTAAGGAAGAGCTAAAACTGGCATTATGCACTGAGAACACAATACTCTCTATATAAAACCCTAAAGACTCCATACAAAACTACTAGAACTGATACACGAATTCAGCAAGGTAGCAGGATACAGAAAGGAGCTGAATTTCCTTACACTAAAAACAAAATAACAGAAACATAAACAATCCCTTTTAAAATCACATAAAAAACCGCCTATGAATAAACCTCAAAGAGGTGAAAGCCTTATGTGCTGAGAAATCGTTAGTAAAGGAAATTAAAGAGAATTCAAAGAAAGGGAAAGATATTCCATGATCTTGGGTTGGAAGGACTAATATTTTCAAAATACCACTACTATCCAAATCAGTCTACAGATTTAATGTGACCTTTGCCAAATAACCCATGACACTTTTCACAGAATGAGAATATATAATCCTAGTATTTATATGGAACCATAATAGACCCAGAATTGCCAAATAATCCTGAGGAAGAACAAAAAAGCAGGGCGTATAAACCTCCCAGGCTTCAGACAATACTACAAAGCTATCGTAATCAAAACAGTGTGATGCTGGAAGAAAACCAGACACATAGATCAACAGAACAGCATAGAGAGCCCAGAAATGAACCCACATACCTATGGTCAACTAATCTTCCACAAAGGAGGAAAAAATATGAAATGAGAAAAAGACAGTCACTTCAGGAAGTGGTGCTGGGAAGGCTGGACAGTTGCATGCAAATTGATGAAGTTGAAACATACTCTCTCACCATGCACAAAAATAACCTCAAAATGGCTTAAAGATTTAAACATAAGATATGATACCATAAAACTTCTGGAAGAGATCATAGGCAAAACATTCTCTGAAATAAATTGCACTAATGCTTCCTTAGGTCATTCTTCCAAGGCAATAGAAATAAAAACAAAAATAAAAATAAATAAATGGGACCTATGAACTAAATCAAACTTACAAACTTTGCACAGCACGGAGGTTCCCCAGGAAACTTAATAGAGTTGAAATTTGACCCAGCAACCCCACTCTTGAGCATATACACAGACAAAAATATCATTTGAGAAGATAAAAGGACCCGTATGTTCATAATAGCACTATTTACAATAGCCAAGCTGTGGAAATAACTGACCAACAGATGATGGATAAACAAGATGTGGTACATACATGCAATGGAATATTACTCAGCCATAAAAAAGAATGAAACAATGCCATTTGCAGCAACTTGGATACACAGTAAGTAAAGTAAGTCAGAAAGAGAAAGACAAATACCATATGAAATCACTTATATGTGGAATCTAAAATATGACACAAATGAATACATCTATGAAACAGAACAGACTCAGAGATAAGAAAACAGACTTGTGGTTGCCAAGCGGGGTGGGGGAAGGAGGGACTAGGAGTCTAGGGTTAGTAGACACAAATTATTGCTCACAGGATGGATACGCAAGGTCCTAATGCAGAGCACAGGGAACTATATTCAATACCCTGGGATAAAACCATACTGGAAAAGGACATTTAAAAGAATGTGTATATGTGTGTAACTGAGTCACTTTCCTGTACAGCAGACATTAACACATTTTTAAATCAACTATACTTCCAAAAGTAAATTTAAGAATAAACACTGAAGAAAATGCAAGAGAGAAGGAAATAGAAAATCACTATTATAATATGACTGTCAAGATCTACCAATAAATGCTAAAATTAGTCAAAGTTTGAGGAGAAGCAGGCTATTTGCATAGTCTCAAAATACCTTCCTCTAAGAAATACAATTGGAAAGAAAAAAAAAATGAGGCTGTACAGTGGATGAACCCAGCAGACACCATCTTAACCCAAAATGATCAGTGTCCCCACCAGTAATGTGTGACATCACATACCTCCTGAGAAGGCACCTCACTTCTGCGCCATTTGGGCCAAAGCTGCAGAACCTCAAACACATCATGAAAACACCCAAACAAACCCTTGAAATGCAGGATGTTCTATAAAGTGAGTGACCAGCAGTCTTCCAAAGGGTCAAGGTCATGGACAGTGGAAGGTGGATGGGGCCCTGAGGAAAAGTCAGAGACGGGAGGACTGGGAGCCACCGCAACGGCGTGTGCTGTGGGGCCTGGACTGGATGGTGGACCAGAAAAAGGACAGGGTGGGAGAGCGGGTGAAAACCACAGAGACTCTGTGCTTTAGTAACTAGTGTGCTCCAATGCTGGTTTCTTAGTTTTGACCGTTGTACTGAGGTTGTTTGTAGAGGATGGTAACCCTGGGGACCTGGGTGGTGCAGGGTACGGAAACTGCTGAACTGTCACGGCAACTTTTCTGTAAGTTTAAAATGTCAACAGAAAAAAGTTAAAAGGTAAAAAGCACTGGTAGGGGCGAAAACAAGCAGAAACAACCCCCAGGTAGAGAATTCCATGAAGATTCTGTCACAGGCCAGAGAAAGCTTATTATGAAAGCTGTTTTCCAAGAATTCAAGGATTTAAAATTATATATGTGCACACACACATCCATCTAATACAAGAGGTTAAAGAAGCTTCAAGGGTTCCAAGTGGGAATAATAATTATAATGTAAACATACCTTGATATAACCAAAAATGAATTTATCTCCATGGAGGAAGATAAAAAAGAGGATGTAAGGAAACAACCAATGCTTTCTCTCTGAGATAATCCCTAAAAACTGAAAAACCAACAACTTTCAGTATAAGCATGTTGGTTTTGTTTTTGTTAGAACTGTGGAGTTAATGATCAAAAGAAACAACTGCTGACCTTGGAGAGCAGGGATCAAGGGGCAGGGAATCAAGGGGCAGGAGACAGCAGGGGATGTTTGGTAACAATTCTAGCAGTACTTCTGGCTCTTTAAATCCTGTGCATATGTAATTAATAAAACTGGAAATGTAGAATCTAAGTGTGAGTAGATGATACATTGATGGGGACAGATGACTTTTGCTCAAGGACACTGGCTGTGAAGGTGACGAGAGGGGTGGGTGGGGAGCTGGTGGGTGAAGGGAGCGCTTCTGAAGATGTGCTTGTGCTGCTGATGGAGACGACGCAGTGGAGAAGGGAAGCAGGGAAAGGGTGAGTGCAGGAGGGAAGCCATGGGCGCTGCTAAGGGGCCGAGATGAGAAGATTTCCTGTGTAATTTCTTCTACACAAAAGACAAAGCAAGGCCTCGGCTGACCTTGGGGAGGGTTAGGGAGACCAGAGGTGTGACACAGTCATGTTAAGAGAAGGAAAATAGAATCTCTTGGTGAAATACAGTCGGCTTGTATTGTTTAACGTGTTTCTGTACTGTGCGTGTTAATGTTTTCTTTAGGACTCTCTCACTGGTATTCACTGATGTTTTGGGTCAGGTTTTGTTGTGTTGGCTTTATAAAAATTACTCGAAGCCTTCCCTTCCAGGACAATGGCACATTCTGAATAGAACTGGAGGCAACTTCTACCAACATTCAACATATGTTAAAACACCATTTGTGAAGCTTTCTGGGCCTAATATAAGAATTTTCTCATTTTCTTCCAGGATAAATTTTTGTCTCTTATGGGCTACTTTTCTATAATAGCAAATACATACATACCTATCTTAATATACTGGAGATATGATCCTTACAACAAATATACACATATTTATTCTTTTCATCGTCACTTGGTTTTCTATTCCATAGGTTCTTTCTGCATCTTCTTACCTGTAGTTCTATACCTACTATGTTTTACTTGGCTAACTGGCCTTTCATACTTTCCTCGATTAGTTTAGACAATGGATTATTTATTGCATGACTCTGTTTTTCCCAGAAAACAACCTAGCTCTTGCATTTACTCGATTATTTGGGTGTATCAATTCAGCCATTTCTGTGTTTATCTCCAGTAACTCTGTCTTTCCTTAGCCTCCTGTTCTTTTTATAATTGCTTGTGTTTATGTAGGTGATTTCTGTATTTCATTTTTGTGTGCTAACGCACATGGACCTGTACACAGATAGGTGGCCTGGGGCTAGTGGGCATCACTCTTCTGAAACACCCCTTATGAAAAGAGACCGGGCAGGTGCCCAGGACTCAGGCCAGGGGTCAGCTGTTTGCTTGAGGCGATGGGGTAAAAGTGGACACAGCTCTGCGGCTGAGACTCAGACAGGGTTACTGGTATCCAGAGACTCAGACAGGATTACTGGTATCCTGAGACTCAGACAGGATTACTGGTATCCAGAGACTCAGACAGGGTTACTGGCATCCAGAGAACCTAGGCCCCAGTGCAACATGGAACCAGTGCTGGCCCCGCCCTTGAGTCCCCCATTTAGAGCATTCAGACAACCTGATGCCAGAGCAAAGGAAACAATAAACAAAAAGACAACCTTATGGATTGGGAAAAAGTATTTACAAATGATGTGACCAATAAGGGATTGGTCTCCAAAATTTACAAACAGCTCATGATGCTTAACAGCATCAAAACAAACAACATGCTCAAAAAATGGGCAGAAGACCTAAATGGACATTTCTATAAAGCAGACATAATGATGGCCAATAGACACACGAAAAGATGTTCAACATCGCTAATTATTAGAGAAATGCAAATCAAAACTACAATACGGTATCACCTCACACCCACCAGAATGGCTATCATCAAAAAATCCACAAACAATAAATGCTGGAGAGGGTGTGGAGAGAAGGGACCCCTCCTACACTGTTGGTGGGAATGTAAATTGGGACTGCTACCATGGATAATATTATGGAGATTCCTTAAAAAACTAAAAATAGAACTACCACATGACCCTACAATCCCACTCCTGCATATATATCTGGAGAAAAGCATGATCTGAAAGGATACACGCACCCGTGTTCTCTGCAGCACTGTTTACAATGGCCAGGATGTGGAAGCAACCTAAAAGTCCATCAACAGAGGAATGGATAAAGAAGACGTGGCACATGCACACAGTGGGACACTACTCAGCATCAAAAGACTGAAGTAATGCCATTTGCAGCAACATGGGTAGACGTAGAGAGTGCCACGCCCTCTCTCTCTCTCCAAGTGAAGCCAGAGAAGGAGAAATATTGTACGGCATCCCTTATATGTGGGATCTAAAAGGAAATGATACAAAGGAACTTACAAAACAGAAATATACGTATGGCTGAGTCCCTTCACTGTTCAGCTGAAACTATCACAACATTGTTTGTTAATTGGATACATCACGATACAAAATAAAAAGTAAAAAAAGAAAACCAGATGCCAATGTATAAACAGAGGGAGGAAAGCAACTTCCCATTCTAAATGAGCTTGCACATGAATATTTAAACCTCAAGGAATATAATGCTAATACAGCTAACAAGCAAAAAAGCAAGAAAGTGCACTCCAGTGAATCTGAAAATAACTTTGAAATTTAAAAAAAATTTCAAAGGGAACCCAAGGGTTACACACAAAAGAACAACTCTTTCTTAAACTTAATCAAGAACATATTCCAGAATAGGTATGGTTAGGGAAAGAATTAATAATAACTGTGAAGATTGTACTGAACAATTTGCTCCAATACATCAAGACATGGTAAAAATATGAAAAAGGTAAAAAAAAGGTAAAATGAGAAGCTCCATAGTAAAATATCTTGAATATTCATGGTTGATGATTTTCAAGTGCTGAAGAGACAAACATTCCCCAACTCTAAGCAGAGCAGTATAGAGACCCACATACAGGCATATTCTACTGAAGTGGAGGAATAGCAGGATAAAAAGAAAAATCACAAAAGAAGAAAAGACAGATTACCTACAGAGGCCTGACACACAGCAGCAGAGCCTCCAGGTACAGCAGTAGCAGCCTAAGGAATAAGTCACTTGTGTCTGACCCTTTGCGACCCACCAGGCTGCTCTGTCCATGGAGTGGGTTACCAGGTCCTCCTCCAGGGGATCTTCTCAGCCCAGGGATCGAACCCTCGTCTCTTGCGTCTTGCGCACTGGCAGGTGAGCTCTTTACCACTAGCGCCACCTGAGAATAAGGGATGCCTTCAAAATGCCTTAGACACACAGCTGTAGGTCTAGATAATTAACATCCTAATAGTTAGCAATCAAGAGTGAGGGAAATCTCTATACCAGGAAGAGAGGGATGTGTAAATCTCCAGAAGCTCTTATCAGTGGAGAAGGCATGGACTTAAAACTGCATTAAAAACCATACTCTTAATCAACTATACTTCAATTAAAAAAAAAATACCCTTGATTACTGTACTCTTCCCAATAACATCTCAGAGTGGCATTTCCCCTGACGTCTTCTTTTCTCTTTAGCTAGATATGGTATTTAAGGTTGTGGCTTTGGTGTGGCTCTTTAGCTAGATATGGCATTTAAGGTGCTAGCTTCCTTACTATATGGCTTCCCTTTGTAACTCAGTTGGTAAAGAATTTGCCTGCAGTGCAGAAGACTTGGGTTCAATTCCTGGGTCGGGAAGATCCCCTGGAGAAAGAAATGGCAACCCCCTCTAGTATTCTTGCCTGGAGAATCCCATGGACAGAGGAGCCTGGCGGGCTACAGTCCATGGGGTTGCAAGTTGGACACAACTTAGCAACTAGACCACCACCACCACTGCCTTACTATGGCCATTTTTTGCTAAAAGAATGACCACAGTAAGGAAGAAGAAATGTAACACAGAAGCAGGGTGGGAATAATTAGTAAGATATTATGAAATAGAAATAACCATCTACTTGGAATAGAAAAACAAACTAATATGTTAGTAATTAACTCAGACTCCAAAGAAAGCCAGATGACGCTCTGTTTCTTGACTTGCTGGTGGCCCCATAGCTGTTTGCTTTATAGTTAATCACTAAACTATATATATGTTTTATGTACTTTCCTGGATGTTTGTTAAATCATACATAATATGGACTGCTAAGTACTAAATTATGTAACAGTTATAAATGCTGTGGGTTTCAGAAATAAAGGCAATTATAGAAGCATTAGCAGAGAAGATGAATTTCTTACCTTAAGCTGATCACAGTCATTACGTATATGAAAGCAACAGAAGGTGTTTTCTACCTGATGGACAGAAGGTAAAAGGAGACCATTTGTAGCTGAGAGTTAAGATTTCAACATGGCTCTTATTTTGCTTTAGCATTAACAGGAAGGGAAACTGGTCTTGAGGAAGAATAAACATTTAGGCAAAGTTATCACTGATTCTTCCCAATGCCTCACTCAATACATTGAATCAGTTAGCAAGGACTGTCCATTTACCTTCACTCCTTGTGCAAAGACAATCATTTTTACTCCTTTGCACCTTGGCCAGGGAACAGAATAACATTCACCATGGCTCTCCCCAGCTCCAAAGTCAAGTTCTACCTGTGGTCATGGGGGATGTCCACAATGGTTTGTTAGGTCATTAAGCTGGGAAAAAAATTTGGACCAAGGTATGGTCTGAGCCCAGTTTTTGTAAAAATAAAGGACCAAAGAAGCACATTTGTGATTACCAATGGATGTTTTTGTAGCACTGGAGTCTCTCACTGGAATCACTGCATCAGTGATAACAGCCATTAGACTGACCTCCCGAGGAGCCGTCCTTTGCACAATAGAGATCTTCTACAAACATCAGAGGTAACACACACTCATCCTCCCGTGCTAAAACCCACAGTCCTCACCCTGTAAGGTTTTCAGCATAACGGGGGTGCTGTTTCGGCTCAGACAATGGCCGGTTTAGGGCAGGGCTTGTTTTGGTCACGGCTGGATCCAGGCGCTCTCCCAGTGGCTCTGTTTCCCTCTTTCTCCACACGATGGCAGAAGGACCACTAGCGACTGAAGACACCCATCACTCTCTCCACCGATCCACCAGAAAAGAAACTTTCTCTTTACCAAGAGCACCAAACAACTCCCATGGACACCGCCCACTAACCGGACCTGGGTCTTGTGCCTGGAGGTGGTGGTGCCAGGGGAGGAAGTCAGCATTACCAGCTGGAGTCACATGCCCATCCCTGGGGGTGTAACCCATGTTTCCCTGGGTCTTCTGGCAGGAGCGGGGGGAAGTGGGTAACGGATTTATTTGAGACGATTCTTATACCATACATTTTACCCACTTGTACGATTCACTGTTTTTTAGCCCCTTTGGAGTTGAGTAACCATCACTATTACCAATTCTGGAACATTTCCATCACCCCAAAGAGCCACTCCTGCTCCTCATCTGTCTCCACTCATTCCACCCCAGGCCACCAGCAGTCTGCTTTC
>NW_011494867.1:7892998-7901011 GCF_000754665.1 Bison bison bison
AGCTGCTGTTTCAGTGTTTCACGATAAAGCTCCCCTTAACTGGCAGCCATAGCTTTCTAGACTGCTGCTTCCCATGGAGTAAATGATTTAGAGCTCATCTTTGCTTAAAACAGATCCTGGCTCTTCTGGGAAGATCCCCGCAGATGATCAGGTCTGCCCCGTGCTCCCTGCAGTCTCCCCTTCAGGCGGCACACCCCTCCATGGCTGTCATCCTGTCTGTTCTCCAGGAGAGCGAAGAGGAGCTGTATTCCTCCTGCCGCCAGCTGCGGAGGCAGCAAGAAGAACTGAACAACCAGCTCTTTCTGTACGACACCCACCAGAACCTGCGCAGCGCCACCCGTGATGCCATGGTCACAGAATTCAATGTTAAAGAGAACCAGCTGCAGCTGTAGCAGGAGAAGTGCAACCGCAGGTGGGTCACAGCCTGCAGCCACTGTGAGGTCAGGCCTGGGCCAGGGTGGAGGGCAAGGCTCCCCCTTCAGAAAGCCTGAGCCCTGACCCCTCTTCTCTTGGCTCCATCAATTACTTATACTAAGAGCTCAAGCATCTGCACCTTCCCTGAGCTGAACTGTCCTCCTGAGCACGCCCAGGAAAGAGTGAAAATAAGCAATGACCATTACTGTTTAAGGAGCCCTTCTCACCCTCCCAAGCCTGGGCTCGTCCAGTGGTCCTCAACTGAAGTGGAATCCCTCTCCCCACCTCCCTTCTCCAGAGTAGGATGCTTTGAATTGTGCTAGAGACTTGTACGGGGGTTTCCATGATGGCTCAGTGGTAAAGCATCCACCTGCAGTGCAGGAGACATACGAAATACAGGTTGGATTCCTGGGTTGGGAAGATCCCCTGGAGGAGGAATTGGCAACCCACTCCAGTATTCTTGCCTGACAAAACCCAAAGACAGAAGGATCTTGGTGGGCAACAGTCCATGAGGTTGCAAAGAGTCAGGCATGACTGAGCATGACGACATGTAAGGAAGGATAGCCAGGTATGCCAGAGGGCTGCTCCACAAAGAACATTCTCCAAGAAAATGCCAGTAGCAACTTCTCCAGGACATAGCATGGAGACTCCTTACCCATGTTCTTCTCAGGTCATCTTGACGACACCTGCACATCAACAATGACTGCCGCACAACGACCAGCGACGAAACAGAATCACGCAAGTTATGCACCCTGTCAGGGACCTACCTCCTCAGCTCTGCCCTGTACACCCAGCCCTGAGTATCCACAAACATGTGGACATAAACGGGAGACTTCAGCACATGACCCGAATCCTAGGCTAATGGATGACGGTGAGAGAGTCAGCAACAGCAAGTTTACTCATAGAAGCTGGGTCCATGTGTAAGGGTGTCGTGTGTGCGTGTGTTTGCATGGAGGAGCGTGTGCTCTGTTCTGACCCTGGGAACGTGCTCACATGTGAGGTCGTCACTCCAGCCTATCACCGAGATGACATATGTGGAGACCCAAGTGGCATGAGTTGGGATGATTTCCTGCTAACTTTCATCTTGGACACTTTCTTAACTTACAGTCTCTAAAGTGAAAGTGAAAGTGAAGTCGCTCAGTCATGTCCGACTCCTTGTGACCCCGTGGACTGCAGCCCACCAGGCTCCTCTGTCCATGGGATTCTCCAGGCAAGAATACTGGAGTGGGTTGCCATTTCCTTCTCCAGGGGATATCTTCCCGACCCAGGAATCGAACCCAGGTCTCCCACATTGCAGGCAGACGCTTTAACCTCTGAGCCACCAGGAAAGCCTCTCACGTTCCAAGCCCCCATGAACAAAGGCAGTGAAACTCGATCAGTGACCTTCTGTGCACAAGCTGTAGAGTGAGCAGGATTCCTTCTCTGGCCTCTAAAGACCCAGGTAACTGACTTCTATGGAAGATGAGCAGGGTCTGTAAGGAACTAACTCATTAGATTCTGAAAAGGATCTGAACTAAAGGCAAACGATCTCACACTGAAGGCCTCGGACTTCACCAGGCCTGGAGAGGAGACCGAGTCCTGCCCCAGCTCAGAACACTTGAACTCCCTCTGGCAGCTGGACCCGCCTGCAGCCGCACATGAAGGGTGGGGTGGCCGTTCATTAGGACAGGGACTTGCTGGGTGAGTGGGGTCAAGGTGGCAAGCTGGGGGCTTTCTGACTTACAAGCCTGTCAAAGAGCAGAGCCCCGTGAAGGACTGGCCAGCTTCTTACACCACCCCCCGGCCTGTCCACTCCCTGGTCTGCACAGCCACGGGCCGCGGGCTCACTCACTGCTCACACGGGGTGAGACAGGGTGGGCTCCCTGGGTGACCCCGTTTCCTGGAGCAGTGAGCTAAGCTTTAGGGAACAACAGAAAATCTCAGGTGCAGCCACCCCCGAAGGGGCAGAGCCACTGAGGACAAGGCGATACTCGTCTACATCCTGGGATGCTATTTACTGATTTGTACATTGATGCTTTAGGAAGGCTTTTTCAAGGTGAGGACAGTAGTGGGCTGGGGGCGGGGGTGGTCAGTAGAGGCACAACACAGAACGAACTGAGAACTGACTTAGGAGAAAAGAGGTTTACCTATGGGGAAAAAAAAAATGCTGGGAGGAACAAACTAACAGTCGGCCTAGGGGCTTTACTTGGATGGAACTGGGTCCTAGAAACCCACTCCCCTTATGGTCCTGAGCTTAGCGTGCCTGTATCAGCGGAAGAGTCCATTGAAGCCAGCCACACTCTGTGTGATCGAAAGACCCTTCCCTTCATTCCACACAAGTTTATCAAATACTTCCACACACCAAGCACTAAAGTTGGGAGGGACCATGCCTTTATAAAATTAAGGGGAATAAAGCTGTCATCCTGGTCTCGTGGAACCTCTCCATGTACTTCTAAAAAAAAATGCATTTTATCTCCCATTAAGCCAGGAGTACACCTAACATTAATAGCAGCCTGACCAAGATGGGGCTTTTATTACTTAGTTATTCCTTGAGTTGGAGTTGCTATTTTACTTGGCAGTCAGCAACTGAGGGATGAATATTCCTGCTGGAAAAACATTCAAAGCACCTTTCAAGAAAGGTTAAGTGGAAAAGGCACTGAGCTGAGCGCTGCAGTGAGGGAATTCTGACACTGTAGCTGACAAAGTTCCATGTAGTCAAAGCTCTGGTCTTTCCAGGAGTCATGCATAGATATTTGAGAGTTGGACCATAAGGAAGGGAGAGTGCTGAAGAATTCATGTTTTTGAACTATGCTGCTGGAGAAGGTGCTTAAGAGTCCCTTGGACAGTAAGGTGATCAAACCAATCAATCCTAAAGGAAATCAACCCTGAATATTCATTGGAAGGACTGATGCTGAAGCTTCAACACTTTGGCCACCTGATGTGAAGAGCCAACTCACTGGAAAAGACTGATGCTGGAAAAGACTGAAGGCAGAAGCAGAAGAGGGTGACAGAGGATGAGATGGTTAGATGGCATCACCGATTCAGTGGACATGAACTGGGGCAAACTCCAGGGAAGCCTGGCGTGCTGCAGTCCATGGGTCACAGAGTCAAGACAGGACTTGGCAACTGAGCAACAATGACAACAGTCAGTGCCTCGTTACCTGTTGGGCAGGAAGCCAGTGGAGCCTAATTATTGCAACCCTGCCTGCAAGTCCCTTTGGGATCCATCATTACCTCTGCGAGCTCAGGTGCTGATGTCATTACCTGTTTTTAGTGAGGGGTAGAACAAAGACCTAAGCCTTCCTACCTCACCCCCTTTTAAAGTCATACAGTTCAGACCAAGATCCCCTTTCTGCCTGAAATGCATTTTCAGTTACTGTACCAAAAAAATTTAAGAATTTGCTGCACAGAAGGCAGAAGCTCAGCATTTTTTCAGCTGCAATGTTGTAGAATCCATACTCGGCCACCCCCTGGCAGGACAGAGCAGGCAATGAGGGGACTATACTCCAAACGGTGCTAGGAAACACCCTCAGCCCTAAAGCTGGCTACTCCTTCTAGGTGCTTCAACACATGACTTCAACACGTCATTAGAGAGTATCTGTTTTGGCACCACAGTCTCCCCACAATTACCTAGGGTTCTGGGTGGTGGTGGAATTCTCTCCATGAGAACACACAGAGAGAAAGAGACGGGCACAGAGGACATTGCTGCTCTTCCCCGAGTCTGCCTGAAAACCACATAACCTGAGTATAAATACGTAGCTGAGACTGTGCTTTCACAGGCACATAAAGAGCGCAGCCAATTCAGATCAAGCAGGAGAGTGACAGGAACGCTGTGAAAGATGGCCACGACTGCCTGTGTGCACAACTGTCTTTATTCTCCTGAATAAGGGAAATGGTGAACATTAGTTATTATGTGGAAAACTAAATGGAGGAGGCTGGTTAGATGTGAGTATGGGAAATTTAGGTTGTAGAATGTGAATTCCTCTGCTGTAAAACCTGCCTATTCTAATGCACACAGTGAAGAGGAGGGTGGAATGTCACATTTCCCAAGTTTGATCTCAGAACCCTTTTTCCAAGAGGTATCTTACAGGACTAGTTACTGTGGAATACATTTGAGGACCTGCTACTCTATTAAGAAAGTAACATAATCTAATAATTTATATGCTATATTATACAAGTAAAATCTACACTTATCCTACCAAGGCCAGTGGTTTTTAAATTGGGCCAGCCTTACCCCCAAGCAGTCTACCAGAGCTTTCGAAGGAGTCACAGACTCAAATAGTTTCAGTGGATCAATTTTCATGTCCTCACCTTCCTATTTGCACTCTTTCCAAAGATTCACCAGTCTGAGGAAAAGAGGTCTTTTCTCCACGTTCAGTCTTACCATAGAGCAGAACTCAAGATACTATTGCAAAATACAGCGTTTGGAAAGTGAAAGCCTCTTAACAGGATACAAATCCTCCCACAATGCTGGTGGTTCCCAATTCTTTGCTTTCAACAAGATTGAAGGAACACTCCAGATTTCTGACTCTTTATTTTAGCATGGACTTCTGAAGGAGATGGCTTTATCCTAAGTACTTCTGTTTCCATGAATCTGTGTGACAAGAATCTTCAACATTTCCCTACGTGAAATGGAAAGTCACTTATATGTGGAGTCTAATATATTAATAGCACAGATGAATCTACCTACAAAGCAGAAACAGACTCACAGACATAAAGAACAGATTGTGGTGCCAAGAGGGAGGAGGGGGGGGAAAGGAAGGCCTGGGAGTTTGGGATCTGCAGATGTAAATTATTCTACACAGGATGGATAAACAACAAAGTCTTACTGTATAGCATGGGAAACTATTTGATATCCTCTGTAAACCATAATGGAAAAGGATGTTTAAAAAAGAATGTCTATATGTATATAACTGACTTACTTTTGTGTATAGCCAAGACTGGCCCAACACTGTAAATCAGCTATTCTTCCATTAAAAAAACAAAAACAAAAAACCTACAGAATGGGAGAAGATACTTGCAAATGATGCAATCCACAAGGGCTTAATTTTCAAATTATAGAACCAACTCATACAACTCAACAACACAAAAACAACTCAAAAAATCGAAAAAGGGGCAGAAGACCTAAATGAACATTTCTCCAAAGAAGACATACAGATGGCCAAAAACCATGTGGAAAGATGTTCAACAACACGAGTTATCAGAGTAATGCCAATCAAAACTATAATGAAGCATCACCTCACAGCAGTCAAGATGTCCATTACGAACAAGTATACAAACATATAAGTGCTAGAGAGCAGGGAGAAAAGGGAACCCTCCCACACTGTTGGTGCCAATGTAAGCGGTGCAGCCACTACTGAAAACAGTACAGAGGTTCCTCACAAAACTAAAAATAGTTTCTATTTGATATAGAAATCCCATTCTTGTGCATCTATCCAGACAAAGCTACAATTCAACAAGATACATGCACCTCTATGTTCAGAGCTGCACTATTTACAATAGCTATGACTGGGAAATGACCAAAATGTCCATCAATAGATAAATGGATAAAGAGGATGTGATGCATATGTACAATGAAATACTACTCAGCCATCAAAAAGAATGAAATGATGTCATTTGCAGTAACATGGGCGGACCTAGAGATTATCATACTAAGTCAGACAAAGACAAATACCACACGATACCACTTATAAGTGGAATCTAAAATACAATGTAAATCAACATGTCTAGGAAACAAAGACACACTCACAGATAAAAAGAACAAATATGAGGTTGCCGAGGGAGAGGTAGGGTAGGGAAAGAAGGAATGGTAGCTTGGAATTAGCAGAGGCGAACAACTATATATAGAGTGGATAAACAACAATGTCTTACTGTATAGCATAGCGAACTACACTCAATATTCTATGACAAACCATAATGGAAAAGAGTATATATATGTGTATATATATTACTGAGTCACTTTGCTGTATACAAGAAATTAACACAATATTAGAAATCAATTATACTTAAATAAAAAAAAGAACTGGCACCTAAACAGTACACTAAATAAATTACTTTAAAAAAAAAAAAAAAAAGCAGGGTTTCTCTACCAAAAGCAGATCCAGGCATGTTCAATCTTTCTGGTCCATAGCGGACCACCTAAACTGAACAATATATAACCATGGAAAATAAAGGCAGCAGAAAGAAAGGTTTGGGTGGGGCTGGGAATCATAGTGAATGAGAGCGCCAGAGGGAGACTGACACTAAAAGAAATAGTTATTATTAGCAGTTAATAATTCTGGGTAGTGAGAAGATGCCATTACATTACTTTTTCATGTTTCCTATTTTAAAATTTAACTTAAAAAAATAAAAGGAAGGAAAGAAGATAAAAGCTATATACAAAGATGTACCTGGCAAATATGAATAAAAATTAAGCTGGCGCAGTACTGTTAAATCAGACAAATTACAATGCAAGGTAGGTACCACTAAGGGCAACATTTTATATTGCTAACAAGAACATTGCCCCAAAGTGTTACAGAGACACACTTTTGTGCTTTTCATGGCATAGCTCTGAAGAACATAAAGTAGACTGGGAAAGAAAACAAATTTCTAATTACAGTGAGGGACAGACTCCTCTCTCAGAAATCTCTTATTAAAGGAAGTGAAAAAAGCTCAGAGACTCTGAATAGTGTAAGTCACAAGTTTGATCAAGTGCACAGATATGCTCCTACAAACACTAGAACTTTGGACACAGAGGATACTTGCTTCACCCAAGCATTGCATATTCACAAATGTTTGACTGGACACCAAGCCATAGTGGGTGGTGGGTCAGGGAAGGATGAACTATTTTAATTGCTTCAGTACAAGTCCAAATTCAGTTCAGTTCAGTCGCTCAGTCGTGTCTAACTCTTTTCAACCTCATGAATCGCAGCACGCCAGGCCTCCCTGTCCATCACCAACTCCTGGAGTTCACTCAGACTCAAGTCCATCGAGTCAGTGATGCCATCCAGCCATCTCATCCTCTGTCATCCCCTTCTCCTCCTGCCCCCAATCCCTCCCAGCATCAGAGTCTTTGCCAATGAGTCAACTCTTCACATGAGGTGGCCAAAGTACTGGAGTTTCAGCTTTAGCATCAGTCCTTCCAAAGAAATCCCAGGGCTGATCTCCTTCAGAATGGACTGGTTGGATCTCCTTGCAGTTCAAGGGACTCTCAAGAGTCTTCTCCAACACCACAGTTCAAAAGCATCAATTCTTCAGTGCTCAGCTTTCTTCACAGTCCACTCTCACATCCATACATGACCAATGGAAAAACCATAGCCTTGACTAGACGGACCTTTGTTGGCAAAGTAATGTCTCTGCTTTTCAATATGCTATCTAGGTTGGTCATAAATTTCCTTCCAAGGAGTAAGCGTCTTTTAATTTCATGGCTGCAATCACCATCTGCAGTGATTTTGGAGCCCCCAAAAATAAAGTCTGACACTGTTTCCACTGTTTCCCATCTATTTCCCATGAAGTGATGGGACCAGATGCCATGATCTCAGTTTTCTGAATGTTGAGCTTTAAGCCAACTTTTTCACTCTCCTCTTTCACTTTCCTCAAGAGGCTTTTTAGTTCCTCTTCACTTTCTGCTATAAGGGTGGT
>NW_011494867.1:7901111-7901756 GCF_000754665.1 Bison bison bison
TAGGTTTCTCAAGAGGCAGGTCAGGTGGTCTGGTATTCCCATCTCTTTCAGAATTTTCCACAGTTTATTGTGATCCACACAGTCAAAGGCTTTGGCATAGTCAATAAAGCAGAAATAGATGTTTTTCTGGAACTCTCTTGCTTTTTCCATGATCCAGCAGATGTTGGCAATTTGACCTCTGGTTCTTCTGTCTTTTCTAAAACCAGCTTGAACATCTGGATGTTCACAGTTCACGTATTGCTGAAGCCTGGCTTGGAGAATTTTGAGCATTACTTTACTAGCGTGTGAGATGAGTGCAATTGTGAGGTAGTTTGAGCATTCTTTGGCATTGCCTTTCTTTGGGATTGGAATGAAAACTGACCTTTTCCAGTCCTGTGGCCACTGCTGAGTTTTCCAAATTTGCTGGCATATTGAGTGCAGCACTTTCACAGCATCATCTTTCAGGATTTGAAGTAGCTCAACTGGAATTCCATCACCTCCACTAGCTTTGTTCATAGTGATGCCTTCTAAGGCCCATTTGACTTCACATTCCAGGATGTCTGGCTCTAGGTGAGTGATCACACCATCGTGATTATCTTGGTCATGAAGATCTTTTTTGTACAGTTCTTCTGTGTATTCCTGCCACCTCTTCTTAATATCTTCTGT
>NW_011494867.1:7901873-7915936 GCF_000754665.1 Bison bison bison
TTGGTATCTCTAATTTTCTTGAAGAGATCTCTAGTCTTTCCCATTCTATTGTTTTCCTCTATTTCTTTGCATTGATTGCTGAGGAAGGCTGTCTTATCTCTTCTTGCTATTCTTTGGAACTTTGCATTCAGATGCTTATATCTTTTCTTTTCTTCTTTGCTTTTCGCTTCTCTTCTTTTCACAGCTATCTGTAAAGCCTCCTCAGACAGCCAATTTGCTTTTTTGCATTTCTTTTCCATGGGGATGGTCTTGATCCCTGTCTCCTGTACAATGTCACGAACCTCAGTCCATAGTTCATCAGGCACTCTATCTATCAGATCTAGTTCCTTAAATCTATTTCTCACTTCTACTGTATAATCATAAGGGATTTGATTTAGGTCATACCTGAATGGTCTAGTGGTTTTCCCTACTTTCTTCAATTTAAGTCTGCATTTGGCAATAAGGAGTTCATGATCTGAGCCACAGTCAGCTCCTGGTCTTGTTTTTGTTGACTGTATAGCGCTTCTCCATCTTTGGCTGCAAAGAATATAATCAATCTGATTTCGGTGTTGACCATCTGGCGATGTCCATGTGTAGAGTCTTCTCTTGTGTTGTTGAAGAGGGTGTTTGCTATGACCAGTGCATTTTCTTGGCAAAACTCTATTAGTCTTTGCCCTGCTTCATTCCGTATTCCAAGGCCAAATCTTCCTGTTACTCCAGGTGTTTCTTGACTTCCTAATTTTGCATTCCAGTCCCCTATAATGAAAAGGAGGAGGGCACAGGAGGGCCTAGAGGAGCTATTCCACATTCAAGGTCAGGAAGGACGGTGGTGAGGAGATATCCCTCATCCAAGGTAAGCAGCAGCAGCTGCGCTTTGCAGGAGCAGCCGGGAAGAGATACCCCACGTCCAAGGTAAGAGAAACCCAAGTAAAACGGTAGGTGTTGCAAGAGGGCATCAGAGGGCAGACATACTGAAATGATAATCACAGAAAACTAGTCAATCTAATCACACTAGGACCACAGCCTTGTCTAACTCAATGAAACTAAGCCATGCCCGTGGGGCCACCCAAGATGGGCGGGTCATGGTGGAGAGGTCTGACAGAACGTGGTCCACTGGAGAAGGGAATGTCAAACCACTTCAGTATTCTTGCCTTGAGAACCCCATGAACAGTCTGAAAAGGCAAAATGAGAGGATACTGAAAGAGGAACTCCCCCGGTCAGTAGGGGCCCAATATGCTACTGGAGATCAGTGGAGAAATAACTCCAGAAAGAATGAAGGGATGGAGCCAAAACAAAAACAATACCCAGTTGTGGATGTGACTGGTGATAGAAGCAAGGTCCGATGCTATAAAGAGCAATATTGCATAGGAACCTGGAATGTCAGGTCCATGACATCAAGGCAAATTGGAAGTGGTCAAACAGGAGATGGTAAGAGTAAATGTCAACATTCTAGGAATCAGTGAACTAAAATGGACTGGAATGGGTGAATTTAACTCAGATGACCATTATATCTACTACTGTGGGCAGGAATCCCTTAGAAGAAATGGAGTAGCTATCATGGTCAACAAAAGAGTCTGAAATGCAGTACTTGGATGCAATCTCAAAAACGACAGAATGATCTCTGTTTGTTTCCAAGGCAAACTATTCAATATCACAGTAATCCAAGTCTATGCCCCAACCAGTAACGCTGAAGAAGCTGAAGTTGAATGGTTCTATGAAGACCTACAAGACCTTTTAGAACTAACACCCCAAAAAGATGTCCTTTTCATTATATGGGATTGGAATGCAAAAGTAGGAAGTCCAGATTCACTGTTTCACAAAGTCACAAAATAAAGATATCCCCCCGAAGTCCTTACACATGAAAACTTTACAATCTATTTCTGAAATATTTTTATGTTATCAGGAAAGGAAAAAACTTCTGCTCAAAAAAATCAAACCTTTAAGTGCATTCATTCCAAAAGAAGAATAAGTAAAAATAAATGAGTTAAACTTTTAACTTAGAAGCTAGGGGAAAAAAACCTCAAAAGTAAAAGATGAAATTAATATAGAAGAAATACAGAATGAAGACAACTTAAATAAAATTGATAAAGCAGTTCTCTAAAAAAGACTAATAAAATATATAAAGGGAAAAAGGAAAGAAAGCACTTTATCAGTACTAGAAGAAAAAAAGAGCATCCATAAGTAGAGATTAAAAAAAGACATTCAAGTCTATTAATATAAACATCTGGGAACCTAGACAAACTAGGCAATATTATATTAAAATAAAAATGATTACATGTCCAAAGATCTAGAAGTTGGACCACTCCAGTTATAATCAAAGAAAAAATAGTGGCCAAAGATCTGCATCCCCTCCAGGTGTCATCAACTCCATATAATTTTTATGGACAACTTCTACCGGGGGCCCAGTCCCTGACATTACCATCCCAGACCTCTGTTACGTGACTCTCTGTTACGTGAGAAAAACAAACCCCTGTAACTTTAAGCTGCTCTGAATTCATTTTTAACAAATGAGAAGCTAAATGCATGTCTGATACAGCAGGCATTGGAACTATTAAAGTTGGAACTATTAAAGTTGAAACTATTAAAATTGGAACTATTAAAGTTCCAATCCTGCTTTTAGGGATCTACTGTAGAGACCCACTTGCCAGTGTATCCAAGGAGATGTGTACAAGAGAACTGATGGCTGCGCTGTTTGATAAAGTGGCAAATTAGAAACAGTCATGACCAAGCATCCATAAGGAAATGGCTAAATTAACAGGGGTGGGTTTACAGTGCAGAACACGAAGCAGCTGTTAAAGAGAGTTAGGTGCAACTACCTTACCGTGGTCATAAATAAGACATGTTCCATAATATCATCATCTCACAAAGCGTCACGCATCTAGTGGCCCCATATTACCATGGTGAGATCGAGGCTGAGGGCTACCAAGCTCACACTCTGAGTCTTCTCCTTTGAAGCCACGTTGCTGCTCAGCACGTGTGCCCAGAGTGGGAAGCAGAAAGGCACTCCAGGAGTTAGACCGCCCAGCTCACAGACTCCACCCTCAGGGCTGGGTGAGTCGCGCTGACGACCCCGGGAGAGGAGCAGGGAAGTGGGAGAGCAGACGGACTGCAGCAGAGTTGGGAAAGTTCTGGTGTGCACACAGAACACCTGGGGAGCCCCAGGCAGGCAGCCCACCTGAACACCCGTTCCTATCAGGCTGGCCTGGGCTTTTGCAAATTTGACACAGCGATGGGATCACTAGGCTTAACTACCGTAACAGTGAGAATGACAATGCACTGTCTGAGGCGATTACTGACTCAACTTACTAACACAGTGATGGTCAATTATAAAGAGAATTACCTACGCTCAGGCAGCCCAGATGGCTTTTAACGTTCTGTGAAAATGAAGAGTAAAACACTTAAAGTGCATTTTACAAATACTTTTGGACTCAGGTTGCTATGTTTACTGAAATATCAAGTTCCATTTGAGTTAATTGAAATGCTTTTCCTTTTGCTTGAATACTGTAGTATTGTGCAAAAATTTATGTTACAGCAATGACAAAGTTGATATTGGAATTCTTTCAAATGTATCATTCTGCATAATTTGTACCAATATTGGGCTGAGATATTAATTTTTCTATATGCACAATGGCTACTGGCATAGGAATTTATTCAAATGTATTATGGCTTGCTACATGGCTTGACCAATTTTTGTTTGCTTTATTTTGAATGCACAGTAGAGGAATTCCTTCAAATATATTTTACATTGTGACTTTTCTTTTTTTAGTTAGCAGCATTCAGTGAAACAGAGTACCGGCGTCCACTTTTACACCATCCGATGTCGGATCACCTTCTCTTCCACCAGTAAATGTGTTCTGGGGCTCATTACATAAAATGACGGCCAATAACATGCACTCATAAAATTATTTCAGTGCTGGCAGAATATTGCTGCATACTCAGAATTTAGGATGTCCTACTAGATACACATTCAAAATGATATTTTCCCCTCAAAACCACTTCACAACTTACAACACAATTATTATGGGAAAATATGTCATCCTTTCTATTATAACTTAAGCATCTTACATAGAGTGACTATACAATTCAAATACAAAATGGGACACATATGAGAGTGGGAAAAAAAAGAGAACAATTAAAAGTTAAGACAGGACAACAAGCATAAAATCAGAACTGTCCTGGACAAACTGGAACATATAGTCACCATTTCATATACCAGCATGCCTCCTCCGTCAGCCAATAAGAATATATTCTTTTTATTTTTTTAATTTTATTTAACTTTATTGTATTGGTTTTGCCATATATCAAAATGAATCTGCCACAGGTATACAAGTGTTCCCCATCCTGAACCCTCCTCCCTCCTCCCTCCCCATACCATCCCTCTGGGTCATCCCAGTGCACCAGCCCCAAGCATCCAGTATCGTGCATCGAAAGGAATATATTCTAATATCAGTAGATCACCACGATGCACAATTTAGTGAGAAACAACTAGCAGAACAAATGTGAAGTAGAAGGCAACACTATGGAGAGAAAATAAGCTACTGGCCAATTTTCTATACAACACTTACATATACAGAATTGGGGATACACTGGTAAAAGGGTTCTTTGGCCAGATCTGCAGAGTTTTAACTTCTAAGAAAAATCCATGGGTGGATTATTCAGACAGCTACCTTTAAAACTAAAAAGAAGTATTCTGCACACAGAATTAAGAATGACCTTTTCACCTTTAAAACCAAGACACACTACTAGGGACTGCTTAGGATAGTTTTTGTTGTTGTTAATAAAACTACTCTTCCTTCTTGGTGAATTCCTTCTGTGCTCTGGGATAAAGAACCTGAGCTTCATTAAATTCTGTGACCAGATATATAGTTTCTGTTGGGAGATTGTGGGGTCGAGTCCCAGCTGAAGAGTGGCTGTGTTCGAGTACCATCCGAAAGGAGTGCCATTAGAATACTCTGGGTTCGAGCCCCAATCTGAGCCATGCATCTTCAACACCACTGTGAGCATTTAAACAAGTAGAAATTTAAAGCAGAGAGGCCTAGGTTATCATTTTTTCTCTAGCATGGTGCCATCTACTCTGCAACTTTTAAAAAATCCCCTCTTTATTTTCAGTTCAGAACGCAAAACATCAGTGAACTGAGGTACTTAAAACCATAGTTAGCAAATGAGCACCGATTTTGTAGCAGTGAATCAATGAGATAGTTTCACCACTACCATCCTCACCTGATCAGACAGTTCTTCTCACTGAAGCTCCAGTCCCACATCGCTAATCATTTACTGAGCATTCTATTCGAATGACGCAAACTCAACTGTCATGTCTCATATCTACTCCTGTATACCACCAGCTCCCTCTCCAAACTCTTCTGCCTCTCCCAGAAGGACCGCTATTAGTTAAGGATCTATGTGCATAGTGCTTTACAGGTTACAAAAGGGCCTCCATGACATTTCATCCACTGAAGGATCCCTGTGAGATAGCCGTGCTAAGTCGCTTCAGCCACGTTCGACCCTTTGTGACCCTATGGACCATAGTCCGCCAGGCTCCTCTGTCCATGGGATTCTACAGGAAACAGTAACTGAAGTGGGTTGCCACGCCCTCCTCCAGGGGCTCTTCCCAACCGAGAGATCAAAAGTGTGTCTCTTAATGTCTCCTGCACTGGCAAGCAGGTTCTTTGCCACTAGCACCACCCAGGAAGCCCTGTGAGGTGAGCAGGGAACGTTTTATCTCCATCTTACAGGTGAGGGACAGATTTGCTGGAGGTCACGCTGCAAACTAGAGATGGATCCTGCCTTAGGAAGTGCTAACAAGTGTGTGAGTCCCTTGCGCACTGAAGGGGGCCAAGACCACCTGTCACCAAAGAACTCTTTTCCACTTGGGCCAAAGGTCTAAAGTCACCCCAGTGCATAGAGAAACTTCTGTCCTGAGGGGCTTTGGGGAAAGTTCACCTTTCTATGGGAGAATTCAAATATCTCTGTTGCAGAGATATTCAAGTTCTCTGTTGCAGCAGAGGAAAATGTCACATTCTGGGACCTGCAGGAATCCTTAGGTCAGACTGCCAAGAGACGGTTCTTGACTTTGTGCAAGAAAGAATTCAAGAGTGAGCCTCAGTAAAGGGAAAGCAAGTTTCCTTAGAGAGATACACGTTCCATCTGCAGAAGGCAGACGTCTCAAAGTGAGAGCAGGCTGGGGCGTGGATGTTGTAGGTTTTTATGCATTAAGTAATTTAATAGGCTAAGGAGTGGGAGGCATATTCGTGCTATTTCAGGGAAGGGTGGGGATTTCCCAGGTATTGGGCCACTGCCCACTTTTTGGCCTTTTATAGTTGGCCTTGGAACTGTCACGGAGTAAGGGGGAGTGGATTTTAGTATTACACTGAAAGTATAATCGGCTCAGATATGCAGATGATACCACCCTTATGGCAGAAAGTAAAGAGGAACTAAAGAGCCTCTTGATGAAGGGGCAAAGAGGAGAGTGAAAAAGCTGGCTTAAAACTCAACATTAAAAAAATTAAGATCATGGCATCCGGTCCCATCACTTCATGACAAAGAGATGGGGAAACAGTGGAAACAATGACTGACTTTATTTTTCTGGGCTCCAAAATCACTGTGGATGGTGATTGCAGCCATGAAATGAAAAAATGCTTGCTCCTTGGAAGAAAAGCTATGATCAACCTAGACAGCAAATAAAAAGCAGAGACATTACTTTGCCAACAAAGGTCCATCAGTCAAAGCTATGTTTTTTTCCAGTAGTCATGTATGGATGTGAGAGTTTGAACCATAAAGAAAGCTGAGTGCCAAAGAATTGATGGTTTTGAACTGTGGTGCTGGAGAAGACTCTTGAGAGTCCATTGGACTGCAAGGAGGTCAAACCAGTCAATCCTAAAGGAAATCAGTCCTGAATATTCATTGGAAGTACTGAAGCTGAGGCTCCAATACTTTGGCCACCTGATGCAAAGAATAGACTCATTGGAAAAGACCCTGATGCTGGGAAAGACTGAAGGCAGGAGGAGAAGGGGACGACAGAGGATGAGATGGTTGAATGGCATCACTGACTCAATGGACATGAGTCTGAGTAAACTCCAGGAGATAGTGATAGACAGAGAACCCTGGGATGCTGCAGTCCAAGGGGTCGCAAAGAATTGAACATGACTGAGCGACTGAACAAAAACAACATAATTAGCTAAAGATCAATGACCGGAGTATTCTCAAAGCTGCCCTGGTTTCAGCCTGTCTGTTTTTTATTTGTTTTACTGAACTGCAAGACATGCGGGATCTCAGTTCCCCGACCAGGGATTGAACCTGTGTCCCTAAAGCAGAAGAGCAGATTCTTAACCACAAACTGCCAGAAGTCCTCTCCAGCCAATCTTCACTGCACGCCAACAGCTGTGTCTCTTTTTCATCATCTATAATGTGTGTCCATCCATAAAACTTCTAGAAGAGATTATGGGCAAAATATTCTGACATAAATTGTGCTTACGTTTGCTTAGGTTGTCAGTATCCCAAGACAACAACAGCAATAAAAATAAACAAATGGACCTAATTAACCTTACAAGCTTGTGCATAGCAAAGGAAACCATAAACAAAATAATGTATGGACTGGGAGAAAATATTTCCAAACAATGAGACAAAGTCTTAATTTTAAAATATACCAACAGCTCATACAACTCAACAACAGAAAAAGAACCCAATCAAAAAATGGGCAGAAGAACTAAAGAAATATTTCTCCAAAGAAGACATACAGATGGCCAAGAGACACATGAAAAGATGCTCAACATTGACATTAGAGAAATGCAAATCAAAACCACAAAGAGGTACCACCTTACAGCAGTCAGAACGGCCATCATTAAAAATCTACAAATAACAAATGCTGGAGAGGGTGTGGAGAAAAGGGAACCCTCCTACACTGTTGGTGGAAATATAAGTTGGTGAAGCCACTGTGGAAAATAGTCTGGAGGTTCCTCAGAAAACTACAAATAACATTACCATACCATCTAGCAATCCCACTCCTGGGCATATATCCAGACAAAACTATAATTCAAAAAGATACACACACTCCTATGTCCACAGCAGCACTATTCACAACAGCCAAGACATGGAAAAACCTAAAGGTCCATTGATAGATGAATGGATAAAGAAGATACAGACAATAGAATATTGTGCGTATGCGCGCGCAGTTGCTCAGTCATGCCCAACTCTTTTGTGACCCCATGGACTGCAGCCCACTAGGCTTTTCTGTCCATGGAGTTTTCTAGGCAAGAATACTGGAGTAGGTTGCCATTTCCTACTCCAGGGAATCTTAACAACCCAAAGATCAGACCCACATCTCCTGCATCAGCAGGCAGATTCTTTACCACTGAGCCAGCTGGGAAGTACACAATGGGATGAATATTAGTCAGCCATAAAAATGAATGAAAGAGTGCCTTTTGCAGCAACACGGATGGACCAAGAGGTCATCATACTAAGTGAGGTCGGAAAGACAAACAACATACAGTGTCATTTCTTTGTGGAATCTAAATTATGACACAAATGAACATATCTATGGAACAATCATGGACACAGAGAACAGACTTGGCAGCTGTCAAAGGGAAGACAGGGTGCGAGAAGGATGGACTGGGAGTCTGGGGTCAGTAGATGCCAATTATTACATATAGGATGGATAAACAACAAGGTCCTATTATACAGCACAGGGAAGTATATTCAATATCCTGGGATAAACCATACTGGAAAAGAATGTTAAAAGGAACATATATATGTGTATAACTGAGTCACTTTACTGTACAATAGAAGTTAACAACACTGTAAATCAACTGTACTTCAGTAAAAAAAATATTGATTAGAATGTGCGTCCTGCCCCTTTCCCTCCTGTCTCATGTCTAAAACTTGGACTTTGTGTTTTCATTATTCTGACAGATATTTATTAGGCCTGTGCTCTGTGTCCAAGATATCAATCAACAGCGAGTAATACATAGGCTCTGCTCTCAGATACCAATGAGGAGAGGAGATTAGGTTATGTACAATGTGACCAATGCTGGTAATTAGATGCAAGAGCAAGTCATTTATTCTTGGAGGATGCCTTGTGGATTATTAGGGCTCTAACATGCCATACTCTTTACTAAATAAATGAGATTCAATAGATTAACCTGCCTACACACACACACACACACACACACACCCCAGCCCCACCACATAGCACATTCATCTGTAAAATAATGCTTTGCTTATGACTTATTAAGGGTTTGTGCAGCAAAAGTCACTATGCACAGTAACTTTTTTTTTGCTGCAAATAAATACAACCATTTATTTTAATTGCAAAAGGAGTTTAGGCGATGTTTGGCCTTGTATAGTGTAATGTTAAAATGATACAGCCACCTCAGACATGGTCATCAAGAGTTTGGTGTCTGACAAAAACAAAATGTAAATGGTTTAAAGGCTTAAACATAAGACATGACACCATAAAATATCCTAGAAGAGAATATAGGCAAAATATTCTCTTACATAAATTGTATCAAGATTTTCTTAGGTCAGTCTCCCAAGACAATAGAAATAAAAGCAAAACCAAACAAATGGGACCTAATGAAATTTATAAACTTTGACACAGCAAAGAGATAAAAGCACAATTTACAAAATGGGAGAAAATATCCACAAACAATAGGACCAACAAGCACTTAATTTCCAAAATACACAAACAGCTCATATAACTCCACAGCAGCAACAACAACAAAAAGCCAAGCAACCCATCTGAAGCATAGGTGGAACAACTAAATAGACATTTCTCCCAAGAAGACATACAGATGGTCAACAGGCACATGAAAAAATGCTTAACATTGCTAATCATTAGAGAAACACAAATCAAAACTACAGTGAGGTGCCACCTCACACCAGTCAGAATGGCCATCATTAAAAAGCTTACAAATAACAAATGCTGGAGAGGGTGTGGAGAAAACAGAACCCTCCTACACTGTTGGTGGGAATGTAAATTGGTGCAGCCACTATGGAAAACAGTATGGAGGCTCCTCAAAAAACTAAAAATAGAATTATCATATGACCCAGCAATCCCACTCCTGGGCATATATCCAGACAAAACTATAATTAAAAAAGACACATGCACCCCTATGTTCACAGCAGCACTAGTCACAACAGCCAAGACATGGAAGCAACTTGTCCATCAACAGAAGAATGGATAAAGAAGATGTAGTACACATATATGCACAATGGAATACCACTCAATCATGAAAAAACCCCAAATCACACCATGTGCAGCAACATGGATGCAGCTAGAGATTACCATACTGAGTGAAGTCAGAAAGAGCAAGGCAAATAATATCAAATATTTATGCAATTTAAAATATGACAATGAACTTATCTGTGAAACTGACTCACAGACATAGAGAACAAACTTGTGGTTGACAAGGAGAAGAGGGGTGGAGAAGGGATGGACTGTGAGGTTGGGATTAGCAAATGTCAACTATTATCTATAGAATGGATAAACAGGGTCTTACTCTTAGAGGACACAGCACTATATTCAACAGCCTGTGATAAACTACAATGGAAAAGAATATGAATATATATATATATAACTGAATCACTTTGCTGTACAGCAGAAATTAACACATTGTAAATCAACTGTGATTTTTAAGAGTTTGGTATCTGGATTCAAGTGAACGAGTCTCAAATCCAAGCTTTGCCACTTCCTGGTCAAGTGACTTGGGTGACCTGGGCCAGATGCTTTACCTCCCAACACCACCAATTCCTCACATGTACACTGGGGATATAAAAGTCCCCACTTTTTAAAGCACTGAGAGAATTACATGAGTTTAGAAAATATAGAGAGACTTACACACAGTAAATGTTCAACAAATAGTAGCAATTAACTGGTGAAAATGACCTTCTTTGAATAACTTAGTTAACGAGGGTGATGGATTACATCCATCATTATCCCAGTGATAAACATACCTAGAAGCAAAAAACCCTGAAGAAGTTGCATGATGACAACTTAAGTGTGGGTGTTGCAATTGCCCCAGCAACACAAGTAATTCTTCTTCAAAACTGGGCAGCATTTCAGAGCCCTATTAGCAATTCAGGACACCAGATCCTAGAGATGGTGAACAGCACATGGCAACTCAATTCTCATAACACAAACTAAAAATATGTATTGGTAACAAAGTATTTTACTTTTAGATCTGTAATATGGCTCCCCTGGAGGACTGGAGAAAAATATATCTAGAATATTTGCCAGGATTAAAATACCACATATTAGTAATGAAGAATGCTTTAATTACTTGCATGCTTCAACCAGATCTGTTAAAAATAAACATTGAAAATTACTGCAAATCAACCCCTTGTTGGCTGCAAGACACTTGCCCAGGTCACTCTGTTTTATGTGATTTCTTGGGGTGAGCTAGATTTTGCCTTGGTCATGGTTGCACTTGAGTTCAGTAACAGAAGTATCTTCCGTGTGTGGAGTTGGGTAACATTGTATGAATCTGCAGAATTTAGGGGTGCTGTGGTCTGGTTGACTCCATTTCTGGTTAGATTTTCAACAGCAAACAGCTACTTTGTGCCCAAAAGATCAGGTAACCAGGCCCAAGAGACATATCGCAGAAGAAGCCCTTGGGCCAAAGGAAGAGAGTTCCAGGTGGCCTGGAGGAGTCAGCACTGGGAAGTGGTGTGCTTGTGAGTCAACAGACCATGGGGCCTATGGTTGAAAAAGGAGGCAGGAGGTCACCTTGGTTTAAGGTTCTTCTGTGAGCCCCATTTCCCCTCCGGTCAAAGGCTTTGGCATAGTCAATAAAGCAGAAATAGATAGTTTTCTGGAACTCTCGTGCTTTTTCTATGATCCAACGGATGTTGGCAATTTGATCTCTGGCTCCTCTGCCTTTTCTAAATCCAGCTTGAACATCTGGAAGTTCACGGTTCACGTACTGTTGAAGCCTGACTTGGAGAATTTTAAGCATTACTTTTTTAGGGATGAGTGCAGAGGACTGCAATTATGCAGTAGTTTGAACATTTTTTGGCATTGCCTTTCTTTAGGATTGGAATGAAATCTGACCTTTTCCAGTCCTGTGGCCACTGCTGAGTTTTCCAAATTTGCTGGCATATTGAGTGCAACACTTTAACAGCATCGTCCTTTAGGATTTGAAATAGCTCAACTGGCGTTCCATCACCTCCACTAGCTTTGCTGGTAGTGATGCTTTCTAAGGCCCACTTGACTTTGCATTCCAGGATGTCTGACTCCAGGTGAGTGATCACACCATTGTGGTTATCTGGGTCATTAAGATAATTTTTGTATAGTTCTTCTGTGTATTCTTGCCACCTCTTATTATTATCTTCTGCTTCTGTTAGGTCCATACCATTTATTGTGCCCATCTTTATCTGTCCTTTATTGTGCCCATCTTTGCATGAAATGTCCCCTTGGTATCTCTAATTTTCTTAAAGAGATCTCTAGTCTTTCCCATCCTACTGTTTTCCTCTATTTCTTTGCACTGATCACTGAGGAAGGCTTTCTTATCTCTCCTTGCTATTCTTTGGAACTCTGCATTCAAATGAGTATATCTTTCCTTTTCTCCTTTGCCTGTTGCTTCTCTTCTTTTCTCAGCTATTTGTAAGGCCTCCTCAGACAGCCATTTTGCCTTTTTGCATTTCTTTTTCTTGGGGATGGTCTGGATCACTGCCTCCCGTACAATGTCACGAACCTCCGTCCATAGTTCTTCAGGCACTGTATCAGATCTAATCCCTTGAATCTATTTGTCACTTTCACTGTATAATTGTAAGGGATTTGATTTATGTCATACCTGAATGGTCTAGTAGTTTTCCCTGCTTTCTTCAATTTAAGGCTGAATTTTGCAATAAGGAATTCATGATCTGGGCCACAGTCAGCTCCTGGTCTTGTTTTTGCTGACTGTATAGAGCTTCTCCATCTTTGGCTGCAAAGAATATAATCAATCTGATTTTGATGTTGACCATCTGGTGATGTCCATGTAATAGAGTATTCTCTTGTGTTGTTGGAAGAGGGTGTTTGCTATGACCAGTGCATTCTTTTGGCAAAGCTGTTGACCTGCTTTGTTTTGTACTCCAAGGCTAAATTTGCCTGTTACTCCAGGTATCTCTTGACTTCCTACTTTTGCATTCCAGTCCCCTATGATGAAAAGGACATCTTTTTTGGGTGTTAGTTCTAGATCTTGTAGGTCTTCATAGAACCATTCAACTTTAGCTTCTTCAGCATTACTGGTTGGGGCATAGACTTGGATTACCATGATATTGAATCGTTTGCCTTGAAAACGAACAGAGATCATTCTGTCATTTTTGAGATTGCATCCAAGTACTGCATTTTGGACTCTTTTGTTGACTATGAGGGCTACTCATTTGTTCTAAAGGTTTCTTGCCCACAGTAGTAGATATAATGGTCATATGAATTATTTGACTATTCCAGTCCTGGAGAAGGAAATGGCAACCCAGTCCAGTATTCTTGCCTGGAGAATCCCAGGGACAGAGGAGCCTGGTGGGCTGCCGTCTATGGGGTTGCACGGAGTCAGACTCGACTGAAGCGACTTAGCAGCAGCATTCCAGTCCATTTTAGTTCACTGATTCCTAAAAGATCAATGTTCACTCTTGCCATCTCCTGTTGACCACTTCTAATTTACCTTGATTCAAGGACCTAACATTCCAAGTTCCTATGCAATATTGCTCTTTACAGTATCAGACTTTACTTCCATCACCAATCACATCCACAACTGGGTGTTGTTTTCACTTTGACTCTCTCTCTTCAATCTTTCTGGAGTTATTTCTCCACTCTTCTCTAGTACCATGTTGGGCATCTACCAACATGGGGAGTTCATATTTCAGTGTCATACTTTTTGCCTTTTCATACTGTTCATGGGATTCTCAAGGCAAGAATACTGAAGCGGTTTGCCATTTCCTTCTCCAGGGGACCACGTTCAACATTCAAGGTGGTCCACTGGAGAAAGAGTTTGAACAACACTGTTTAAATATGTGCCCAGTCCAAACACACGCTATTCTAGAAAAGGAAATTAGTCCGTTATGGAAGAACTCCAGCAAATGTTCAGTTCCCTGGGGGTGGGGGGTGGGGAATC
>NW_011494867.1:7916036-7948414 GCF_000754665.1 Bison bison bison
TAAAAAAAAAAAAAAAAAAAAAAGGCCCTCTTTGTAAGGAAGGGGGCGCACAGGAGAATGGAGAGTGAGTGCCTTTGGAAACTACAGAGGATGTTCATCTGTGCCCAGGATCGGGCAGTGATTATAAACCAAGACCTTTTCTAATTCACGGAGAAAAAACCCAACTCAAAAGACTAAGCAGAAAACAAAATATACTGAGACTCACATGACAGCACGGTTCAGGAAGAGGTGAGCCTTGGGCGGGAGGCAAAGACGAGGGCCCGGCTTTGAGGACCTCATCCTCTCTCTGCATTTCATGGCCCTATCATGCTCAACTCACAGCTGGAACCAGCTCAAACATTGTCAGAATTCGGTCTCGCCTCTGTGGTATGCCAATTCATGGCAGCCCCAAAGCCCAGCAACAATCCCTCAACCGCCTTGCAAAGAAGCAACCTCCGCAAAAGCTGAACGTTCGCGGGGAAAGTTGAGGACACTGATTGGCCCGCTCTGGCCCAATGACCGCAGTCAGAAGGAGGGCAGTTTTTTGATTGGCCAGGTCTTGCTTGTGGAGGTTAGTCCTAAGGAAGGCCTGAGATTGGATTTCTTGTTTCGAAATGGGAGGGGGCGGGTGTCACCTTCCACAGCAAGAGATGATGGTAGCCAACAGTGACTATTTCAATAAGAACTGCTGGTGTCGGCTTCCCATGCCAGCTAACAGGGGGCGTTCTTAACTGTAGGGTGCATGGCTGTGTTGGGGGCCAGGAGTAGAATTCTGTAGGCTATTTCTTCTAACCTGTCTGTAAGGCTCAGTGAACTGGTAGGGATTTGGAAGAATACATGGTAGAAGATGCCCCAACGTTGTGAGCAAACAAATTAAATCTATGACACAGCGATACTGGACTTCTTACAATCAGCATATTACGTGATTTAGGACAATAAAACCTTCTCTTGAAAAGAATCCCTATGCCGACTCTATAGTTTGAGAAATACGATAACCTAGGTAATTTGGTGCCCAAATTAGTTAATTGGCCCTTCTGTAACTGCTACAGTTCTTAATGTGGCATCCCCTGCCACCTATGACTGGAGCAGCACTAAGCAAATCCAGGATTTGAACAGGCCTGCTGGGCCCCTCTTCCTTCCTGCAGACTCTGGCAGGTTTAGCATGTCCTTTAGGTTCCATGACAGGGCTCTTTTTCCCATGGTGTGACCCTTCAGCAGGCTTATGGATAACTGCTCACCCATTCCTTGGAGGCAGTGTTTTGGGTGGCAGTGCTGGGTCTATGCTCAGGTGTCTAGGAGATTCCCCTCTGCCGTCCCCCAGCCATGAACAAGGCTGAGCATCATTTCATAGGTCTATGCAGGTTTGGAAGCTCCACCCTGTTGAGGGAAGGGGAGGGAAGTTGGGAACCCTATAATAATGGAATTCCTTAACTGCAGTATCTCCTGACCTTGGAAAGGAAAAGAGCTGCCTTTCAGATAATAGATTGAGTTCTTTTAAGTGGTTGGTTTTTCGGCTCTGATGTGGACAGAGCGCCACCAATTTATATGGAGAATGAGCTTACTGATTTACTAGACTTCATCTACTCTTGACTTAATTGACACACAATTCTTGTAGTTTGGATATTTTCCCAGTTTTCAAGAGATTACAAACAGTAAGTGATGTACGCGAAGAAATGGGTATTCGCCCTTGGAAGGAAAAACGGCATTAATTCAATAAGTATTTTTATAACAAATACTTATTATTGAATTCCCATATTGTGCTAGGTGTTAGGGGTACAAGAGTAAGCAAGGAAAAGTTCTGCCCTCATGGAACTTACAGGCATTCGACACATGACGACTCAAACTATGACAGCTGTGAGAAAGGCTACACAAGAGAAGCAGGTGCTATGAGGGCTTGTGGCTGGAGGGCCAACCCTAACTTGTTAGGATCACAGAAGGCCTCTGGAAGAAAATCAAGCTGAGGTATGAAATAAACACACAGGTCAGTAAGTCGGGGAGGGGGTGTGAGAAGCTCGGAACTCGGGACCCTGCAAGAAGCTGGTGTAGCCGGGCAGAGAAGGCAGTATAGTGTGAGATGACCCAGGGAGAGGCAGGTGGAATCAGATCAGGCAAAGTCTCTTGGATTGTATTAAGGATTCTCAACCTAAACCCAGAGAGCTTGGAATAGGGAAGTGACACAGATTTACACCTTTATAAGACCACTCTGCTTAGCACATGGAGAATGGGTTAAAGGGACACAGAAGAGGACACAGATGGAAGAGAAAAGAGGCTTTTATTGGAGCCAAGGGGAGAGCAGTGACAACTGTACCCTGGGAATGGGCAGAAGGTAAACTCAAGGGCTAAAGGTGGATCAGATGTGTCAGCTTAAGGGCAGCTGGGAGCAAAGATTATCCCAGATTTCTGGCATAAGAAATTCAACATTGGTGACATCTATTAAAGAGAGGAACCCTGTAAGAATTTGGAGGGATTGTGAATTTCATGTTAGATAATGTTGACTGAAAAGTGCTTGTGAAATATCCAGCTGGAGGTGCAGAGGTGGTTGGATGGGTGGGGCTAGAACTATAAATTTAGTATTGTATCAATGTATTTGGAATAGAGATGGAAATTAAAGCCAGGAGCTTGGATGAGATCACTTCGGGAGAAACTGTGGTATTAGACAAGGGCCTAGTGCTGAGCACGGAAGAAACTGATCATGAAAAACTGGTGAGATGCAGAAGTGTGGGAGCAGGCTCCAGCTTGGCCTCCAGTGACCCCACCTCTTGGTTTTCATATCCTAGGGGCTCCTCCCATGTGGAGGCGGCTAGTCAGGGCAGCCCATAGATTGTGGAAATGACAGCGCATGACCACGCTGGTGGCTACAATCTTCTGAGACCTGAATCTTTAGAGACCTAAACTGGTGCCTCTGGTTCAAACAGAAAGAGGTCTGGTTCAAACAGTAAGGTTTCTAAGAAGCTAGAGGGCATTTGTCCCTCAACAGTCTCAGCAGAAACCCATAGTATAGAATATATCTCAGAGAAATATGTGGGTGGGGCCTTTGCTTAATAGAGTGACTGCAGTGAGATTCCTAGGAGACATAAAGTGTTCACAATAATCAGGACTGAAAGGGATACACTACAAAAGGGAAAGGGGCCTTTCAGTTCAGTTCAGTCACTCAGTTGTATCCGACTCTTTGAGACCCCATGGACTGCAGCACGCCAGGTTTCCTGTCTGTCATCAACTCCTGGAGCTTGCTCAAACTCAGGTCCATTGAGTTGGTGATGCCATCCAATCATATCCTCTATTGTCCCCTTCTCCTCCCGCCTTCAATCTTTCCCAGCATCAGGGTCTTTTTCAAGGAGCCAGTTCTTCGCTTGGACCCCCTCAAATTCTACCAAGGGGAAGCAGGCTGAGAAAATTATGTAGCTGCAAATATAGGCTACCTTTCATGGAAGAGGAAGGATGAGTCAGATGGTGGAAGTCAGCCTCCAAGATGGGACCCCCAACACTCCTCCTGCGTTATTCGTACTGAATACCACGTGGAAAAGGACTGACTTGTATAAAGCGTACATAGTGTGGAGTGCGCTGTGTGACGTCTGAGGACAAGTCATGAAAGACACTGCAGCTTCCACTTTGCTTTCTTGAATCGCCTGCTCTGAGGGGGAAGCCAGCCGCCCTGTCATGAGGATGCCACACAGCGAGTCCTACGGAGATGCTCACATGCTGAGGAACTGAGTTCTCCTGCCCACAGTAACATGGATGATCCTGGAAGTGGATCCTCTGGCTTCAGTCAAGCTTTCTGATGACTGCAGCGCCAGCAGAAACCCTAAACCAGAGCTTACCCAGGTAGGCCACACCCAGATACCTGGCCCACAGCAACTGAGAAGTAATATTTGTTATTTTAGGATGATATGTCTTGGGGGGTAATTTGTTATGTAACAATAAAAACAAGGAGAAAGGCCAAAAGAGTGTGAGTTCATGAAAAGTAAATGGATTATGTTTCAAGGAGATATTGGACAAGTATGTCAAATGTTGTGAAAATATCAAATGTCTCATATTTAGATGACAATGAAGCCCATTTATCAATTTCATTTAGATACCTTCATTGTAGAAAACATAAACAAGAAAAATCCACTGTGCTCAGTATAGTTGGTATAAGAAAACTTAGAACTATCTGCCATTCTTTTGAAGGACTTCATTAAAAATGTTCTGAAAGTCTGTGAGGCCTCTCAGTGACAACAAATAAAATAAAAATGCTTTGCTGCACTTACCTGGCCTCTCAGTCACCTTCCTGCATGGACACACCATGTCACTGCTGGACTGCAACTCTGTAAAGGGCAGAGGTACCTGTCCTTCAGGACCTGGAGTGTTAGATATGCTGCACATACGCAGACAAGTTGAAAAGTCAAAGTATTAGTCACGTAGTCATGTCTGACTCATTGTGACCCCAGGGACTGTAGCCTGCCAGGCTCCTCTGTCCATGGAATTCTCCAGGCAAGAATACTGAAGTCGGTTGCCATCCCCTTCTTCAGGGGATCCTCCCGACCCAGGGATCAAACCCAGGTCTCCCACATTGCAGGCAGATTCTTTACCATCTGAGCCACCAGGGAAGCCTTGGTCAGACAAGTTAACTCAGACTAAGTTAACTTCATGAAATGCAAAATAAAAGACTCATATTTCACTAAAAACAATCCCACCACCATCTTAATGTTGCAATTTATATATTATATATTAAATTATATATTAAAAGTACTCACTACATCTTACTTTATGCTCAGAACAAACCCTGTGAGGTGGGTAAGTGGGTTAATGTGCCAGATACTCAGTCACTCAGTCGTGTCTGTTTGCAACCCCATGGACTGTAGCCTGCCAGGCTCCTCTGTCCATGGGATTCTCCAGGCAAGAATACTGGAGCGAGTTGCTATTTCCTACTCCAAGGGATCTTCCCGACCCAGGGATTGAACCTGTGTCTCTTGTGTCCCCTGTATTGGCAGGCAGATTCTTTACCATTGTGCCACTTGAAAAGCCCAAAGGTGGGTTAATAGAAAGGGCAAATACATTCCTATTTCCCAAGGCAGGCAACTGAGGCCCTACAGAGGCTGCAGTTACTTGGTTAAAAGACCATACAAGATATTCATGGTGGCAGATCCTCTGGTATCAAGCTGAGCACTTTTGGGCCTCTTCATCCAGCACCCTCCTCCTACAAATACTCTCAGACCAAATCTAACACGACTTTCCACAGCCATCTGTCCTTACAGCCTAGGAATGCTGTCCTTTCTGTAGCTGGAATCAGAGAATGGGTGAAGACTGTCTTCTCTGCACTTCGGTTCCCATGTGACAGTACAACTTGAATGTCTGCCACAGCAATCCCCGTGGGAGCCCGGACAATGCCACCATTGTTCAGAACATTCTTCACTGGAAGAGGCCTTCAGAGAATGGAAATTCTCCCCAGAAGAAAACCAGTCTATTAGTTGAGAGTTATGTTTTATTTTTTAATTGCAAATGGTATCATTAGCTTGAATATTCTCATCAATCATCAGATTTTTAGCTGTTTCCCAGATTTCAATCTCTCCTTGGAGACCACAACTTTATCAACACTGAATATATTTAAGCACACTTGTTACAGACTCTGAGGGCACATCACAAAGGTATTCCAGAAAGGTCAGTAGCAACAGCACCCTCTGAACAGAATACCCTGAGGAAGAAAACCCTCATAAGGAATGTGTAATAATAATATTAATAAAAATAATGGCTTGTAAGTGTGGTGAGTGGCACTTTATATACCTGGTTCAATTTAACCCTCTAAAGAATCCTGGGAGGTAAGATAAAGGTCTATTCATTTCAATATCAAACATTACCATGTGGTCACACAGGTATAATACCTTTATGTCATGAAGGGCAAAAACTCATTCCTAGAACATACACTGTGACTAGCAACCGCCTCCCCTGCAAAAGTGACCATCTCCTCAGAGGCTTGGGCTGCGGGGAAGTAGCTCAACTTGTTGTTTTTCACACAAGTGCAAGCCTGTTAGCATTTTGCCATTCCCATATCAGTGTTTCAACCTCTGTGAAGTCAATGCAAAACGTATGGAATGAAGATAAGTACATTTTTCGCTTCTGAGAAATTCAAGTAAGACATTTCCCATCTGAGGGAGTTTAGCTCTATGGGTTTTGGAATGACGTCTACTGTCCATGTCTGAAGGAGGAAGACCCAAGGATCCGAATCTCAAACTTATCCTGGTTTCTGTTTTCTCCCTTCAGGATCTGTGCAAGGAGGTAGGAAGTGAAGACTTAATCCAAGAATCAATTTTTTTTTTTTTTTGGCTGTGCTGTGTAGCACATGGGATCTTAATTCTACAACCAGAGATCGAACCCATACCTCCTGCGCTGAAAACTCAGAGTCTTAACCACTGGACAGCCAGGGCGAAGTCCCCCAAGAATCTATTCTTAAGTAGCGACTTGAAGATCCAAAGGTTGACATCAGGTATCTATTCTCTATTTTTAAAACGTGTGTTTCATGAAAACCACCTCAGTATATATAACAACTTCAGTGGTGTACTGTACCACCTCAGTACAGCTCCTCCTTCACATCGACAGGATCACGGAAGGCAGCAGCCACACGAGAACCACTGTAACCACGAGTAAGATCACCAGCCCATCCCAAACAAGACACTTGGAGTCACAACTCCCAGGACGTCTGCCGTGACCATGGGCTTTAAACCACTCGACTGCCTCCTGGAGGTCAAACGGCTGAGCCTCATACCCCAGCTCCTTCCTGGCTTTCTCCAGGCTAAAGTAATGTGTGACGCCAGTTTTGTAAACTTCGGTGCGGGTGAGGAAGGGCTGGAAGTTGTAGAGTCGCCCCAAGATGAAGTGGGTCATCTCTGTCAGGAAAGCGAAGCAATAGATGAGGGTCAGGGGCAGGCGGGTGGACGGGAACTTGTAGCCCAGGCCCTCAACCAGAGGCCGGAAGAACTCAAAGTTGTTCACAGGCCTGCCGTCTGAGATGAAGTAGGGCTGCCCAGCAGCAATGTGGCCCTTGTTGGCTTTCAGGGCCTCTGAGGCCAGGATGTGAGCCTGCACCAAGTTGTCCACGTGGACAAATTCCACCAGACTCTTGGGGTCTCCATACACAAACCTGAACAGGCCCTTCTCTATGTAGCTCACTATCCTGGGGAGGTGCCTCTGTTCTCCAGGCCCGTAGATGCCAGCTGGCCTCAGGGCACAGGTGCTCAAGACCCCACCACCCCTCTCCAGGGCTGTACCATTGGCTGACAGCACCTTCTTCTCAGCGATAGATTTGGTCCGAGAGTAGTGATCAGGATGGAGGTGAAGGGGCAGGTAAGGCAGAGATTCGTCTCCATTTCTGATGACCTGCCCTCCGAAGATGACGTTGAAAGTGCTCGTGTACACTAACCTCGGCACCCCTCTCCTCCTGCATGCCTGGAGGATGTTGTCTGTGCCCCCCACGTTGATTTCTTCAATCAGGCTTCGATTCAGTTGCTCGCGCCCTGACATACCGTAAGATGCGATATGGAACACACAAGCCACGTCGACACCCTGGAAGGCGTTCTCTATGTCAGAGAGACAGCGGATATCTCCTAGTATAAACCGGATGCCTTCTGGAATGGTCTGGGCAGGGCGGCTGATGTCAAACAGAATCACATGGACTCCCAGAAGGTTCAGAGCACAGCCAAGGCTGCAAGAAGAAAGAGTAAAAGTTAGATCAAATCACTATTAAGCTATGCCTTGGAAAAGTACGGCTCAGGCAGTGAAGGGTCTGCCTGCAGTGTGGGAGACCTGGGTTTGATCCCTGGGTTGGGAAGATCCCCTGGAGAAGGAAATGGCAACCCACTCCAGTACTCTTGCCTGGAAAATTCCATAGACTGAGGAGCCTGGTAGGCTACAGTCCATGGGTTCACAAAAAGTCGGACATGACTGAGCGACTTCACTTTCTCTCTTTCTTTGGAAAAGTATATAATTTTCCCAGTCTTCTTGGCTTATCCTGTGAGTTCCTCACTTTACACATTCATTGGTACAAGTTTTACTTATGCAAATATTAAAAAACGAGCATCTTCACATTTATTTAAATTACAGTGAGAGAGGCTTTATCTTCAAAGATGGTGGTGTCCACATATTACATTCCCCCAGCCCCCTGTTCCAGGCATGCATGCATGCTAGGTCACTTCGGTCGTGCCTGACTCTTTGTGACCCCATGGAATGTAGCCCACCAGGCTCCTCGGTCCATGAGATTCTCCAGGCAAGAATACTGGAGTGGGTTGCCATGCCCTCCTCCAAGGAATCTTCCTGACCCAGGGGTCGAACCTGCATCTCCTGCAGCTCCCTGTATTGCAGGCGGATTCTTTACCACTGAGCCACCAGAAAACCCCTCCTCCCCCCATTCTAGCACTCACCATCTATTCTTCAGAATATTTATGAATGATAATGTAACTGTGAAAGAATAGCCATTATTTTAAATTGTTTGTGATATGATTATCTCCCAACCCCGATTCAATGGCTTTATAAAGAATTTTTCTTCAAGTGGAATGTATCTATAGTTCTCAATTTCCTAATCTGAGCAGTGGGCAGCATGGTTCATTCCTGGTCTACACTGTACCAACGAGTAAGAGTCTACACTGCATTAATGTAGGTTGAAAGCTATACTTTTCCCAGCAACTACCGGTAAAATACTTGCATGGACATATTTTACAGATGCACTGACCGGAAACCAAAATAGCCACCTCCTCCTGTAATGAGGACTGTTTCCTTCGGAGATTTGTGGGAATCCATATGTGGCAGTCAAAGATAACTGGACCTATGAAGAAAGTAGGATGCACCACTGTTACTAACCCAACTGCAGAAGCGATGGTCCCCTACTTGGGGTTAATAGACACGAAAAGGCAGTGTGCTCCAGCAGAAAGAAAAGCTAAGACCTGGGTTCCCGTCATGGCTTTGGGACATTAGCTGACTCCTGCCCACCCACCTCGTCACTTCTTGGGCTGCACAACATTTCTGCCCGTGTGTCAGCAGGAACAGTACTAATCTGCTCTGACTGCCTGGCAAGGTCAGTGTGAAGGTTAAATAAGATAATGTAGCTGGGAGAGCTTTGAAAAACCACAAAGCACTCTCCAAATAGAAAGCATTATTCTTAATCCGTGGAAAACACTAGAGGCTTTTTGAAAAGAAGTTGTTCGAATTTGGTACAGAGGGTCATTTTCCGCATCCCCCCACCCCCTCTGAAAAATCAAGGACAGAACTCTGAAGCAAATTTCCAACATCTTTTGTTTAAGACAGCACACTGCAGCATAGTTTAATACGGCTTTTATGTAAAAAAAAAAAAAAGTAGAAAAAGAAGGGAAGGACAAAAAGGTCCTTTATGTAGCAAACCATATTCACCCACCCAGGAAATCTTCTAAGTACTGTGTGTGCTCAATGCCTTTGGGAACCTTGCTTCCCCCTCCCTCCGCATCTATGCTAAAATTATATTCTAATTATTATTTTCTCAAGGCTCCAAGGCACCTTTCTTTCAAAAACAAAGACAAAACAAGCAAAAAGTGGGCCACTCAACTCTTTCCGCTTAAGAAGAAATGGAACAGGAAGCTCGCAGGTCCTCAAATGCATTTAAACACACACACACACACACACACACACGCACACACGCACACACACACACCTTCTCTCATTCAGTCAAGTAAGTGGAGACAACTGAGAAGCGTGGTTAGTTAGGGAGACTGCAAGCAACCAAAGGTGCTACCATTTGGACAGGTTCATCCGAGCTGTTGCTGCATTAAACATCAGAGCTAAAAATAAGCTCGCAGGATTCTGGAGACCGAATGGGAACATGTATAAAAACTGCCTGATGCAGTGTAGGTGCTCCATGGATGTCACTTCTTGAATTTCTTTTCTTTGAGTTCCACAGTCTAAGGATTCAATTTTTCTCTTACATTCCCACACATCATGATAAGGTCTCTCAGAAGTACAGGATTACACAAAGCTTGTCAGATTCTTCTGGATAACTCTACTAAGAAGCTTTGATCACCAGCAAAGCTAATCAGATCATTCGTGCAGAAATCAGTTGGTGTAACAGCTGAAGACAAGATTCAGCAAGTGACTGTCTCCGTGGCTTGAGGGTAAGAAAATTAGGAAAACTGAGCAAAATGATGTGAAGGATGGCTGGAGTCCCAAGGTCTGACTAAGCAGTTGCCATTGTTGTGCTTACAGGAAAATCCATCACGAATGAATGCCCCGGCATCCTCTTAATATGCGACTTTATGTTTCTATTATTTTCTGAGTGCAGGACGCTCCCATTCGGATTTGGACTAGCCAGCCATAAAACTTGCTGCGGTCCATTCTGTCGCTTAACATGATCACATGACTTTGTTATCACTGATGCTGCTTCCAAACACAGAAGGGTGTCAGTCAGTGACACTTCAGCCCAGACTTCTTACTGTCACCACCATGACCTGGTGGCAACCTCCTTCTCTGACTTCCTCTCACTCTTTTGTTGGGACTCTACTCCGCGCTCCAGCCCCCTGAACTTCTCCCTTCTCTTGATAATGCCAAGCTCATCTGTGCTGAGGCCTACGTGCACTCCTTGCTTCACCTCTGTGTGAACCGCTGCCAAGCCAGATGCCTGCCAGGCTGCGTCTTTTTCAATATTTAGGTCTGCTCAAGTGCTCGATGCACAGGGTACTTTCTGAAGAGCTCTCCCTTATCTGAACACTGCTTTGTTTTCTTCATGGCATATTACCTAAATGTATTTGTTTCCTTTCTGACTACTGATCTCCTTCCAGCAGAATCTGGGTGCCATGAGAACCAAAGCCTTCAGCCTTTCTCACTGGCATGTCCCCACCAGACAATCTCGGATGCAGAGGATGCCCATCAAGTATCTGCAGAATTCATGGATGATTTGGAACATGGTGAAATACACCCAATTTAGTAAAATGATGATGGGCACAAATTATGCAGGGCCCGGCCGTGTCCAAGAGTCGTCGCTGTGTATGCCAATCAGTGCTGCCATTTTCATTTAACTTAGCTCCTAAAAAGGAAAGTTCTGGCATGAAAATGACATAAAGCAAAATGTGACAGAATTCCTGCATTCCGGAGCGTATGCTAGAGGAGACAGGCTTCTGCAAATTAAAGTAGAAGGCAAAATGGAGAAACCAAGATTCCTTCAGGGGAGCCTGCACTCTATTCTGCAGACAACAGTCTTTGCAGGTGTCCACGACGGCAGGCTCACTTCAGTCCTTGTCAAAGATTAAGCTTTACCTGGAGGAGGGAGAGACTGCAGGTTGGCAGGAGTCTAGGTGAGGGGTGATGAAGGGGCAGGGCCAGGGTGCTCAGTTGAGATCACCGTGAGGCAGGGGCAGCAGGAGAAGTCTAAGGACGGTGACGCCCTTAAGCAAAACCGCACTTACAGGTTTTAGAACTGTTCTGTTTGGTTACAGGGTTTTCATTAAGAGGATGCCAGAGGGGGGAAAAAAAAGGTTAAGGTATTTTTCTATCTCCACAAGAATTCCCCGATAAGGAAATCAGAAAATGGACAAAGCTTCAAAGAGCCCAGCTAAGAATTTTCCAACAGAAATTCTTTGCAGGGACTTCCCTGGTGGTTCAGTGGTTCAGACTCCGTGCTCCCACTGCGGATGGCTCGGGTTCGACCCCTGATCAGGGAACTAGATCCCACATGCCTCAACTAAGAGTTTGCATGCTGCAACTAAAGACCCTGCAGTGAAAGTAAGTGAATAAATAAATATTTTTTAGGAAAGGAAAAAGAAAAAAGAAATTCTTCCAAATCTCTTCTTGTCCTTTTTTAAAAAATTTTTTATTTTATATTGGAGTATAGCCAGTTAACAACACTGTGATGGTTTCAAGTGCACAGCAAAGTCACTCAGCCATCCACAGACACGTACGTGTTCTTCTCCAAACTCCCCTCCCATCCAGGCTGCCACATAACATTGAACAGAGTTCTCTGTGCTATACAGTAGGTCCTTGTTGGTTATCCATTTCAAATACAGCAGTGTGTATCAATGTCCTTTGTTTTTAAAATTGCACATTCCCATCTAGTCATAAGACTGCAGGCCAGTCCTGGCTCAAGTGCACACTAATCACACCAGGAATGTACAAATTCAAACTATTAATTCTTCCGAGTACCTGTCAGGCCTATTCACGCTATTCCTCATTACCTTCCAGCTAATTCCAGAATTATCTGGGGCAAGAACCTGTGTAATTGACTTGAACTGGAGGGTCAGAGGAGTGGTGACGAGTAAGGAAAGATTAATAAGTTAGCAAGACAAATGGCAATGAGAGAAGCCTATCCACCCGGCTGGTGAAACCTTCATAGATGACCAGCCATTAGTGCTGCCACCCAGAAGCCACCTCCTCCTTTTCCAGCTGCCTGCATCGGTGAGCACAGAAAAAATCGCAGCAAACACATTTCGCAGGAAACCAAAAGAAATTCCCATGAACACTAAGCCATAAAGGAGAAAAGAGGGTCTGCGTGGTTTTCCTTCAAACAGCTGCCTGAGTTTTTATATTTCTTTACTAGTTTCCATCTGATTCTTTCCAGGGCTGGGCACTCAGACCACTGTTTATAATCTCAATTGCTTTAAGGCTCTTCCAAAATGTGGCTTTGTTCAGTAATTGCTTCCTTCTGGGTTGGGGGGGAGGGTCACATTTAATCTGAGTAGTCATTTTAGCTGATACAGGTTATGGTTAAGTACACGATCCAAAAAAAAAACAAGGAATCTTAATTATAAACAAGAAAAAATGAAATTTAAAGTTAGCCTGACCCCTTGATAATACTAAGAACGAGGGTAATAAGGTTGAAATCTCACAGGGAAGTCATGAGAAGAAACTCATAAAAATGACTAGGAGTACTTCAGATTTACAAAGACCTAATTAAATGCAAAGGATCAGTAATAAGAACCTCAGCTTATGCACACAGTTCCTTCATCCCCAGGGTTCAAGAGCATGATGCTACTGACCCTCTGGTATTAAAATGCAACATACAAATCTAGGCACTACTGGAGTATGGCGAGCAGAACTGAAGACAGCTTTCATAAAGATAAAAATTTACTGTATTTACTTTAAAGGAAGATAAAAATATATCCAGGTAGTTTAACCCTATGATGGCGTGTTTTAAATTACTGCCAGGTACTGAATGGAGGCAAAATTAACTGTGTTCTTACTGTACTGAGACCAGGAAAGCGTATTGAGGCTAGAAGGTTTAGAAACGGTGCTGCTCAAATTCCATACATGATCTGAAAGTTATCTGTGTTTAATACAAAGCAGTCAGAGCCATAATGATGAACAAGTAGTTACAGACAATAAGGAGAGTCACCCTGATACAGGTAAAAGGGAAGTGAGGTGTAAAACCTAAAAGGCCAAACACATCTGCGAAGAAAATTAACCGCACAGCATTAAGGGGAAAGTTGACACAATCATGCCAAACAGGGGTATTTGTGCAGTTTTGAGTTTTACTGGCAGTGGCAGGGGAGTTAATTCTATCCCTGATCTTCTTGTCCAGCTACCCACTCAAACTCCTTTTGCCTAGATATTTGTTGCACAAAAGATCCTTGCAGTCTTGCAGTTATTCCTGATACTTATGATATAAGTTAATCACAAAGTTTTATAATCGGTATTTTCCAACTGCTTCCCAAACTATCCATATTAACTCCATGCAAACCTAAGCCATTTCTCTAAGAATGTCAGCAGGAATGAGGAATATTTGACAGATCCTAGACCTGGTCCATTATATGTATTACTGTGGGCAGGAATCCCTTAGAAGAAATGGAGTAGCCATCATGGTCAACAAAAGAGTCCGAAATGCAGTACTTGGATACAATCTCAAAAACGACAGAATGATCTCTGTTTGTTTCCAAGGCAAACCATTCAATATCACAGTAATCCAAGTCTATGCCCCAACCAGTAACGCTGAAGAAGCTGAAGTTGAATGGTTCTATGAAGACCTACAAGACCTTTTAGAACTAACACCCACAAAAGATGTTCTTTTCATTATAGGGTACTGGAATGCAAAAGTAGGAAGTCAAGAAACACCTGGAGTAACAGGCAAATATGGCCTTGGAATACAGAATGAAGCAGGGCAAAGGCTAATAGAGTTTTGCCAAGAGAACTCACTGGTCATAGCAAACACCCTCTTCCAACAACACAAGAGAAGACTCTACACATAGACATCACCAGATGGTCAACACCGAAATCAGACTGATCATATTCTTTGCAGCCAAAGATGGAGAAGCTCTATACAGTCAGCAAAAACAAGACTGGGAGCTGACTGTGGTTCAGATCATGAACTCCTTATTGCCAAATTCAGACTTAAATTGAAGAAAGTAGGGAAAACCACTAGACCATTCAGGTATGACCTATATCAAATCCCTTATGATTATACAGTGGAAGTAAGAAATAGATTTAAGGACCTAGATCTGATAGATAGAGTACCTGATGAACTATGGAATGAGGTTCATGACACTGTACAGGAGACAGGGATCAAGACCATCCCCATGGAAAAGAAATGCAAAAAAGGAAAAATGGCTGTCTGGGGAGGCCTTACAAATAGCTGTGAAAAGAAGAGAAGCGAAAAGCAAAGGAGAAAAGGAAAGATATAAGCATCTGAATGCAAAGTTCCAAAAAATAGCAAGAAGAGATAAGAAAGCCTTCCTCAGAAACCAATGCAAAGAAATAGAGGAAAACAACAGAATGGGAAAGACTAGAGATCTCTTCAAGAAAATTAGAGATACCAAGGGAACATTTCATGCAAAGATGGGCTTGATAAAGGACAACAATGGTATGGACCTAACAGAAGCAGAAGATATTAAGAAGAGGTGGCAGGAATACACAAACGAACTGTATAAAAAAGACCTTCATGACCAAGATAATCACGATGGTGTGATCACTCACCTAGAGCCAGACATCCTGGAATGTGAAGTCAACTGGGCCTTAGAAAGCATCACTATGAACAAAGCTAGTGGAGGTGATGGAATTCCAGTTGAGCTACTTCAAATCCTGAAAGATGATGCTGTGAAAGTGATGCACTCAACATGCCAGCAAATTTGGAAAACTCAGCAGTGGCCACAGGACTGGAAAAGGTCAGTTTTCATTCCAATCCCAAAGAAAGGCAATGCCAAAGGATGTTCAAACTACTACACAATTGCACTCATCTCACACGCTAGCAAAGTAATGCTCAAAATTCTCCAAGCCAGGCTTCAGCAATACGTGAACCGTGAACTTCCAGATGTTCAAGCTGGTTTTAGAAAAGGCAGAGGAACCAGAGATCAAATTGCCAACATCCACTGGATTATCAAAAAAGCAAGAGAGTTCCAGAAAAACATCTATTTCTGCTTTATTGACTATGCCAAAGCCTTTGACTGTGTGGATCACAATAAACTGTGGAAAATTCTGAAAGAGATGGGAATACCAGACCACCTGACCTGCCTCTTGAGAAACCTATATGCAGGTCAGGAAGCAACAGTTAGAACTGGACATGGAACAACAGACTGGTTCCAAATAGGAAAAGGAGTACATCAAGGCTGTATATTGATACCCTGCTTATTTAACTTCTGTGCAGAGTATATCATGAGAAATGCTGGACTGAAAGAAGTACAAGCTGGAATCAAGATTGCCGGGAGAAATATCAATAAACTCAGATATGCAGATATGCAGATGACACCACCCTTATGGCAGAAAGTGAAGAGGAACTAAAAAGCCTCTTGAGGAAAGTGAAAGAGGAGAGTGAAAAAGTTGGCTTAAAGCTCAACATTCAGAAAATGAAGATCATGGCATCTGGTCCCATCACTTCATGGGAAATAGATGGGGAAACAGTGGAAACAGTGTCAGACTTTATTTTTTTGGGCTCCAAAATCACTGCAGATGGTGATTGCAGCCATGAAATTAAAAGATGCTTACTCCTTGGAAGGAAAGTTATGACCAACCTAGACAGCATATTGAAAAGCAGAGACATTACTTTGCCAACGAAGGTCCGTCTAGTCAAGGCTATGGTTTTTCCAGTGGTCATGTATGGATGTGAGAGTTGGACTGTGAAGAAAACTGAGGCCAAAGAATTGATACTTTTGAACTGCTGTGTTGGAGAAGACTCTTTCAAGTCCCTTGGACTGCAAGGAGATCCAACCAGTCCATTCTCAAGGAGATCAGTCCTGGGTGTTCTTTGGAAAGAATGATGCTAAAGCTGAAACTCCAGTACTGTGGCCACCTCACGTGAAGAGTTGACTCATTGAAAAGACTCTGATGCTGGGAGGGATTGCGGGCAGGAGAAGGGGACGACAGAGGATGAGATGGCTGGATGGCGTCACCGACTCGATGGACGTGAGTTTGAATGAACTCCGGGAGTTGGTGATGGACAGGGAGGCCTGGTGTGCTGCAATTCCTGGGGTTGCAGAGTCAGACACGACTGAGCGACTGAACTGAACTGGACAGCAGGGGGCTGTATCTACTGGCACCCAGATGCATCTGATTCTATAGCCTACACGTCACCCACATCAAGCACTCAGGGCTGTGCAGAGTCCCTGACCTGAAGCAGCCAAGTCTATGGTGACCTGAGTCCCATGGGGGCTTTCACAGCTAACACATTCTGCAATGTCAAATGGGCCCTTCCAATTTCCAGAAGGGCAGGCAGGAGGTGCCCCGTCCCCTCCCAAGAGGCAAGAGGTAGTGGGGAGGCAGGGTTAAGCTTTTTAGGTTATAAATCAGAAAATCTGAGTCCTAGACTTGGTTCTCCCATCAATTCCCTGTGTGACCCTGGGAAAGTCACTGAACCTCTCGGATCCTGTTTCCTTCTTGCTAAAAGGAAAATAGCAACTATGTCGGCATTTAGTATTATGGGCAAGGGGCTTAAGGTTTACCACGGAAGCCTCAGAACAGTCTTCTGAGGTAATTATTATCCTCAGCTTTTCTGATATGAGAAAAAGACTCAGAGGTCAAGAATCTTGCCTATATATATCTCTCTCTCCAAAGTAAAGGAAATCACTATCTCCAAAAGGTATCTGCACCCCCATATTCACTGCAGCATTATTCAAATTGCTGAGTCATGGAAACAACCTAAGTGCCCATTAAAGGATGAATGGATAAGGAAAATGTGATGTATACACACACAAACACACACACAGTGGAATACTATTCAGCCACTCAAAAAGGGAAGGAAATCCTACCATTAGTGACAGTACCAATTGACCTTGAGGGCATTATGCTAAGTGAAATATTTGGGGTGATCCCCAAATACTGGGGTGATCCCGATTACACGGAGACTCTAAAAGAGCTGATCTCATAGAAACAAAGAGTAGGACGGCGGTTGCCAGGGGGTGGGGGATGCGGGAAATGAGGAGATGCTGGTCAAAGGGTATAAGCTTCTAGTTACAAGACATAATTGAGTTCTGGGGATCAAATGCACAGCATGGGGGCCATATGTAATATTACCGTATTACAGGCTTGAAAGCTGCTGGGCGAGTAGATCTTTTTTCCCCCTCCCCACTTTGGGACCCTGCAGCTCCCAAGGCCGAACCGCCCAGGGTGAGCCAGGCCCCGCCTTGCTGGCCCAGACGCCAACTCCATGCAGATCTGATCTCAAGACCTCCACCTGGATGCCGCCATCTTCCCGCGTGCCAGGCGAGAGTAGATCTTTCAAGTGTTGACCACACACAAAGAAAACTATCATAATTCTGTGAGGTGATAGAGATGTTAACTGACCTCACTGTGCTTATCATTTCACAATATATATGCGTATCAGGTCACCAAGTTGTGCATCTTAAAATCACACAACGCCGCACGTCATTTTTACCCTAGTCAAGTTGAAAGGAAAAGCATCTAAAACAAACAAAACAAAAAACGGGCCCACAAATTATGCAGGTGACAGAGGCTGAGTTGGAGCAAGGACTTGAAGACAGATCAGAGTAGGAGGACCCAGCTGGGTTGGGAACAACGCAGTGTCATTCGCTTACCACCTTCATAGTTTCCGTCACACCTGCTATCTCTGATACTTTGTTGCTGCTTAGTTGCTAAATGGTGTGTGGCTCTTTGCGACCCCATGGACTGTAGCCCGCCAGGCTCCTCTGTCCATGGTATTTTCCAGACAAGATTACTGGTGTGGGTTGCCATTTCCTACTCTGGGGGCTCTTTCTGGCCCAGGGATCGAACTCGTGTCTTTTGCATTAGCAGGCAGATTCTTTACCACTGAGCCACCAGAGCAGCCCTATCTCTGGTACTAGTACTTACTGTTTTATTTAAAACTCCTTATCTTTTAGCAATAAATACCTTCATTTTAAATGGGAACCTTACACGGCCACTTAAATGGAAAACCAGAATCATCTGTCATCAAGACAAAGTAATCTTTCCCCCACAAAGTGCGATTATAATAAAAAAAAATGTAAATGGAGTCTAGCTTGACACAGATGCCCGTTGAAAGTTCTGAGCTTGGGGCCTGCCATCTTTTTCAAAAAGAAGACGAAAACCAGAAGCTAGCCGGTGCTTGAGACCTTCGCAACGATCCTAGAAAGAGACGCTGAGCCCCGCTGCTTGGAATCCGAGGGGAAGTGGGGTGAACTCAGGTCGGCCATCACTCACGACCGCGCCCCGTACCAGCGGCCACGGGGCTCGTCCCACCTGGGCCGCCACGACAAGCAGGTAGCGGCCGACAAGGTCGTCCTCCGCAGGACCCCGACGCGCGTGCAAGCCCAGGCGTCCCCGCCAGGGTCACACAGGGAATTGATGGGAGAACCAAGTCTAGGACTCAGTCTAGGACCCGCGCCTGGGTCCCGGCGGAGGGGCGACCCTCCCTACCCGGGGCCACTCACAGAGACAGAAGACCACGGCGACGCCGGGATTGCGCGAGGTGGGGCGACTCAGGCCCCTCCCTCTCCCCACCGCCACCCCCGCTCTGCGCCTGAGCCGTCGGACCAGCCTCCTGGAGCCACTTCCGGCCTCTCTAGGATGCTCGGAGGTCTCGGCATATCTATGGTATGCAGGTTTCTCCCACCATCACCTGTGCGACGGTGTGGCGTTCACTTCACGCATCTTCCCGAAGTGCCCAAACCGTGTGTTCCAGCTTCGCGGGAGCCCTTTCAGGGCATATCGGTTATGAAAAGTGAAGTGGTGAAAGTGAAGTCGCTCAGTTGTGTCCGACTCTTTGCGACCCCATGGACTGTAGCCTATCAGGCTCCTCCGTCCATGGGATTTTCCAGGCAAGAGTGCTGGAGTGGATTGCCACTTCCTTCTCCAGGGGATCTTCCCAACCCAGGAATCGAACGCGGGTCTCCCGCATTACAGGCAGACGCTTTACCGTCTGAGCCATCGTCGGCTATAACCACCTCCAATTTAGACTTCCGTTTCCGTCTTTGTGTACCTTCAACGTTGAGCAGGACTTCCCTGTAGCTCAAACGGTAAAGAATCTGCCTGCGATGCAGGAGACTGGGATTCGATCCCTGGGTTGTGAAGCTCCTATGGAGCAGGGAATGGGAATCCACTCCAATGGTCTTGCCTGGAGAATTCCATGGACAGAGAAGCCTGGCAGGCTACGGTCTGTGGGATGGCAAAGAGTCGGACACGACTGAGTGACTAACGCACACACAATGTTGAGCATAGGCAGTGCTTGATAAATAGGAGGTGCTTAGCTCATTTATTGCTTCGATGGATGAATGGATGTGTGGGTGTCTGGATGGATAGATGGATGGGTGAACGGGTAGATGGGTGGGTGATGGATGGATGAGGCTCTCTATGCTCCTGAGTATTCACTTGCCATGTATCTTTTCAAATCTGTCTCTGAGTTTCCATATTTATGTATATTTTCCTGTGTCCCCAGTTTCCCCTATTTTTACAGTTCCACTTCTGATCAATGAGCGAGCAATGATGCGAAGACTAACTTTGTTGCTGGCATATTGAGGGCAGCATTTTAACAGTATCATCGTTTAGGATTTGAAACAGCTCAACTGGAATTCCATCATTTCCACTAGCTTTGTTCCTAGTGATGCTTCCTAAGGCCCACTTGACTTTGCACTTGAAGCACAAGCTGGAATCAAGATTGCTGGAAGAAGTATCAAAAACCTCAGATACGCAGATGACACCACCCTTATGGCACAAAGTGAAGAGAAACTGAAGAGCCTCTTGAAAGTGAAAGAGGAGAGTGAAAAAGTTGGCTTGAAACTCAACATTCAACAAACTAAGATCATGGCATCCAGTCCCATCACTTCATGGCAAATAGATGGGGAAACAATGGAAACAGTGACAGACTTTATTTTCTTGGGCTCCAAAGTCACTGCAGTGGTGACTGCAGCCATGAAATTAGAAGAATTTCTCCTTAGGAAAAAAGCTATGACCAACCTAAACAGCACGTTAAAGAGCAGAGACATTACTTTGCTGACAAAGGTCTGTCTAGTCAAAGCTATGATTTTTCCAGTAGTCATGTATGGATGTGAGAGTTGAACTGTAAAGAAAGTTGAGCATCGAAGAGTTAATGCTTTTGAACTGTGGTGTTGGAGAAGACTCTTGAGAGCCCCTTGGACTACAAGGAGATCCAACCAGTCAATCCTAAAGGAAATCAGTCCTGAGTGTTCACTGGAAGGACTGATGCTGAAGCTGAAACTCCAATATTTTGGCCACCTGATGCAAAGAACTGATTCCTTGGAAAGGACCCTGATGCTGGAAAAGATTGAAGGCTGGAAGAGAAGGGGACGACAGAGGATGAGATGGTTGGATGGCATCACTGACTCAATGGACATAAGTTTGAGCAAGCTCCCGGAGTTGGTGATGGACAGGGAGGTCTTTCATGCTGCAGTCCATGGGGTTACAAAGAGTCAGACACGACTGAGTGACTGAACTGAATTGAACCTTTGCTGCTGAAGTAACCAAAGACTTTAAAGCCATATAGAAAGGAATGTTGACATCCTTATTCAAAGGTGTCCTGGGGAGGCCCATCTTTTTCTCCTCATCACAAGTTTGGTTCCATGGAAACCTGCAGGCTCTGTGTACAAACACACACACACACACACACACACACACACACACACGACTTGACCCCTGGCTGGAGAAGACTTCATTTTGATGGCTCAAAGGATAGGAGTTTTGACTTCATACACTGCTGTTGCCACATGCAGACTCCAATAAGCTCATATGACGTAAGTCATTTACTGCTAAATTTTCACTGAGAACACAGAGTCACAAAGAAAACCTCAAGCCCAGGGATATAAACATTAATGAAAGCCATAGGAAGAAAGCCGAGTCCCCAGCGTTGGCCTCTTGAATCGTTCCTCTCTGATCCTATCTGTCTTGTCCTCAAGTGTGATCCAGCCATAAGTCTTAGGAGACTGAGATATGGTTGTAGCAAGCAGTCTTAAGACACAGCTTTTCTCTGCCTTCCTAGCATGCATAAAGATTAGAGGAGGAGAAGAGGAAGGCTAGTGAGGTGACTGGCAATATGTTCTTGGGACCAGTAGCCAAGGAAGAAAATATCCCTCTGAGGATGCAGTATGTACGACAGACATTCTTTGGGGAAATTCATCTCTAAGAGATGCCCAGGTTTACTGCCTGTTGATAACCCATAAGAAGAAATGTGGCAAATTTAAATGTTAATATCATCGTGCCACCAAGGACTCTTTTAAAGTCTAAGCACTTATGTTTTAAGGGAAAATCATAAACTTTACAATTGCTTCCTTAGTTTCTACCCACTGCAATTTAGTGAGTTGATTTTATAAAGGTCTGAACAAGAATTTTAAGATAAAAATGACCAGGAAAAAAATTGACCTCAGTATTAATTTACATGTCAATCCTTTTTGAACAATTTTTTCCCCTAATATATATCCAGAGAGTGGATACATTTCAGAAAAACCAGTTTACAGTTATCATTCTTCACAGATGTCCAACAATTTATACTATTAGCTCATCAGATTCACAGAAATTGTATCCATTAAGATTCTTTCAAGTAGTAGAGAATTTTGGTGTTGTTGTTTAGTAACTAAGTCGTGTCCGACTCTTTTGTGATCCCATGGACTGTAGCCCGCCAGGTTCCTCTGTCCTTGGTATTCCACAGGTAAGAATACTGGAGCGGGTTGCCATTTCCTTCTCCAGGGAATCTTCCTGACCCAGGGATCGAATCCGCGTCTCTGGCATCTCCTGCATTGGCAGGCGAATCTTTACCACTGAGCCACCAGGGAGGCGCAGTAGAGAATAGCTCTAGCAAATATAAGTGAAAAAAATGTCAACTTTTAGAATCTCAAAAAGAGTTCAATAATTTATGCATGTATGATAAGAAGTGCTAGCTTCTATAATAGATAAATCCTGATATCTCAGTGGTTTAATGCAATAAAAGTTTCTTTTTCATTCTCATCATAGTTCAGTTAGTCTGCAGGGGAGAGTGGCTCTCCTGCACACAATCACCAGGGCCCCAGCCTTCTTTCATTGGTTATGTTTTTTCATTTGTATTCAACATGTGTCCGCCAAGGTCACTGTAGAAAGGGAAGCAAGACCTTGGCTTTCCCTAGCACCCCTGTTTAAAGTAGGTCCCCTGCAACCCTTGAAATTCTCCAATCATTTCAAAGCACTTAGCTTATCTGAAATTATCTTGTACAGTACTATCATGAATGCTCTGTGAGGCCAGAGACCTGCTTTATCGAACTAGTATATCTCTACTGCTTGTTAGAGTATCTGGCATAGAGAGAATTTGAAAAGAACTGCTGAATGAATGAGCAAGTGAGTGAATGTCCCAACTCTGGTTGTCTGTTCAAAACCAGATTTGTGGATGCGACCTTCTTTTGACCCTGGTTGGGTCAGAAATCACCTCTAATGTAGTAGAGGTGGCAAGGGGGTATAAGCTATGGGGATACAGCTATGGCAAGTGGGTTAAGAGCAACTATTAATAGCCTATCACTAAAATCCAGGGCAGTTTCTAGAAGAGGAAAATCACTGTGAGCCTGGAAGTTACCCTCTACCTTGCTACCCCAAGGTGTGAAGGCAGCCACATCAACATCACTGGGAGCTTATTCAAAATGCAGATCTTGGATTCCACTCCAAAACAAGAATCTGCAAAGGTCTTGTGAAATTTGGAAGTCCCCAGGGAATTCCTATGACCAATAAAGACTGAGAGACGCTGCCCTAAAAGGTTTTTATCACTACGACTCTCCGATGTGGGTAAGAGATTCCTAACAGTAGTCTCTTGCTACACCTGGAACCCAGGTAAGATTTAGTGACTTACCCAAGGTCACAGAACTAGTAATTGGCAGAGCTGGGGTTAAAAGGCAAGGCTTCAGGCTCCAAATCCCACTCCACTCCATGCTTATCCCACCATGCTGCTCTATCTCCTGGATAAACCTATTTCCTTCCACTAATGAGAAAGATTCAAAAGGGAGAAATAAATGGGAAAAAAATAGAGTTACATTTAAATGCTGGTTAATGGTTTCAAGAATTGATTTGTTTTAGAAAAGGAAACAGGCATTTATTGCTTACAGTGCATTCAATACACCGTTTTCCCCATTACATATTAAAGAACTCTCCAAGTAACAAAAGGGATATTTATATTTCATTTACTCAGCAATTAGGCATCTTAACATTCTTTTATAAGCATTTGTAGCACTTATTCAGAATTACCAATATCCTATCTGGGTCAATGGTTTTTCTTTTCCCTTCTTGGATTAAGTTGTTTACATAGCACTGATTAAAACTACATGTTATTTTGAGTATCTTGGCCAAGGGCTTTCTGCTCAGGGCTCAAGCATTTGAAGCTTTCTTATTAGAACACAAAAGACCCCCAGAGATAGTGAAGCTTGCCTTCGCCACTTTTGTTCTTTACTGTTTCCAAAGATTGAAGAATGTAGATACCAACCATGTTAATCAGCTTGCAAATCATAGAAATCTATCCTAGCATGGGTAAATCAAAGGAATAAATGATTGGCTGCTATAGCTTGAAGCTCAGAAGTTGGATCTAGCTTCAGAGTCTTAAACATCATCAGAGTTCCATCTCCCCGTCTCTCAGCTCCCCTTGCTCCCGTTTGACCAGTTCTCTTCCTGTGGCTTATTTAACTTACATGCAGAGTACATCATGCAAAATGCCAGGCTGGATGAGTCACAAGTTAGAATCAAGATTGCCAGGAGAAATATCAGCAACCTCATATAGGCAGATGATACCACCCTTATGGCAAATTGAAGAGGAACTAAAGAGCCTCTTGATGAAAGTGAAAGAGGAGAGTGAGAAAGCTGGCTTAAAACTCAACGTGTAAAAATTAAGATCATGGCATCTGATCCCATCACTTCATGGCAAATAGAAGGGGAAAAAGTGGAAGTGGTGACAGATGTTCTTTTCTTGGGCTCCAAAATCACTGTGGACAATGATGGCAACCATGAAATTAAAAGACACTTGCTCCTTGGAAGGAAAACTATGACAAACCTAGACAGCGTGTTAAAAAGCAGAGACATCACTTTGCTGACAAAGGTCTGGATAGTCAAAGCTATGGTTTTTCCAGTAGTCATGTACGGATGTGAGAGTTGGACCATAAAGAAGGCTGAGCACCACAGAATTGATCCTTTTGAACTGTGGTGTTCGAGAAGACTCTTGAGAGCCCCTTGGACTATAGGGGGATCAAACCAGTCAACCCTAAAGGAAATCAGTCCTGAATATTCATTGGAAGGAATGATGCTGAAGGTGAAGCTCTAATATTTTGGTCACTTGATGTGAAGAACTGAGTCATTGAAAAAGACCCCGATGCTGGGAAAGATTGAAGGAAGGAGGAGAAGAGGATAATAGAAGATGAGATGGTTGGATGGTATCACCGAATTGATGGACATGAGTTTGAGCAAGCTCTGGGAGTTGGTGATGGACAGGGAAGCCTCGTGTGCTGCAGTCAATGGGGTTGCAAAGAGTCAGATGTGACTTAACGACTGAACAACAATAAGAACTATGAATGAGATGCCCAACCTGTGCAAACCAGCATTGTCGACTTGCTCCTTAGGGCCACAGAAAAAGGATCGTTATGGCAATACGAACTCGGAAAGACAGATGCATCTTCCCTCCCCTCCAGAAGGACAGGCTCTAATAGTTGCAGCTCATGGGTCCTGGAGCGTGTGGGCTTCAGTAGTTATGGAGCTTGGGCTCAGTTGTTCCTGGTGTGTGGAATCTTCCTGGACTAGGAATGAAACCTGTGTCCCCTACTTTGGGAGGCAGATTCTTATCTATTGCACCACCAGAGAAGTCCTAGACCTGCTTCTTTTGAATTCCCTTTAGGAAATAAAGCACAAACCCCATCAATATTTCCTTATTCTATGTGGGGAGTCCTCTTAGGAGCGGGTGACATACCTCAGAATAGACTTTGCTAGGAATTCCGGTGATTGGATTGTGGGAGAAACACCATGTTCTAGCTTGAGTTTCTGCAGAAGCAGATCTTGAGGCAAGGATTCAAGTGCAAGTCATTCGTTTGGAAAGTGATCCCAGGAACTACCAGTAGGCATTTTGAGGGGTGTGGTGGTGATAAAATATAGTAACAGTTGCATACTTCTGTGAATACTGAAAACCACTGATTTATGTACTTTAAATGGGTGAGTTGTATAATCTGTGAATTATATCTCAATAAAACTGTTACTCAACTACAATAAATGCCATTTCGTCATTTCAACATGGAGTGAAAGAGGACCAGATGTCCTTTCACCCTGGACATGCCCACAAAAATGTGCCATGGGTGGCAAAATCAATACAGGTTTAGGAGCCACTGCCTTAGAAAAATAAAAATGATTCTCTTTCTCCACCATCTCTATAGTTTTTCCCGGGGGCACTCCTCTCCCTGCCCTCTTTCTCAGGGCAAAGAAAAAAGTACAAACCTGGAGGGAAAGAGGTTTGAATAATAAGTGGTTTTCAATTAGCTGCATTGAAAACTGAGAGTTGACTTGTATTAATTTTCATGATCAAATTACTTCATTTTGTCTCTCTTCTAACTGCGAGGGTAATTTTATGCCAGGATTATTTCAGTCATTCTAATTATGCTTGCATCAATATTTAGTGGGTGTTTACCTAACCCATAGCACACCCAAATGTTCTCTTCCCTCAGAGACCGTGGTAGCACGATGTAATATGAATAGGTGGTGCACAGGACCGAGATTAAGTTCCTTTTATTTCTCCATCTTTGTTTGTAAGGAACATTCAGGTGGCGTTTCTTGAAAAGCAACGTATATGCTATTCAGATGCATCTATAAAACCAAAGGCAAGTGTTGTGAATGCTGTGAGTTCATGACATGATATTAAATGCAATTCTCACAAAGATGTTTCATTAAAGGTTCAGTTATATAAGACAAATCAAAATTTACCATTTGTTTAGATTTTTCTTTTTGTAAAGAAGCTTCGCATTCTTGTTGTCATGCATTTGAATTACTCTGTCACAGACAGAATTGCTTACCCTAAAATTTTCATACAGAATCCCTTCTCCTTAACACTCTGTATTTATGTTCTTCTCTGTCTTCTCACTCCCCTTCATCCTTTCCTCTCCATTTTCTTTCTTCAGAAACTGCATTTTCTTCCCACCTCCTAACTGAGTTAAAACCTAAGACTGAATCTTGTCTTTTTTTTCTTTCATGCCTACATCCTTCACTTAAAAGAACACTTCATTTCTCTTGGTTTCAGTTCTGAACCCTGAGCTGACGTTTCCCAAATATACATGAACAGGCACTGGGATGTATTTATGGGAATGGTCCATTTATCTTAACCTGATATCCAGAAGTGAATCCCTCATCTCCAGCAACACCTGACATTGGCCGGACCATTTCCATACTTCGTTTTTCCCCCTTCATTTTCATTTAAGTTTAATTTTGCCTTGCAAAGTCTCTTGGCCTCATTCTCTCTTTCCATTTCTTCTATGTTCACTGTTTTCCTGATGGCTTCCTAACCAGAGGAACACTCCAGCGGGTCAGCAAGCTAACCTTGGTGGTCTGCAAGATCTGATCATCTCCATTCTGAAGCTGCCTGCCTTCTTCCTTCCTTCACTCCCAGGATCCAAAGACACCTGACCCCTGCATCACTCCCCTAAGTCCTGTGAAACGAGACGAAGCTGAGAGAGAGCCTTCCGTAAGAGAGAAGGACATGAAATGGAGCAATACAGGGGAGGATGTTGGGGACCAAAGGCACGATGTGGACCACAGGGTGTTGAGAATCTGGAAGATTCAGAGAATATACCAGGAGAAAGGCTTCCTGCCTATCCCTGAGATCGCCCTGTGGAATGACCTGCCATTCATTCTTTCAGAAGCATCTTATTTAACTAAGTGTTCTCAGAATTGGGTAAATCAAAAGAGTGTTCATTTCAACACAAATGCAATCTTGTGAACACAGTCTTATCATGTGTCTTAACTATCTCTTAAAACAACTCTGTAAGTGAAGATTTACCTCATTTAACTTATGGAAAATATTCAACGTATCACAAGCATTCCACATGATGAAATCAATCAGGCAGATCAAAGTATTTGAATTCTTTCTGAGTTATATGCCCCAAATTACATTTAATGATCATCTGTTAGGGAAAAAATGAGTTTGTATTTCAGTTTGAATAAACATAACAACATTCTCATGACAACTGTTTAATTTTTGGTAGAGAGAAAGAGTAGACAGATTGTAGCCCTTGTTGTTGCCATGAGTTTGTTACTTAGGCTTTCATGAGAAAATTTGCAGCATATTGAGGGGGAGGGAGGTGGGAGCAGGGTCACTGAGCAGGAGACTTTGAAGAAGGAATTATAGAAGGAGAGTGAAATAAGCAAATGGACAAAAGTATTCCTGGCAGAGGGAAGAGCCAAAGTGAGGCTTCAAGGCAAGGTCCAGCCTGTGTGTTTGAGGAGTTGACAAGGGGGCCCTTGTGACTAGAATGGAATGAATAAGGGAACAGAAGTCAGAGATCAAAAACAACAAGAGCCGGGTAATCTAGCCTGGAGCCATCTAGAGATTCTGGTTTTTACCCAAGTTTTCAGCAGATGAGTGATGTGATAGCACTAAGGTTATGAAAGGGTTTCTGCAGTGCTTGGTTGAGAACAGACTATAGGGAGACAAGGGTGGGACCAGACATCCAGGAAGGAGGTGATGGTCACTTGGACCAGATGAGTAGAAGCATAGTTGTCAGGTAGTGGGTAAATTTTAAAGGCATATCCCACAAGATTGTTGATGGATGGGCAGTGGGTTGAGTCAGGAAGCATCACTACGAACAAAGCTAATGGAGATGATGGAATTCCAGTTGAGCTCTTTCAACTCCTAAAAGAAGATGCTGTGAAAGTGCTTCACTCAACATGCCAGCAAATTTGGAAAACTCAGTAGTGACCACAGGACTGGAAAAGGTCAATTTTCGTTCCAATCCCAAAGAAGGCAATGCCAAAGAATGCTCAAACTACCACACAATTGCACTCATCTCACACGCTAGTAAAGTAATGCTTAAAATTCTCCAAGCCAGGCTTCAGCAATATGTGAACCATGAACTTCCAGATGTTCAAGCTGGATTTAGAAAAGGCAGAGGAACCAGAGATCAAATTGCCAACATCCGCTGGACCATTGAAAAAGCAAGAGAGTTCCAGAAAAACATCTATTTATGCTTTATTGACTATGCCAAAGCCTTTGACTGTGTGGATCACAACAGACTGTGGAAAATTCTTGAAGATTTGGGAATACCAGACTACGTTACCTGCCTCTTGAGAAACCTGTATGCAGGCCAAGAAGCAACAGTTAGAACTGGACATGGAACAACAGACTGGTTCCAAATCAGGAAAGGAGTATGTCAAGGCTGAATATTGTCACTCTGCTTATTTAACTTATATGCAGAGTACATCATAAAAAATGCTGGGCTGGATGAAGCACAAGCTGGAATCAAGATTTCTGGGAGAAATATCCATAACCTCAGATATGGAAATGACACCACCCTCATGGCAGAAAGTGAAGAAGAACTAAAGAGCCTCTTGATGAAAGTAGAAGAGGAGAGTGAAAAAGTGGCTTAAAATAACATTCAGAAATCTAAGATCATGGCATCTGGTCCCATCACTTCATGGGAAATAGATGGAGAAACAGTGGAAACAGTGTCAGACTTTATTTTGGGGGGCTCCAAAATCACTGCAGATGGTGATTGCAGCCATGAAATTAAAAGACGCTTGCTCCTTGGAAGAAAAGTTATGACCAACCTAGACAGCATATTGAAAAGCAGAGACATTACTTTGCCAACAAAAGTCCATCTAGTCAAAACCATGGTTTTCCCAGTAGTCATGTATGGATGTGAGAGTTGAACTATAAGGAAAGCTGAGCGCTGAAGAATTGATGCTTTTGAACTATGGTGTTGGAGAAGACTCTTGAGAGTCCCTTGGACTGCAGGAAGATCCAACCAGTCAATCCTAAAGGAAATCAGTCCTGAGTATTCATTGGAAGGACTGATGCTGAAGCTGAAACTCCAATACTTTGTCCACCTGATGCAAAGAACTGACTCATTGGAAAAGACCCTGATGCTGTGAAAGATCGAAGGCTGGAGGAGAAGGGGACGACAGATGATGAGATGGTTGGATGGCATCACTGACTCAATGGACATGAGTTTGAGCAAACTCCGGGAGTCGGTGATGGACAGGGAAGCCTGGCATGCTGCAGTCCATGGGGTCGCAAAGAGTCGGACACAACTGAGCGACTGAACTGACTGAGTCAGAGATCAGAGTGAAGGGAAGTTCAGTGCTGTGCCACTGGAAGGGTGGCCTTGCCCTCACTGAGATGGGGAAGGATGTGGTTAAGCAAGTTTGGGACATGTAAATTGGGGCATTAGAGTGAGCTGTGAGCAGAGAGTTCTGCAGGATGGAAGGAGGAGGAGTGCGAGTCCATGGGACAGGAAGGGAAGGAGGAAGAGGAGGGGGTTACACAGAGTGCGAGAAGCTCAAAGGAGCATCCATGAGGTCGGTGACACTCACTGAGGTGATGGTGGGAGGACGCCTAGGCCCCTGTTAGTAGGTACAGTTCCCTCTACCGTTGCACAGACTTAGGTGATTGTGTTAGTTTCCTGGGTCTTCCATAATAAATGACCAGAAACTAGGTGGCTGTGTTGTTGTTGTTCAGTCACTCAGTCATGTGTGACCCTTTGTGACCCCATGAATTGCAGCACGCCAGGCTTTCCCATCCTTCACTATCTCCCAGAGTTTGCTCAAATTCATGTCCATTGAGTTGATGATGCCGTCCAACCTTCTTTATGGTCCAACTCTCACATCCACACATGACTACCTGAAAAACCACAGCTTTGACTGTTTGGCAAAGTGATGTCTCTGCTTTTTAGTACACTGTCTAGGTTGGTCATAGCTTTTCTTCCAAGGAGCAACCATCTTTTAATTTCGTGGCTGAAGTCGCTGTCCACAGTGTTTTGGGAGCCCAACAAAATAAAGTCTGTCACTGTTTCTATTTTCCCCCCGTCTATTTGCTATGAAGTGATGGGATCAGAAGCCATGATCTTAGTTTTTTTAACATTGAGTTTTAAGCCAGCTTTTTCACTCTCTATTGCTTCAGTTGGTGGCTTAAGCAAGAGACATTTGTTCTCTTACAGTTCAGAAGACTAGAAGCCCTAATTCAAGGTATGGGCAGAGCTGTGCTCCCTCTGAAGGCTCTAGGGGAGGAACTTCGTTGTCTCTCCCAGCTTCTGGTGGCTCCAGGTATTCCCTGGCTGTGGCACCATAACTCCAGTTTCTGCCTCCATCTTCCCAGGGTATTCAACCCATCTCCCTCGGTCTCTGTTCTGTGTCTTACACAGATGCCTGTCATGGGAATTAGGGGTTGTCTTAATCCCGAATGATCTTATCTAGAGATCCTTATGTTAATTACATATGCAAAGACCCCCTCCCCTCCAATAATGTCACCTTCACGGGTTCGTGGATTTAGGACCTGAACATATGCTAACGATTCACTCCACTACAGTGGTAGAATTTTTCCTCCATCCTGTCCATCTCTCCTACCTGAACTCCAAAGCCACTGAAGGTAGAAGGAAGTTCAATACAGTTGACTTTACTGCTTTCAGTTTTGTTTTGCAAATAGAAAAGAGAGGTTGGGTTTCACATTGAATTCAAAATGATAGAGAGAAGCAATGACTTAGAAGAAGCAGAAGGAACAGTGAGAAGATAGGTCCTTAGGATCTTGGAGAAATCTTGGTGAGGCTTTGACTTCCCCAGGCTGTGGGACTGGGAATTTGAGACAGTCTTATCTGGATCCCAAAGTTTAAGAAGTTCCAACTGATATCTGGATGATAAGGGCATGAAATATGATCACATTATATATTTTACTTTGTGATCTGCTCTCTGTGCTCAAAAATATTGCAAACCTTTCCTCAAGACATTAAATATTCTCCAACAACACAATTTTAATGGCTGTATAGCAGTCCATCAAATGAAAGTGCCGTAATTTATATAACATATCCTTTATGGTAAGCCATTTAGAATGTTTCTGCATTTAACACATGATAAATAACACTGAAATGAACAACTTTCTCTGTAAATTATTGTGCACCTCTTTGATTATTTTCAAATGGTCTCATTTTAAATAACCATGAACACTTCTGCGATAACAATTTCTGCTCATTGTTTTCTTTATGAACTAAAACTTTTCCTTCAGGCAAAAAAAAAGGAAAAGAAGTTCCTGGAACATCTGGCTTATGGTATAATTTACTTTTGGCATTCAGCTGTGCTCTCAAATTTTGAAATGTCTTCCTTCTAACAGATTCATCAGAGATTTAATCTCCCTTCTGGAGATACAGATGTCAGCATGTCTCCTGTGAACCTTCAGCCTGGGAGCCATGACCGTAGGAAAGAGCCCACACCAAGTGGTGCATTGGTTGCCTGTGGCTCCTATTTTTCAATTTGTAAATTCCAAGAAGGGACAGGAAGTGAAAAAATCTATTGCAAGAGTTTTTGCTGAAGTCAAAAAGATTTTTGTATAATGGCTGCCATAAAAGTCTCTAATATGCCAGGTCATTTACACATAGATTATAACCAATATGAGGTACAAATTATTATCCCACTATTGATGAGCACCACCGTTCGAAGGCATCAGATTCTTCAGAGTCTCTTGGATTGCAAGGAGATCCAACCAGTCAATCCTAAAGGAAATCAACTGTGAATATTCACTGGAAGGACTGATGCTAAAGCTGAAACTCCAATACTTTGGCCACCTGATGTGAAGAGTCAACTCATTGGAAAAGACCCTGATGCTGGGAAAGACTGAAGGTGGGAGGAGAAGGGGATGACAGAGGAGGAGATGGTCGGATGGCATCACCAACTCAATGGACATGAGTTTGAGCAAACTCCGGGAGTTGGTGATGGACAGGGAGGCCTGGTGTGCTGAAGTCCATGGGGTCGCAAAGAGTCGGACAGGACTGAGCAAATGAACAATTGGTGAGCAGCCTGTGGCTCAGACAAGACAGGGCAGTTCATGCAATCCAGGAAGTAACAGAGCTGGA
>NW_011494867.1:7948514-7968252 GCF_000754665.1 Bison bison bison
TGCAAGGTTTGTCTTACTCAGATCCACCATGTGGTATGTTAGCGGGACTGTCACATTTTTGAATTTTGAACGCTGGTAAAATTTCAGATCAAAATCTGGGGAGACATGTTGGTTTGCCAACTTTTAATTTTGCCAAGGAAATCAAAACAGAAACAGGGGCTTCTCTGGTGGTCCAGTGGCTAAGACTCCATGCTCCCAGGGCAGGGGGCCCAGGTTCAATCCCTGGTCAGAGAACTAGATCCCACATACAGCAACTAAGAGTTTGTATGCTGCAACTAAGACCCAGCACAGCCAAAAATACAAAAGCTTTTTTAAAATAAAGGAAATTAAATAAAAAAAAAAAAAAACAACCAAACTGTGATATCCTATCACCACTGTTTCATACACAAATAGATATTTTAATGACAAAAAGAGAGGAAGGGTATACTCTCCACTGATAATCCTTTAAATGAAATATTCAGTCTTAAGAAAGTTCAGTACATTGTCCTTGCTGATGATCATCATCTCGTCATGGATCAGCGAAAAGCAGTTGCTATCTCTAGACCATGCTCAAGAGTTACTTCGAGAGGCCTGTTGCATCGCTGCTTGATGGGGGTGTTTCTCTGGCCTGGCTGACCAACACCGAAGGGGATGCATGGCCTCTCTTCTGCTGTGGGAGAGTGAAAGTGAAAATGACTTCGCTCAGTCGTGTCCGACTCTTTTTGACCCCATGGACTGTAGCCTACCACCCTCCTCTGTCCATGGGATTTTCCAAGCAAGAGGACTAGCGTGGGTTGCCATTTCCTTCTCCAGAGGATCTTCCTGACCCAGGAATTGAACTCAGGTCTCCCACATTGTAGGCAGATGCTTTACCGTCTGAGCCACCAGGGAAGTCTGCTTGTGGGAAGGAGCTGGGAAAACATTCAGCCTGGTGAGGCTGGGGCATTCATGTCATTATCCCCTCTATTCAGGGTAGAATTCTCACACTCCAGTTCTTTCTAAGAGCGAGGAAGGGAAGTGGAGGCAGGAGATGGAGACTAATATCAAGACATTTAAGGGTAGATTAAGAAGAGAGAGGAGAATTTGGAAACAGAAAAATTTTGGAGTTGATTCCTTAATGTATTCATCAGAAGTGGAGCTATGTAGATGGAGAACCCTTGTCAGTCTCCAAGTAGATAAATCCAAATGTATTTATGGATCTTTCAAGATGGATCTTTCAAGCTGTCTCTTTACTAATATTATTGTTCTGATATACAATGTATGGGAGGAAAGGACAATGGATTCATGAATACACCTTATTCCTTTACTCACACTGAGTCCCTCAAGGACAATGAGAGGTCTGTATTTCCAATTATTGGTGCTGAATGGACACTTAGTAAATAATCGATGAACCACGAAATAGACAAACACCAATTATTACATCAACCTGTTAGTATTTGACTTTAGTACCTCACTCCACCCCATACACCCTCATTGCTTCACTCTTCAATTTGCAGTCATACGTGGTTCCTAAAGGCAAAGTTGGCTGTAGTCTCCATGGATAGAAATGTCATCAAAAAGGTAAAGAAAATGAAGGTCAGGATGATCTTCTTACTCAGGAATAAGGTTGAGATTCCTGAAGTCAACCATTGAAGTTAGCCATTGTTGAATGAGCACTTTGGACCTGACGTTGTATGAAACACTTAACCTGTACATGACATTGTACAGAAGGTGGTGACCAAAACCACCTCAGAGAAAAGGAAATGCAGGAAGGTAAAACGGTTGTCTAAGGAGGCTTTACACATAGCTGAGAAAAGAAGAGAAGCAAAAGGCGAAGAAGAAAGGGGAAGATATACCCAACTGAATGCAGAGTTCCAGAGAACAGCAAGGAGAGATAAGAAAGCCTTCTTAAAGCACTGAGCTCATACAATCCCCCTAAGAACACAACGAAGGAGATATTATTAATATTATCTCCAGTGTACAGTCTGCAGAGCTCAAGGAGATGCTTAGCAGCTGGGCTTGAGAGTTGTAATGGAACAAGGATGGAACTCACACCAGCTCTCCCCACACACAAAGCAGGCACACATACATACACTTACACACACACAGAGACACGCTCACCCCCACACGTACACATATACACTCCCACAGATACCCACACACCCATACACACACAGTCATACATATTCACACCTACATACATATTCACATATGCACACACACATACATACACCCACACACACACACACAGCAAGAACCCTGGTCATATACCAAATTCTGACGCTCACTGTATGTGTGTGTGTGCGTGTGTGTGTGTGCTCAGTTGTTCAGTCATGTCTGACTCTTTGCGACCCCGTGGACTATGTAGCCCACCAGGCTCCTCTGTTCATGGAACTTTCCAGGCAAGAATACTGGAGTGGATTGCCATTTCCTCCTCCAGGGGATCTTCCCTAGGAGATCTTCCCTATCCAGGGATCAAACCCAGGTCTCTTGCATTTCCTGCAGTAGCAGGCAGATTCTTTACCAACTGTACCACCTGGGAAGCCCCCCTTATCTGTATGATTCTAGCAAAAAATGTTATCCACTCCTCGGGTTCCTCACAGCAAGTTTAGATTAAATTAATGATCATTTGGTCACAGGTCCAGGAGCCCTTGGGTCCTGCCTTGGGGCTGCTTGAGGGGTGATAGAAAAGCCCAGCAGGAAGGTTGCCCGTGCCTCACCTGGGCTTCAACCAGGACAGCTAAACTTGCATTCGTTTCACTGGTTGCTGTTCCACTCAATTATTTTATTAGCACAAAAGTACCGGAAGCAAGCAGAGTCGAGTACTGGGGAGAGGACCAGCCTGAGAAAATGCTGCAGACCAGGGAGAAGGCAATGGCACCCCACTCCAGTACTCTTGCCTGGAAAATCACATGGATGGAGGAGCCTGGTAGGCTGCAGTCCGTGGGGTCGCTAAGAGCCGGACACGACTCAGCGACTTCACTTTTCACTTTCCACTTTCATGCTTGGAGAAGGAAATGGCAACCCACTCCAGTGTTCTTGCCTGGAGAATCCCATGGACGGAGAAGCCTGGTAGGCTGCAGTCCATGGGGTCGCAGAGAGTCGGACACGACTGAAGCGACGCAGCAGCAGCAGCAGTAGCAGGCAGGGCCAAGGGCTTACACAGAGTAGGGGTGGAAGCCGCTGATGCTCTGTGGGCCTTGCGCCGCCTCCTAGTGGCCGCCTCCCACCCTGCAGCGTACAGCGGAGGTCTGTCCTCGGAGGGAGCCTTGCCTTCCTGGTGCTACAGGCCACTGTGGGCCAGGGTGTTGAACAGTGCAGCCTGTCCCGACTCACCTTTCTGCTGACCACAATCGGGGCCGTCTTCCCGTCATGTGAAGGGGAGATTCCGAGCTCCCATGCCGTAGCCTGAAGGGAATCTCTGGGGTCCAAGGGAACCCAATTGCCTATAGGAGCCAGACCTCCCTGAACCTACTGGTGGCAAGAAATGCTTTATGAGAAATGGAACTCCTCCCAAATCCTCAGGGATGATGTTGAGTTCTGATGACGCATTAGGACTCCAGCCTTAAGAGAGAGAAAGAAGGTCTCAGAGGCCAGACTTGGAAATATCCGAGTTATATATCTGTGTGAACATAAAGCCCAAATTACCATCAAGTGGCAGAGGAATATTGAAATCTTTTTCTAACTGAGATTACAAACCTACTTGGCAGGAGGAAAACTACCTCGTGATCTGCTTAAACTTACTTATGTAACTTAGAGGGGAAGTGTGTATCTGGCCTTTCCATTTTTTGATGCTTGTTGTTTATTGCCCCTTGCTGTGGTCAGTACTAAGAGTCAAGAAGGGGATGGGCCCCCAAACAAGAACAGAGATAAATACATTGGGATTGCGACTTCCCTGGTGGTCCAGTGGTTAAGGATCCACCTTCCAATGCAGGGGACGAGGTTCAATCCCTGGTTGAGGAACTAAGATCCCATATGCTGTGGAGCAAGTAAACCCACGGTCCTCAACTAGAAAATCCCAAGTGCCACAACTACTGAGCCTGAAAACTGCAATGAAGACCCGGTGCAGCCAAAATTTTTAACAATTGGGATGCTGTTTCCTACCCACAGAACCCATAACTTATTCCCTACGTCTCTTAAGCGTGAAATTCTATTGTCTCAAGAGCAAGACCTTTCCCATTCTTACACTTCACCTTTTGGTTCCCAAGTGGCAATTCACCACTGCCAGTTGGTGACAACTTTTTCATTTTTTTGGGGGGGGGTGACACCTGAAAGAGGAGGACAAGATAGAAAGTTTCTTAAAAAGTTAAAATCGATCAGTATGAGACCACATTTTATTCTGAGACTATGCCCATCTTTTCAGGGTTAAAATATCTTTTCTCGTGTAGACTGTTGGTAGTTGATTTCCTAATGCATTTTCACTTGGCAAAACTAACTATTGGTGACTCCATGGGTATCTCTTGCATCTTAAAAAATAGTTTACTGGTCTATGAAGCAAAAAATTTGGAAACTATCGATTTAGGCAATTTTATGATTAAGTTGCAGTCCAATTATTTAGTTATAGTTCCAGGAAAATTATCAGCCAGAATCACAGTGAAGATTTTCTAAGAAAGTTACATAGCAGCCTAGAGACTAAAAATATAAAGTGCTACTAAACCTAAAGATAGGAAGCCTTCCTCTACGAAGCTAAGACCCAGATTTGGGTTTTACCTGCAAGCAAGCTTGATGCAGTGGGCATGTTGTTGCTGTTGTTCAATTGTTAAGTCGTGCCTGACTCTTTCCGACCCCATGGACTGTCCATGGGACTCTCCAGGCAAGAATACTGGAGTGGGTAGCCATTCCCTCCTCCAGGGGATCTTCCCGACTGAAGGATTAAACCTGGGTCTCCTGCACCGCAAGCGGCTTCTTTACCATCTGAGCCACCAGATCACTTACGTGTGAATATAAAATATGACACACATGAACCTATCTATGAAACAGAAAGCCACCAGATCACTTACGTGTGAATATAAAATATGACACACATGAACCTATCTATGAAACAAAAACAATCTCATAGACATAGCGAACAGACTTGTGGTTGCCAAGGCGGAGGGGTGAAGGAAGGATGGAGTGGGAAGCCAAGGTTTGCAGATGGAAGCTGTTCTAGATAGATTGGATAAACAACAGGGTCCTCCTGTATAGCACAGAGAACTATATTCAATATTCCATGATAAACCATAATAGAAAATAATATAAAAAGAATATATATGTATAACTGAATCACTGTGCTGTATAGCAGAAATTAATACAACACTGTAAATCAACTATAGTTCAATTAAAAAATAATGATCTGACTTATATACATCATGAAATGATCATCACAGTAAGTTTAGTGGATATCCATCATCTTGTATAGATCAAAATTAAAGAAATAGAAAAAAAATTTTTTTATGTGTGATGAAAACTCTTAGGACTTACTCCCTTAACAATCTTCACATATAACGTACTGCTGCTGCTGCTGCTGCTAAGTCGCTTCAGTTGTGTCTGACTCTGTGCGACCCCATAGACGGCAGCCCACCAGACTCCCCCGTCCCTGGGATTCTCCAGGCAAGACCACGGAGTGGGTTGCCATTGCCTTCTCCAGTGCATGAAAGTGAAAGTGAAGTTGCTCAATCGTGTCCGACTCTTCGCGACCCCATGAACTGTAGCCTACCAGGCTTCTCCGCCCATGAGATTTTCCAGGCAAGAGTACTGGAGTGGGTTGCCATTGCCTTCTCCTAGTACTGATTTATCTTATAACTGAGAGTTTTTACCTTTTGACTGCCTTCCTTCAGCTTGTCCTTCCCAGCCCCACCCATTTCTTGTAACCACAAATCTGATCTCTTCTTCTATAAGTTTCTTTGTCTTTCAAGCAGAATTGACCCACAATGTTATGTTAGCTCCTGTTACAAAACTTCTTGATTTGGTATTTCTATACATTTCAAAAGGATCACCACCATAAGTCTAGTTACAATATGTCGTCACACAAAGAATCACATAGTTATTGACTCAAACTGTACCTTTCATACCTGTGACTCATTTATTTTGCAACTAAAAGTTTGCACTTAATCTCCCCCACCTACTTCTTTCCTCCCCTCCCACACCTCCCCTCTGGCAAATGCCTATTTTTTCTGTATGTCTGTGACTCTGTCTGTTTTGTTAGGTGTATTCATTTGTTTGGGTCTTTATTTATTTATTTTTACATTCCACATATAAGTGAAATCATACAGTATCTGTCTTTCTCTGATGTTTCAGTGAGCATAGTACTACCTAGGTCCATCCATGTTGATGCAAATAGGAAGGTTTTGTTCTTTTTTTTATAGCCGAGTCGTATTCCATTGCGTTTATGTGTGTTTGCATTTGTGTGTGGGTGTGTGTATACATGTGAGCTTATGTATATCATCTTCTTTATCCACTAATTTATGGGCACTTGCATTGATTCCATATCTTGCTGCTGCTGCTGCTGCTGCTGTGTCGCTTCAGTTGTGTCCGACTCTGTGCGACCGCATAGATTTGGCGATTGTAAATAATTATGCAATGAACATTGCTGTCTATGTGTATGCTCAGTCACTCAGTCTTGTCCAACTCTTTGTGATCCTATGGGCTGCAGCCTGCCAGCCTCCTCTGTTCATGGGATTTTCCTGGGAAGAATCCTGGAGTAGGCTGCCATTTCCTTCTCCAAAGGATCTTCCTGACCCAAGGATCAAACCTGCATCTCCTGGGTCTCCTGCATTGCAGGCAGATTCTTTACCACTGAGCCACTGGGGAAGCTATGTATATATATTTATAACTGTTAAATCTTCTTCTTGGATCGATCCCTTAATTGTTATGCAATGGCTTTTTTTTTTTGGTCTCTTGTTGTAGTTTTGTTTTAGAGTTATTTTGTCTGATATAAATATTGCTACTCCAGCTTTCTTTTCATTTCCATTTACATGAAATATCTTTTTCCATTCCCTCATTTTCAGTTTGTATGTGTCTTTGGATTTGAAGTGAGTCTCTTACAGGCAGCACATATCTGGCTCTTGTTTTTGTATCCGTTCAGCCATTCTATGTCTTTTAATTGAAGTATTTAGTTCATTTACATTTAAAATAATTGTTGATAGGTATGTACTTATTGCCATTTTGTTGTTTCAGGGTTGTTTTTGTAGTTCTTTTTTGTTCCTTTCTTCTTCAGTTCTCTTCCCTTGTTACTTGATGACTATTTTTAGTATTATATTTGGAGTCCTTTCTTTTCTCTGTGTGCATATGTATCATACAATTTTGGTTTGTGGTTATTGTGAGGTATGTATGTATGTGTATATATAGGTATGCAAACACACATATGTGTGTGTATATATATTTTTTAAGTTGCTGATCTCCTAAGTTTAAATACATTTCAACAACCTTGCCTTTTTACCACTTCCCCCACATGTTTACTGTTTCTGACATAGTATATCACATCTTTTTGTTTTGTGTATTAATTAATTACTCTGAGAAATGCTTCAGAGTTCTGAAAGCCCTGCACTCCTAGTTTTTGTTTTTTCTAAAAAGGGAAAGAAAATGCCTTCTGAAAACCACAGACCAGAGCAGGGAATTAGATCCTCATCATGGGTCTTATTAAAAAATGGTTTGGGCAATCTTAGAGGAGGAATCCACAGTTCCCAGGAATTAACATGGTTGACCAGTAGATAAATATGTCAGATTAAAAGTACTCTGCTGATTGGTGGAATGAATAAACATGTTGACTTTGGATTTCAGCAAAGGATTTGACAAGGTCACTTTTGATATCACTGTTGGCAAGATAAAGACATGTCAGATGATTAATATCAACCTGAGAAAATGATTTCCAGTGGCACACCTCTCATAGCTATGTTGTAATTAGCTATTTAATGGTCTGTTTCCCTGACTAGACTTTAAACTCTATGAGAGCGTGAATGAAGTGATTTCCCCCCCACCCACCACTGTTGTATTCCCAGTACTTAGAACAGCATCCAGCACACAGTATGAACTCTATAAATATGTGATGAATGAATTAATGTTTTATTAAATGTCTTACTTTAACACTTAGATAAAGCTATAGAAGATACATGTAGACATGTTCCCCATGACATGTTGCTGGGAGGCTAGCACAGTGGACCTGTTTTTAACAGGATTTCTACTTTTATATAAATAACATATCATACAAGGACAGGGAGAGGTGAGTCTTACCAGATGATATAAAAAGAGAATGAGGAACTTTGCTTTCAGTAACAGCAGACAAGGTAATTAGGATCAGCACTTTTGCTGAGAACTTATCCAATAGACCTAGATAAAACAGAAAACGTATCTCCCCAAAGGCATTAAAAAATGCTGAAAGAAAACAACTGCCAACAAGAAACTCCATACCCAGTGAAAATATTCTTCAAAAAATGAAGACATTTTTAGAAAAACAAAAATTGAGAGATTTCCTCACTGGCCCCCACACTAAAGGAAATACCAAAGAAAAAATACCAAAGAAAAATTAAGTGTGAAGATAGGAGAAAGAATGAGAAATCACAAAAGGTAACACATTTGTGGGAAAATTAGCTGAACATTTGACTTATAAGACAAATATAGTAGTATCATAGGTGATTTGACATATCTAGGTAATTAAAATTAATGACAATATTAGCATTCAAGTCAGGAAGGGTGGAATGGTGTTACGGTGCTCAAACGTCCTTCATTGTGTAGATAGGGATCCAAAACACCAAGTCATGTTGACTTTGATAAGTGTCATAAGCACATATTAAAAGAATCATAAAAAGTGTGTAACTGCCGAGGACTTTGGTCCGGTGGCTAAGACTTCATGCTCCCAACGCAGGAGGCATGAGTTCAGTCTCTGGTCAGTGAACTAGACCCCACATGCCACAACTAAGGCTTGCATGCTGCCTCGAGTTGGATGATGCAACTAAGACCTGGTGTGGCCAAAGAAAGAAATCTAGTTTTTGAAAGTATGTAACTGTGAATGTAATGGGGCAGGGGAGGGTGGAAGATGGGCTGAAAAATAATTAATTCAAAAGAGGTCAAAAAGTAGAAGAAAAGTAATATAGAATAGAAGGGACCAGTAGAAAGTAAACAGTAAAATACTGGGTTTAAACTAACTATATCAACACTCACATTTAACAAAATGAATTAAACTGTTTGGTTAAGAGACAAAGATCATTATGGAGTTCTGTACTCCCACCCATTCTTCCCTGTATCTTCCATTACCGTGGGGTGTCTGTTACAGCTAATGAGCCAATACTGATACATTATTATTGACTAAAGTCTATACTTTTTACCTGATGTCCTTATCCTTTTTCTGTTCCAGGACCCCATCCGAGATCCCACGTTACACTTACTTGTCATGTCTCCTTAGGCTCCTCTAGGCTGTGACTGTTCCTTAGCAGTTTCTTGTTTTTGATGACTTTGATGGCTTTGAAGAGTGTTGGCCAGGTATTTTGCAGAATGTTCGGCAAGGATGAGTGTGCCCTTTTCATTACGTGACTTATCCCCGGTCAGTTGATCTCAATCACCTGGCTGAGATGGAGTTCATTCACGTTTCTCCGTGGCAGGCTCCTGTCTCAGTTTCCAGGCTGTGCATTGTGGAAGGGAGTCACTACGTGCAGCCCACACCTCATGGTGTGAGTTCTGTTCCACCTCCTTGAGTGGACATGACTGAAGCGACTTAGCAGCAGCAGCAATCATTTATCTGTATCAGCATGGACTCATGGATATTTACTTACATTTATAATTTGGACACCAAAATAATTTTAAAATGACAAAAAGCTGCAAAAATTGGAATTTTACTTGATAGCAAACACAATGGGAGTAAGCCATAGTACACTACTGTCAAAAGAGCAAATGAGTCTTTGGACATATAACTAAAGATATCACTTCAGGGACAGGGGAGGTGATCATCTTGCTCTATTCTGTGCTGTTTGCACTGTACTAAAAATATGGTGACCTCTTCTGGGCCTAACCTTTCAGAGGAGAAGTAAGTACTTAAGTTCCATTCTAGGAAAGGCCAGGCTGCTAAGGATCCTTGAAACCCTATACAATAAATTTAGATCTGATCTATTTGAAATGAATGATTTCAACATTTTCACCCCAACATAGTTCAGTGGCAGAAAAAAAGACTCCATCCAGCACCACCATCAGCTTGTCTTCCCACCCCCCCAAAATGTGAACTAGAGAACAGATATATAATATTTGCACAATTACAGCTCAACACTTAAAATGTTAGTTATCATCCAAAACCTTGAAACAGGACAACCCTTGTGCTACTCCAAGACCACCCTGATGTCCATGGGATGACCCATTATGACGGCATCGCCATCTCCATATCTTGACATTTGGGTCATAGTGACATCAACACAAGGTCATTCTCTACTGGATAAATTACGTTGTCATCATGCCGTTACATTATTATAACAACATTTCTTCAGTTATTGAAGAAATAACAACATGATTTTTTTAAATGTTTGAACTCTTGAAGTTATGGCTGCTTCAGGCACTAAGTACCAGACAGATTATATTCTACTATACATAAGGGGCAATTGAGAGAACTGAGGACCATCCACTTGGAGACATTACTGCTGCTGCTGCGTCGCTTCAGTCGTGTCCGATTCTGTGGGACCCCATAGACGGCAGCCCACCAGGCTCCCGCATCCCTGAGATTCTCCAGGCAAGAACACTGGAGTGGGTTGCCATTTCCTTCTCCAATGCATGAAAATGAAAAGTGAAAGTGAAGTCGCTCAGTCGTGTCTGACTCTTCGAGACCCCATGGACTGCAGCCTACCAGGCTCCTCGGTCCATGGGATTTTCCAGGCAAGAGTACTGGAGTGGGGTGCCATTGCCTTCTCCAGGAGACATTACAGTAGTCTTCAAATATCTGAATGAAATAGGGACTACTAAGTTGGCTTGTGTGATACTAAGTGAAAAAGGACCGACAAGTGACATGATACAATTCAGTCTAGAGGAGATCTTTCTAATGCTCTGAATGTTCTGAACTGGAGAGGCAGCTACAGAGGCTTTTGGTGCCTGTTATGAGAAGCATAGTGGCAGTAGACAAGATGACCAGTTGGTGGGGATGTTACAGAGAGAATCCATGTTTTACTCCTTCAAATTTCCCTTTTAAACTCAAGAGCCATCGATTCTAAGAAAATATACATTCCAGATTCTCAGCATTGCCCCCCTTCCCTGGGTTGAGAAATGGGATAAGATATCTTGTCTTCAGAGTGTTAGTCCCTCGGTTGTGTCCAACTCTTTGTGACTGCATGGACTGTAGCCCGCCAGATTCCTCTGTCCATGGGATTTTCCAGGCAAGGATACTGGAATGGGTTGCCATCTTCCCAACTCAGGGATCGAACCCAGGTATTCCGCATTGCAGGCAGATTCTTTACTGTCTGGGCCAGAAGGCACCTTCAAAAAGGGACCTCCGCTGGCAGAAGGAAGCAACACATTGGCTCATTGACACCATTAACAGGAATAACTTGATCCAATTGGCACCATCCCCCTGGAAAGCTAAGCACAAGTTTGCCGGAAATGGAACATTGGTCAAGCGAAAATGGTCTCGAGGAAAGCTCTGGGATAGAATAATGGGGATGAACAGGAGACCCAGTTCAGCTCAGTCAGATGGAAGAAGTCCTCATTCAGAGGTAGAGCAGCCCCTCAGATGGACTAGGGCCCTGGAATCCTCAATCTGAATGAGGACATCCAAAGATCAGGTGGGATTGAACTAGTTTTCAACCGGGAATTCTGCAGTCCCATGTCTGTTCTCCCAATGGTAAAAACCTTCCGTTTCCACCACCATCTACCCTGCTTCAGAGGAGGGGACTGAGTCTCACGAAGGGCAGGTAATTGCCCAATGCCTCACAGCTAGTAAGTTGGCAGAGTCACGGTTCAAACTCAGTCCTGTGAGTCTTTAAAGCTCGCGTTTTCTTTGAAATAATGCCATTTGCAGCAACATGGATGTTACTAGAGATTATCGTACTAATTGAAGTAAGTCGGAAGGAGAAAGACAAATATCATAGGATACTACTTATATGTGAATCTGAAATACGACACTAATGAACCCATCTATGAAACAGGAAACAGACTTACGGACAAGGAGAGCAGACCTGTGGTGGCCAAGAGGGAGAGTGTTAGGGGAGGGATGCAGTGGGATGGTGGAGTTAGCCAGTATAAGGGTGTCCCCGGTGGCTCAGATGGCAAGGAATCTGCCTGCAATGCAGGAGATGTGGGTTTGATCCCTGGTTCGGGAAGATCCCCTGGAGTCGGGAATGGCTACGCACGCCATATTCTTGCCTGGAGCATTCCATGGACAGAGGAGCCTGGTGGGCTACAGTCCATGGAGTTGCAAAGAGTCAGATACCACTGAGCAACTCACATTTTCACTTTCACTTTCTATGATCTATAGGATGGATAAACCACAAGGTCCTACTGTAGAGCACAGAGGACTATATTCTATAACCTATGATAAGCCATAATGGAAAATAAAATTAAAATAAGAATGTGTATAGGACTTCCCTGGTGGTCCAGTGGTTAAGACTCTGCCTGCCAGTGCCGGGGACACGGGTTGGATCCCTGGTCTAGGATGATCCCACGTGGCACATAGCAACTAAGCCTGCCTGCTGCAACTACTGAGCTGATGCACGTACAGCCCATGCTCTGCAGCAAGAGAGGCCACTGCAATGAGAAGCCTGTGCACCACAGCGAAGAGGAGCCTCCACTTCCGCAGCTAGAGAAAGCCCTCGCCCAGCCACGAAGACCCAACACAGCCAAAATGATAATAATAATAAACAATTAAAAATAATATAAAAAAGTATGTGTCTATATGTGTAACTGGATCACTTTGCTGTGTAGCAGAAAGTAACACAACATTGTACATCAACATTCAACAAAAATAAAAAAATAAATCTTGTATTCTTAATATAGCATACCCCCTTCCCTCACATCACAGCATCTTTTGCTTTCTCCTTGGGGGCCCCAGCATCAAGCAGCTTGGAAGCTACGTGGGCCGCCACCAGAGAAGATTTGCTCTGTCTCTGGTGGGTGTGCGCTGTCAGAAAACCCGCATGGGGGTCAGGTCCCAGCCCCATGGGCCAGAAAAAGTGCAGAGGGCCCTGGCCAAGAGCCGCATCCTCATCTAGAATCCGTCTGACATCAGAGTTAGCTTGACTGAATCCTCCTGGCTGAGGAGGCCACAAGGACCATGAGGTACCCGCTCTGGGGATGGCTTTGTGGACAGCTGACAGGAAGAAATGGGGTGTGTGGAGTGAGGGTGATCTCGGGGCTCACCAAGCAAGATTTCACATCCTTATCCCTCAGCTCCCTGACCTGAAGCCGACAACTTCTGATGTCCTTGTGGCTGGGAGAGCAGACAAGAAGGGCCATTGCCCCAAGTGAGACCCCCATAAGGGCTTTGTTGTCACCCCCTCACGGTTCCACAGCACAATAAGTTTCACACCCAGTCTTCCCTTTTTTGTTTTAAGATTTTTTGATGTAGACTATTTTTTAAAAAGTCTCTATTGGATTTGTTACAATAGTGCTTCTGTTTCATATTTTGGTTTTTTGGCCGCGAGGCACATGGGATCTTACCTCCCTGACCAAGGATCAAACCTGCATCTGCTGCATTGGAAGATGACGATCCAGAAGGTGATTAACCACTGGACCACCAGGGAAGTCCAAGAACTATCCCTCCTTGGGTCTTGAGATAGCACCAAGCCCAGGTGGCTTGGCCTTATCTCCCTTTACAGCTGAGCTGGCTGAGCCCAGTGGTTCATCTCAGGCTCATCTGAGGCCAGAAAATAGCTTCGCCGACTCCTATCCAAAGCTCTACCTACCTGATGGGCTGCTACGTACACTTCCTCCAAAGTCTTGCCTCCGCCCCATCATTCATCACTGGAGTCCTCTCACCTGACCTTGGGCTTCCCTGATGGCTCAGTGGTAGAGAATCCACCAGCCAACGCAGGAGACGTGGCTTCAATCCCTGGGTTGGGAAGATCCCCTGGAGGAGGAAATGGCAACCCATTCCAGTACTCTTGCCCGGAGAATCCCATGCACAGAGGAGCCTGGCTGGCTACAGTCCATGGGGTCACAGAAGAGTCGGACACGACTTAGCAACTGAACAGCAATAACACAATCTCCCATCTCCTCCCCACCCTCAGCACGTGCTAACTGCAGCCAGGGTTTGTGAGAAATCCACACGCCACTAGGTGCTCTGTTTTCCTCCTCTGGTTCTTTCTCTCCTGTTGAAAAAATGCAAATTACCAGCACTGATGAGGCTCCTTCTGTGCCAGGCAGGATGTGCTTAGCACTTCACCTTAGTGTTTTTATGATTTTACAGCTGAGGAGATGAGGGTTTAGGGAAAAAGAATCACCCACCCAAGACAACCTAGCTATTAAGCTGCAGAGCTGAGATTGGATTTGAATAGAGCCAATCCGACCTCAGACTGAGGACTTTTCTTGTTTCTCCAGAGATGCCAACAGCTTGATCAGAATTCTGGGTCCCTCCCAGACAGGTGCCCAGAGCAGGCAAGGCTGTAAACCCAAGTAGGGTGGTGACCTCTTGGGGCTGTCAGCATTAATGCTCCCGAGTGCTGCCTTTTGAGAAAATTGAGTCATGGTTGTGGGTCTTGACCCACTATTCTTAAGTAGCTAATCCTCTTCCAGCCTCAATTTTCCACACTGTAAAATGTGCATAGTAACATCCACCTTGAACTATTTCATGCTTCAGATGAGGCTAAAATAGAGAAGAGCTAGTACATAATATACGAATTGTCTTTAATTTTTTTCTCCTAGCACAGTAGAGTGGTTAGAGCATGAAACTCTGAAATAAGACTGCTCGTTTCCACTTCTGTGTGATCTTGGGCAAGTCGCTTAAGCTCTGTGTGCCTCAGTGTCCTCACCCATAAAATCACTACAGTGATAGAAATTATTTCATGGAGATACTGTGTTCAGAGTGACTGTGCATATTGACTGTTGAGCGCTAGTGCCTGGAGCAGAGTTTGGCAGAAAATAGGGTCTCAGCTGAACATGGCTCCTGGCACAAATAGGTATCTATCGGCCATTACTCATATTTTTATTATAGCGTTATCTCTCCCTGGCTTGGCTTTCCTCCGGTGAGACCAGAGCACTTCTCATTTGCTGAGACTCTCTTCCTCTACTTCTGTGTTCTCTTTTCCATCCAACCCTTCAGCCTGGCTCCAGTGGGAGATGGCAGGAATGCTGCAGATGTGGACGAAATCAGTGATCTGTTTCCCTTCCAGAGTGGTTGCTTGGATTTACATACATACACACACACACACACACACACACACACACACCTGGGTCAGAAAAGAACCTTGACCCGCACACCACAGGCACTGAAAGATCTCCTCCAAGCTAGAGGTTTCGTCATTTACTGTTAATACAGTTTGAATTCTGTCAATTATTACCTAACTAGTTATCTCTCCAGAGGTGATTAAAAAAAAAATGATGTGTGTGTTTGTTGTGGGTGAGTACACATCTGTGTCATGTGTGCAGTGGGCGTGGGGGGTTGTAATCAAATAGTCAGTGCTCTAGTATTTATATTAAACTGCAGATTGATTTAAATTACCCACCAGGAAATATGTGGTTTATATAAGTATGCTTAATTCATACTCATTCAAAGTGAGCTGGGGCTGTTTTCTCCCCCTCCCTTCTTGCTTCCCCGTCCATATAACCCAGGCTGCCTCCAGACTGCCTTTGCCCACTTGACTCACTGGCCGTAAGCACGGAAAGGTGCAGAGTCACCAAGAATGGGCACTTTCTTCTCTGAGCCTGGGTGGCTCTTCCTGACTGTCACCGCAGTGCTGGGAGGAACAATTCTTTGTAAACTCAAGACTAGCCCAGGGCAGGTGGGGAGAAAGATGGTCTGCCTGGCGGGCCTCTGGGGAGGCGCTTGCCTGATCAGCCTGTCCCTCTTCTGGGGCTTGGTCCTCTTCTTCCTGTCATATTTCGTCATGTATACTTACTTTTCTGGCCAAGAGTTGTTACCTGTGGACCAAAAGGCGGTGCTGATAACAGGTAAGTGGACAGCCCTGCTCAGGGCCGGAACTGGCCCTTGCTTTGCCTTAGCAGGACTTTTTTTCAGATTAGGTTTAAAAAGAAAATATTTGGCATGGAGTAAATGCAAGCACATCCCCAGTGTCTTTCACTACAGCGATTTGATCTGCTTTCTTTAGAAGGTGCCTTTGATGAGGATGGTGGTATGAGGGACTTGGAAGGGAACATCTATCTAAGTCATGATTTTGTTAATTTCCCAGGATATGTACAAATAAGGCAAGGCGGTTCATTTCATCATAGCCAGGAAAGCCCTATAGGTTTTGTTGTTTTTTTTTTTAAAGCTAAAACCAAATTTCGTTCTGAGATTAATGTTTAGCTGTGTTTTAGACTTGGCTTCTTATTCCTGAGATGCACAAAAAAGCTCTCAAATTGAGGTTATCCTTGTACTTTGCTTCATTATTTAAATATCAAAGAGACTCACCCGGGCTGGAAAACGGGTCGCGGTTTTCCCCAACTGCTGTCAGGAACCTTGTGTCTCATCCGAACCTTTGCCTTCAGATCTCTCTTGGGACTGCTAATGTTTCTTAATTGGATCAATTTGGCAAGGTGTCCAGAAGGCGGCTGGCTGCCTGTTGGCCGAGGTGCTAGCTGTTTTTCCTTTTCCTGTGTTGCTTTTCCCCCTGCTGCAAGTGTGAGGCCAAACTAAATTCCTAGGTGCTGTAAAACTGGTTTGTTTGGTTGTGAAGTTTGAGCTTGGATAGGACTTTAATTAGGGTTACCTAGTGTTATCCTCACCCAGAAAGTCCAGCCACGGTGAGGACGGCAGCTGCAGAACCATTTGCTGGGAGGGAGGTCATTACCCCACTCTCCACCCCTAGGCTGTGACCCACGGGAGTGAAGTGAAGGCAAACAGGCAGTATGAACGGAACCAAATCAGGCGATTTCCCAAGTCACCGAGAAAGGGACTAGAAAGCGACTTGTCTATCTTGCTCTTGACTTTTAACCCATTCATGAAATTCTCTCTTAAAATGAGATGCAAGTAGGCACTTGTTGGAGTTCTGAAGTGCTGCAGAAAACAAGCTTCTGCAGTGAAAAAGAAAAATCACCAAAACAGTTCAAAGGTAGAAAATTCAGTTGATCCATGGGATGTTTATCTACGCTAATGTCTGGTGTTACCTGGAGTCACGCATCTGGAGGACTTGGCTGGGTTTTCCACTGTTTCACTCAAATGTTATAGGGCTGGCTGGGTGAAAAGCTGTAAGAACAGTATAAATTTTTCTGTTCAGTCTGTAGTAGCAAGTCCCCACAGTCTTCAGAGTAATTCCAGTTTCAATTTATTTTTTGTACTTTTCCACTTGCATGAAAGAAGACAGAACAATGAAGCATGTTAGAAAAAAATAATCATGATGCTGTTGTTGACACTAATGGCCATGATTTCTCGGAGGTCCAAATATTCCTGGGAAATGGATTTCAAGAAGCAGCACTTCTAAGACTAATAGATAAGAATACTAAAGCTTAGGATAAACAGAGGCAAACTTCAAGGTAACCGAGAAAGCAGGAATTGTCTCTTGCTTGTTTGTCTTGTCAGTGTTCTTTATCCTATGCTTTTGAAGACAGAGGCATGCAGAAACGTACCAAATACACACCCAGCTCAGCTCACATCAGCCATTGAAATGTCCTGACTTGTGTTCAGTGGCACGGAAAATGACTGATTCAATTAGGCAACTCAAACCCAGTGACTAATCCCTCAATGAAATGCTTAGCAATTAGGAGGCTTAGGCTTAAGAAAGGAAGGACATACCTTAAGGCTGACTGAATTGAGCCTTTCAAGTCACTTTCAGGAGGAATGCCATAGACTGCATACAATTCTAGAGAAGCTCTCAAGACCTTTGTACTAAATAGGAAAATTTTAAATGAATTTAGTTAGTTAGACTCTTGTTGTTGCTCAGTTGCCCAGTCATGTCTAATTCTTAACAACTCCATGGATTGCAGCACACCAGGCCTCCCTGTCCCTCACCATCTCCCAAAGTTTGCCCAAGTTCATGTCCATTGCATCAGCGATGCCATCCAGCCATCTCATCCTCAGATGGCCTTTTCTCCTTCTTTCCTCAATCTTTCCCAGCATCAGGAACTTTTCCGATGAGTCAGTTGTTTGCATCAGATGGCCAAAATACTGGAGTTTCATCTTCAGTATCAGTCCTTCCAATGAGTATTCCAGGTTGATTTCCCTGAAGATTGATGGGTTTGATCTCCTTGCTGTCCAGCAGATTCTCAGGAGTCTTCTCCAGAACGGTAGTTCAAAGGCATCGATTCTTTGGTGCTGTGCCTTCTTTATGGTCCAGCTGTCACAGCCATACCCACTGGGAAGACCATAGCCTTGACTATGTGAATGAACCTTTGTCCGCAGAATAATGTCTCTGCTTTTCAACATACTGTCTAGATTTGTCATAGCTTTCCTGCCAAGAGGTAAATGTCTTCTGATTCCATGGCTGCAGTCACCATCCACAGTTATTTTAGAGTCCAAGAAGAGGAAATCTGTCACTACTTTCAACTTTTCCCCCTGATGTGCCATGAAGTAATGGGGCCGGATGCCATGATCTTAGGGTTTTTAATGTTTAGTTTTAAGCTAGCTCTTTCACTCTCCTCCTTCATACTGATTAAGAGGCTCTTTAGTTCCTCTTCAGTTCAGTTCAGTTCAGTTCAGTCGCTCAGTCATGTCCAACTCTTTGCGATTCCATGAATCACAGCACGCCAGGCCTCCCTGTTCATCACCAACTCCCGGAGTTCACTCAAACTCACGTCCATCCAGTTGGGGAGGCCATCCAGCCATCTCATCCTCTGTTGTCCCCTTTTCCTCCTGCTCCCAGTGCCTCCAAGCATCAGAGTCTTTTCCAATGAGTCAACTCTTCGCATGAGGAAGCCAAAGTACTGGAGCTTCAGCTTTAGCATCATTCCCTCCAAAGAACACCCAGGGCTGATCTTCAGAATGGACTGGTTGGATCTCCTTGCAGTCCAAGGGACTCTCAGGAGTCTTCTTCAACACCACAGTTCAAAAGCGTCAATTCTTCAGCGCCCATCTTTCTTCACAGTCCAACTCTCACATCCATACATGACTGGAAAAACCATAGCCTTGACAAGATGGACCTTTGTTGGCAAAGTAATGTCTAGGCTTTTCAATATGCTGTCTAGGTTGGTCATAACTTTCCTTCCAAGGAGCAAGCGTCTTTTAATTTGATGGCTGCAGTCACCATCCGCAGTGATTTTGGAGCCCCAAAAAATAAAGTCTGACAATGTTTCCACTGTTTCCCCATCTATTTCCCATGAAGTGATGGGACCAGATGTCATGATCTCAGTTTTCTGAATGTTGAGCTTTAAGCCAACTTTTTCACTCTCCTCTTTCACTTTCATCAAGAGGCTTTTTAGTTCCTCTTCACTTTCTGCCATAAGGGTGGTGTCATCTGCATATCTGAGGTTATTGGTATTTCCCAGCAATCTTGATTCCAGCTGGTGCTTCTTCCAGCCCAGCATTTCTCATGATGTACTCTGCATATAGGTTAAATAAGCAGTGTGACAATATACAGCCTTGATGTACTCCTTTTCCTATTTGGAACCAGTCTGTTGTTCCATGTCCAGTTCTAACTGTTGCTTCCTGACCTGCATATAGGTTTCTCAAGAGGCAGGTCAGGTGGTCTGGTATTCCCATCTCTTTCAGAATTTTCCACAGTTTATTGTGATCCACACAGTCAAAGGCCTG
>NW_011494867.1:7968560-7979624 GCF_000754665.1 Bison bison bison
TAGATGTTTTTCTGGAACTCTCTTGCTTTTTTGATGATCCAGTGGACGTTGGCAATTTGATCTCTGGTTCCTCTGCCTTTTCTAAAACCAGCTTGAACATCTGGACATTCCTGGTTCAAGTATTCTTGAAGCCTAGCTTGGAGAATTTTGAACGTTACTTTGCCAGTGTGTGAGATGAGTGCAATTGTGCGGTAGTTTGAGCATTCTTTGGCATTGCCTTTCCTTGGGATTGGAATAAAAACTGACCTTTTCCAGTCCTGTGGCCACTGCTGAGTTTTCCAAATTTGCTGGCATATTGAGTGCAACATTTTCACAGCATCATCTTTCAGGATTTGAAATAGCTCAACTGGAATTCCATCACCTCCACTAGCTTTGTTCATAGTGATGCTTCCTAAGGCCCACTTGACTTCACATTCCAGGAGGTCTGGCTCTAAGTGAGTGATCACACTATCTGGGTATTGAAGATCTGGATTGTGAAGATCTTTTTGGTATAGTTCTGTGTATTCTTGCCACCTCTTCTTAATATCTTCTGTTTCTGTTAGGTCCCTACCATTTCTGTCCTTTATTGAGCCTATCTTTGCATGAAATGTTCCCTTGGTATCTCTAATTTTCTTGAGGAGATATCTAGTCTTTCCCATCCTATTGTTTTCCTCTATTTCTTTGCACTGATCACTGAGGAAGGCTTTCTTATCTCTTCTTGCTATTCTTTGGAACTCTGCATTCAGATGCTTATATCTTTCCTTTTCTCCTTTGCTTTTCACTTCTCTTCTTTTCACAGCCATTTGTAAGGCCTCCTCAGACAGGCATTTTTCTTTTTTGCATTTCTGTTTTGGGGGATGGTCTTGTTCCCTGTCTCCTGTACAATGTCACGAACCTCTGTCCATAGTTCATCAGGCACTCTATCTATCAGATCTAGGCCCTTATATCTATTTCTCACTTCCATTGTATAATCATAAGGGATTTGATTTAGGTCATACCTGAATGGTCTAGTGGTTTTCCCTACTTTCTTCAATTTAAGTCTGAATTTGGCAATAAGGAGTTCATGATCTGAGCCACAGTCAGCTCCCAGTCTTGTTTTTGCTGACCATATAGAGCTTCTCCATCTTTGCCTGCAAAGAATATAATCAATCTGATTTCGGTGTTGACCATCTGGTGATGTCCATGTGTAGAGTCTTCTCTTGTGTTGTTGGAAGAGGGTGTTTGCTATGACCAGTGCGTTCTCTTGGCAGAACTCTATTAGCCTTTGCCCTGCTTCATTCTTCACTGCAAGGCCAAATTTGCCTGTTACTCCAGGTGTTTCTTGACTTCCTAATTTTGCATTCCAGTCCCCTATAATGAAAAGGACATCTTTTTTGGATGTTAGTTCTAAAAGGTATTGTAGGTCTTGATAGAGCCATTCAACTTCAGCTTCTTCACCATTACTGGTTGGGGCATAGACTTGGATTACTGTGATATTGAATGGTTTGCCTTGGAGATGAACAGAGATGATTCTGTCATTTTTGAGACTGCATCCAAGTACTGCATTTCAGACTCTTTTGTTGACCATGATGGCCATTCCATTTCTTCTGAGGGATTCCTGCCCACAGTAGTAGATGTAATGGTCATTTGAGTTAAATTTACCCATTCCAGTCCATTTTAGTTCACTGATTCCTAAAATGTCAACATTCACTCTTATCATCTCCTGTTTGATCACTTCCAATTTGCTTTGATTCATGGACCTAACATTCCAGGTTCTTATGCAATATTGCTCTTTACAGCATCGGATCTTGCTTCCATCACCAGTCACATCCACAACTGGGTGTTGTTTTTGTTTTGGCTCCATCTGTTAATTCTTTCTGGAGTTATTTCTCCACCGATCTCTAGTAGATATTGGGCACTTACCAATCTGGGGAGTTCATCTTTCGGTGTCCTATCTTTTTGCCTTTTCATACTCTTCATGGGGTTCTCAAGGCAAGAATACTGAAGTGGTTTGCCATTCCCTTCTCCAGTGGGCCATATTTTGTCAGAACTCTCCACCATGACCCGTCCATCTTGGGTGGCCCTACATGCATGGCTCATAGTTTCATTGAGTTAGACAAGGCTGTGGTCCATGTGATCAGATTGGTTAGTTTTCTGTGATGGTGGTTTTCAGTCTATCTGCCCTCTGATGGCAAAGGATAAGAGGCTTATGAAAGCTTCCTGATGGGATAGACTGACTGAGGGGGACACTGGGTCTTGTTCTGATGGGCTGGGCCATGCCCAGTAAATCTTTAATCTAATTTTCTGTTGATGGGTGGAGCTGTGTTCCCTCCCTGATATTTACCTGGGGCTCAGCAATCATTTTACCCTTGTGGGCCTTACCTGGGGCTTCCCTTGTGGCTCAGACAGTAAAGCATCTGCCTACAATGCAGGAGACCCAGGTTCGATCCCTGGGTCCGGAAGCTCCCCTGGGGAAGGAAATGGCAACCCATTCCAGTATTCTTGCCTGGAAAATCCCATGGACAGAGGAGCCTGGTAGGCTACAGTCCATGGGGTCGCAAAGAGTTGGACACGACTGAGCGACTTCACTTCACTTCAGCAATCCATAGGAAAAGGAATAGTCAAGGCTGTATATTGTCACCCTGCTTATTTAACTTATATGCAGAGTACATCATGAGAAACGCTGGGCTGGAAGAAGCACAAGCTGGAATCAAGATTGCTGGGAAATATCAATAACCTCAGATATGCAGATGACACCACCCTTATGGCAGAAAGTGAAGAGGAACTCAAAAGTCTCTTGATGAAAGTGAAAGAGGAGAGTGAAAAAGTTAGCTTAAAGCTCAACATTCAGAAAACTAAGATCATGGTATCTGGTCCCAGACTTCATGACAAATAGATGGGGAAACAGTGGAAACAGTGTCAGACTTTATTTTGGGGGGCTCCAAAATCACTGCAGATGGTGATTGCAGCCATGAAATTAAAAGACACTTGCTCCTTGGAAGGAAAGTTATGACCAACCTAGATAGCATATTCAAAAGCAGAGACATTACTTTGCCAACAAAGGTCCGTCTTGTCGAGGCTATGGTTTTTCCTGTGGTCATGTACGGATGTGAGAGTTGGACTGTGAAGAAAGCTGAGCGCTGAAGAATTGATGCTTTTGAACTGTGGTGTTGGAGAAGACTCTTGCGAGTCCCTTGGACTGCAAGAAGATCCAACCAGTCCATTCTAAAGGAGATCAGTCCTGGGTGTTCTTGGGAAGGACTGATGCTAAAGATGAAACTCCAATACTTGGGCCACCTGATGTGAAGAGTTGACTCTTTGGAAAAGACTCTGATGCTGGGAGGGATTAGGGGCAGGAGGAGAAGGGGATGACAGAAGATGAGATGGCTGGATGGCATCACCCGACTTGATGGACATGAGTTTGAGTGAACTCCGGGAGTTGGTGATGGACAGGGAGGCCTGGCATGCTGCAACTCATGGGATGGCAAAGAGTCAGACACGACTGAGTGACTGAACTGAACTGAACAGCGATCAATGCAAAGAAATAGAGGAAAACAACAGAATGGGAAAGACTAGCGATCTCTTCAAGAAAATTAGAGATACCAAGGGACCATTTCATGCAAAGATGGGCTGGATAAAGGACAACAATGGTATGGACCTAACAGAAGCAGAAGATATTAAGAAGAGATGGCAAGAATGCACAGAAGAACTGTACGAAAAAAATCTTCAAGACCCAGATAATCACGATGGTATGATCACTCACCTAGAGCCAGACATCCTGGAATGTGAAGTCAAGTGGGCCTTAGAAAGTATCTCTACAAACAAAGCTAGTGGAGGTGATGGAATTCCAGTTGAGCTATTTCAAATCCTGAAAGATGATGCTGTGAAGGTGCTGCACTCAATATGCCAGCAAATTTGGAAAACTCAGCAGTGGCCACAGGACTGGAAAAAGTTAGTTTTCATTCCAATCCCAAGGAAAGGCAATGCCAAAGAATGCTCAAACTACTGCACAATTGCACTCATTTCACATGCTAGTAAAGTAATGCTCAAAATTCTCCAAGCCAGGCTTCAGCAATACAAGAACCATGAACCTCCAGATGTTCAAGCTGGTTTTAGAAAAGGGAGAGGAACCAGAGATCCAAGCACCAACATCCACTGGATCATCGAAAAAGCAAGAGGTTCCAAAAAACATCTATTTCTGCTTTATTGACTATGCCAAAGCCTTTGACTGTGTGGATCACAATAAACTGTGGAAAATTCTGAAAGAGATGGGAATACCAGACCACCTGACCTGCCTCTTGAGAAATCTATATGCAAGTCAGGAAGCGACAGTTAGAACTGGACATGGAACAACAGACTGGTTCCAAATAGGAAAAGGAGTACGTCAGGACTGTATATTGTCACCCTGCTTGTTTAACTTATATGCAGAGTACATCATGAGAAATGCTGGGCTGGAAGAAGCACCAGCTAGAATCAAGATTGCCGGGAGAAATATCAATAACCTCAGATATGCAGATAACACCACCCTTATGACAGAAAGTGAAGAGGAACTAAAAAGTCTCTTGATGAAAGTGAAAGAGGAGAGTGAAAAAGTTGGCTTAAAGCTCAACATTCAGAAAACTAAGATCATGGTATCTGGTCCCAGCACTTCATGACAAATAGATGGGGAAACAGTGGAAACAGTGTCAGACTTTATTTTGGGGGGCTCCAAAATCACTGCAGATGGTGATTGCAGCCATGAAATTAAAAGACGCTTGCTCCTTGGAAGGAAAGTTATGACCAACCTAGATAGCATATTCAAAAGCAGAGACATTACTTTGCCAACAAAGTCCATCTAGTAGGTTTAGGTTTTACCAGTGGTCATGTATGGATGTGGGAGTTGGACTATAAAGAAAGCTGAGCACTGAAGAATTGATGCTTTTGAACTGTGGTGTTGGAGAAGACTCTTGTGAGTCCCTTTGACTGCAAGGAGATCCAACCAGTTCATCCTAAAGGAGACCAGTTGTGGGTGTTCATTGGAAGGACTGATGCTGAGGCTGAAACTCCAATACTTTGCCCACCTCATGCAAAGAGTTGGCTCATTGGAAAAGAGCTTGATGCTGGGAGGGATTGGAGGCAGAAGAAGGGGACAACAGAGGATGAGATAGTTGGATGGCATCACTGACTTGATGCACATGAGTTCGGGTGAACTCCGGGAGTTGTTGATGGACAGGGAGGCCTGGCGTGCTGCAATTCATGGGGTCGCAAAGAGTTGGACACGACTGAGCAACTGAACTGAACCGAACTGAAACTTTGGTGGAGGTAATGAAGATAATGGTGACCTCCCTCAAAAGATCCCAGGCATGCACTGTTATACTAAGTGCCCCCAATGTTGCAGGAAGCCACTGCCGATCCACGCCTCCACCAGAGACTCCTGGACACCCACAGGCAAGTCTCCCGTGGGGTCACTGTTCCTTTCTCCTTAGTCCTGCTGCACAGGTTTCTGTTGTGCCCTCCCAGAATCACAGTCTTGTGTGAGTTCTGGCAGCTGTATAGTGGGGTTAATGGAAACCTCTTCCAAGAGGAGTTACGCCATACCCACACCTAGAGCTCCTGTCCCTCCGGCAGACCACTGCTGACCCATACCTCCACAGGAGATGCTCAAACACAGTTCTGTCTCAGTCTCTGGTGTCCCTGGGTCCTGGTGCACACAAGATTTGTTTGAGCCCTCTGAGCATCTCTGGCGGGCATGGGGTTTGATTCTAAATGCGAATTCGCCCCTCCTACCGTCTTGCTAGGGCTTCTCCTTTGCCTTTGGACGTGGGATATCTCCTCACAGCCGCTCCAGCTCCTACCATCTTACTGAGGTTTTTCTGACCTTGGACGTGGGGTATCTGCACATGGCTGCTCCAGCACAGCGCAGCCGCCACTCGCATTTACAGGTAAGATGGTCTGGTATTCCCATCTCTTTAAGAGTTTCCACAGTTTATTATGATCCACACAGTCGAAGGCTTTGGCATAGTTGATGAAACAGAGGTAGATGTTTTTCTGGAATTCCCTAGCTTTCTCTATGATCCAGCGAATGTTGGCAATTTGGCCTCTGGTTCCTTTTCCCTTTCTAAACCCAGCATGGACATCTCGAAGTTCTTGGTTTGCATAATGCTGAAGCCTAGTATGCAAGAATTTAAGTGTGACCTTATTTCACGGGAGATGAATGCAATTGTCCGATGGTTAGAACATTCTTTAAGTTCTCCCCTTCTTAGGAATTGGGATGAAAATTGACCTTTTCCAGTCCTGTGGCCACTCCTGGGTCTTTCAGATTTGTAGACATATTGACTGCAACACCTTGATGGCATCATCCTTTAGGGTTTTGAATTTGAATTTCAGTTTCACTGGAATTCTGTCACATCCACTAGCTTTATTAACAGCAGTGCTTCCTAAGGTCCTCTTGACTTCACTCTCCAGAATGTCTGGCTGTGGGTGACTGAGTGCACCATCATAGTAATCCAGTTCATAACTCCTTAAAGAATCATGACTTGGAACAGCTTTTGCTTCAGGTTGGCTTCTACTGTCAATCAGTACACATTTTAGGGTTGGGGGGGGTACATAAAGAAATGTGGCAGTGTACCTCAAAACCATAAATGTTATTCTTTTACCTGATAATTCAAGATTTGGACATTTCTCTTAAAGAAATAATCTGAAATGTGAGAAAAAGGGAAGATGCAAACCAAACCAGTACATTTACAAAGTTATTTAAAATTGTGAACTATCAAAAGCCATCAAAATGGTGACAACATTGTAAAATTAGAAAGAAAGCAACAAATGTCATTAAAATGAAGAAAAAAACAAAATGGTGACAAATGATTGGTATAGTCTCCAAATGTAAAAAGAGATTTTGAAAAACTCCTGTAAAATGACCTGACAACTGTCTAGAACATGGAAACTGAACTAAGGGAAAGCACCCAGGGGATCCTGGTGTTTGGCTAAGACTATATCCATGTCACACGAACATGAAAAGCACTAGAAGGAAATAGTATGTGAATGGTTGGATCAGAGTACTTAGATTTGTTTTTCCCTCAGAATTTGTCTAATGTAGTTATATTACTTATGTAACCGTGGACTTTAAAAATATTCATAATCTAAAAGTTGAGAATCATGTTTTATTTGGTGGAAATTTTTAGGGCCTCAAGCCAAGCCTCTCAAGCTTTTACTTTAGACAGCATCTCAAGTAACCCTGAGAAAATCGCTCGGAGGAGGTGAGGAGAGGGGCCAAGGTTATCCAGAACTTTTGAAACAAAGGGCAGGTAGTCTGAACCTCAGAAGGTTATTGTTAAATAAAGAAGATCAAATATTCTAAGTTAAGGAATTTGGGGCTTTTCTCTGTATGGGAAGATGAGGGCTCACTAAGATCATTCCTTTCATATGCGCCTCGGCTTCCTGGGTCCCGTGTTTTCACATCCTGAGCTTCCTTTCCTCAGGGCTCACTGCAGGGAGTGGCTGCAGTCTGATGGCTGCTAGGTGGCAGATATTCTTTTCCTTCCTGAGTGCCCTTGGGGTTCACCACCTTACTTTGAAGGGTTGCAATCCTTGATGACTGTGATATTCTTGTTTACGGATATAGCAGGAAATATTCCATTTCTCATAACAAAACCATTTAACAAAGAGATCATATTCCCTTGTTGCTGAATTGGGGCTTGGCCCACTACAGTGGACCAAGTGTCTACTTAATTATGGACCCAGGTGTAAGACAATAACAAGTTCAAAAATTCTTTTTCCTTGAATCCCTTATTTCACTTTGTTAAAATAAAGGGCTTTTGTCTCCAAGACATATAATTATAGCACTTAGGGCATTCAAACCTACGTTTGTCTTCAAGGCCCAAAGGCTTATGGCAGTCAGTCAATTTTCTTAAATGGCTGTGAGATTACTGAAGAGCCCAGCCACCCTGCAACAGCGTGTCAAGCACCATGGAGGCAAAAGAGGGTTGAAGTCTGACAGGCTTGGGTTGGAACCTTGCGTGCACACTGCCTCAGGGTAGGTTCTCCAGGGGCAGGGACTGAGGCGATTTGTGTGAAAGGAATTTATTGGAAAGGTTTATAGGTTAAGGGTGATAGGTCGTGGAGGAGGGAAGATGAACAGGGAAGGGGAGGAGGCCAAGCCCCGATTCAGCAACAAGGGAAGTGCGTTTGGCTCCAGTATTAGCTCAGTAGCCCAGGGCAGATCAGGAGGTCCGGGTGTCACAGGCGAGAGCTGTCTGCCTTGCGGGCCAGGGGATACCCTCATACCTGTCAATCATTACTCAAGGGCTGTCACCCCCACCCCCTTTGGCAAGAGGAGGAGAGGCTGAAACTCCAGCTGGCTCTCCCTGCTGTGTTTGTGCTTAGTCGATCAGTCGTGTCTGCGACCCCTTGGACTGGAGCCCGCCAGGCTCCTCTGTCCATGGGGATTCTCCAGGCAAGAATACTGGTGTGGGTTGCCATGCCCTCCTCCAAGGGGATCTTCCCAACCCAGGGACTAAACCCAGGTTTCCTGCATTGCAGGTGGATTCTTTACTGTCTGAGCCACCAGGGAAGCCCTCTGGCTTTCCGTGGCCACTGCCTAAAAGGACTCCAGTATTCTGGGCAGCCGGTGGACAAGGTCACAGGTTCTGCTTGCTGGGAGTGAAGTGCGCTATGGATGAGAGCCCCTCCAGATGGTCAAGGCACATATACACCTCCGTGTGCAAAACAGAGAGCTGGGGGGAAGCTGCTGTGTACCACGGGGGGCTCAGCTCGGCGCTTTGTGATGACCTAGAGGAGTGGGAAGGGGCTTCCCGGGGTGGGGGTGCTCAAATGGTGAAGACTCTGCCTGTAGTGTGGGAGACCTGGGTATGATCCCTGGGTTGGGAAGGCCCCCTGGAGGAACGAAATAGAGGGGTGGGATTGGGGTGAAGTGGAAGAGAGGCCAAAGAGGGAGGGGATACCTGTGTGTGCTGTGTGCTAAGTGCTTCAGTCGTGTCCGACCCTTTGAGACCCCTATGGACTGTAGCCCACCAGGCTCCTCTGTCCATGGAATTCTCCAGGCAAGAATACTGGAGTGGGTGGCCACGCCCTTCTCCAAGGGATCTTCCCCATTCAGGGACTGAACGCATGTCTCCTGCATTGGCAGGCGGGTTCTTTACCATTAACGCCACCTGGGAAGCCCTGGATATATGTATGCATAAAGATCCCCTGGGGGAGGGAATGGCAACCCACTCCAGTGTTCTTGCCTGGAGAATCCCATGGACAGAGGAGCCTGGAGGGCTACAGTCCACGAGGTCAAAAAGAGTGGTACATGACCAAAGTGACTTAGCATGCGCACGTAGTTAATTTATGTCATTGTACAGCAGAAATTAACACAATACTGTAAAGCAAGTATACTCCAATTAAAACAATTTTTTAAAATGGTCAAGGATCTGGGGCAGCCTGATATCTGCTAGATACCTCTTACTAGCAGTGTGATCTTTCAAAGTACTGTTTTCTCCTCTGTAAACTGGAAATGATACACACACACACACACACTCACACTCACAGTTATAGATGGAGCTAGTGGATGAGAAAGAGGAGGGGGAAGGGAGGGAGAGAGGCGATTTTGTCTGCTGACGTGGCGACGGGTGAGGTTAGGTAGGATAAAAAGAGAACTAAAAGGAAAAACAATGGCCAACAAAGAAATGGAGGGTGCCTCCAGAAGGATTCCCAGAGTGGCATGAAGCCCAGGGTTGGGTGTGGGAGGGAGCTCATTAGGATCTGAAAAAGTTACTTTCTACAAGGACGATAAGGTCTTCCAGGCAACTGGTTAATCAGCCATGACACACACAGCCAGCACTTATTAAAACTTGTTGAGTTGGATATTTTTTTTTAATTTCATAATTTTTAATTGGAATTTTCAAAAGTAGGTACAGTGGAAGAGAGATCAGGGAAGGGAAGAAGAATATGTTTAATGTGGAAGTCTTTATCTTACGCCCCAAACAGAGTCCTAGGTGGATGGTCACCCCTTTCTAGGACTTACTAAACAGCCCAATTTGTGTTCTAAAATGGAATACTGTTGGCCTCAGCTTGGGATTTAGCTTCCTTAAAATTTTTTTTCTGGTGGCTGTGGTGGGGAGGGTGGGGGGCATATAACACGTGGCTTGTGGGGGATCTTACCTCCCTGTCCAGGAATTGAACCTGCATCCTCAGAAGTGAAGGTCAGGAGTCCTAACTACTGGACCACCAGGGAATTCTCTGGTCTCCTTTAAACTTAACATTCGGTTCAGTTCAGTTCAGTCACTCCGTTGTGTCCGACTGTTTGCAACCTCATGAACTGCAGCACACCAACCTCCCTGTCCATCACCAACTCCCGGAGTTCACTCAAACTCACGTCCATTGAGTCAGTGATGCCATCCAGCCATCTCATCCTCCCCTTCTCCTCCTGCTCCCAATCCCTCCCAGCACCAGGGTCTTTTCCAATGAGTCAACTCTTCACATGAGGTGGCCAAAGTACTGGAGTTTCAGCTTCAGCATCATTCCTTCCAAAGAACACCCAGGACTGATTACCTTTAGGATGGACTGGTTGGATCTCCTGGCAGTCCAAGGGACTCTCAAGAGTCTTCTCCAACACCACAGTTCAAAAGCATCAATTTTTCGGCGCTCAGCTTTCTTCATAGTCCAACTCTCACATCCATATGACTACTGGAAAAACCATAGCCTTGACTAGATGGACCTTTGTTGGCAAAGTAATGTCTCTGCTTTTGAAAATGCTATCTAGGTTGGTCATAACTTTCCTTCCAAGGAGTAAGCATCTTTTAATTTCATGGCTGCAGTCACCATCCGCAGTGATTTTGGGGCCCAAAAAAATAAAGTCTGACACTGTTTCCACTGTTTCTCCATCTATTTTCCACGAAGTGATGGGCCCAGATGCTGTGATCTTAGTTTTCTGAATGTTGAGCTTTAAGCCAACTTTTTCACTCTCCTCTTTCACTTTCATCAAGAGAATTTTTAGTTCCTCTTCACTTTCTGCCATAAAGGTGGTGTCATCTGCATATCTGAGGTCATTGATATTTCTCCCGGCAATCTTGATTCCAGCTTGTGCTTCTTCCAGCCCAGCGTTTTTCATGATGTACTCTGCATATA
>NW_011494867.1:7979900-7980291 GCF_000754665.1 Bison bison bison
GATGTACTCTGCATATAGGTTAAATAAGCAGGGTGACAATATACAGCCTTGATGTACTCCTTTTCCTATTTGGGACCAGTCTGTTGTTCCATGTCCAGTTCTAACTGTCGCTTCCTGACCTGCATATAGGTTTCTCAAGAGGCAGGTCAGGTGGTCTGGTATTCCCATCTCTTTCAGAATTTTCCACAGTTTATTGTGATCCACACAGTCAAAGGCTTTGGCATAGACAATAAAGCAGAAATAGATGTTTTTCTGGAACTCTCTTGCTTTTTTGATGATCCAGCGGATGTTGGCAATCTGATCTCTGGTTCTTCTGCCTTTACTAAAACCAGCTGGAACATCTGGAAGTTCACGGTTCATGTATTGCTGAAGCCTGGCTTGGAGAATTTTG
>NW_011494867.1:7980749-7982345 GCF_000754665.1 Bison bison bison
TTTGCATTTCTTTTCCATGGGGATGGTCTTGCTCCCTGTCTCCTGTACAATGTCAGGAACCTCCGTCCATAGTTCATCAGGCACTCTATCAGATCTAGGCCCTTAAATCTATTTCTCACTTCCACTGTATAATCATAAGGGATTTGATTTAGGTCATACCTGAATGGTCTAGTGGTTTTCCCTACTTTCTTCAATTTAAGTCTGAATTTGGCAATAAGGAGTTCATGATCTGAGCCACAGTCAGCTCCTGGTCTTGTTTTTGCTGACTGTATAGAGCTTCTCCATCTTTGCCTGCAAAGAATATGATCAATCTGATTTTGGTGTTGACCATCTGGTGATGTCCATGTGTAGAGTCTTCTCTTGTGTTGTTGGAAGAGGGTGTTTGCTATGACCAGTGCGTTCTCTTGGCAAAACGCTATTAGCCTTTGCCCTGCTTCATTCTGTACTCCAAGGCCAAATTTGCCTGTTACTCCAGGTGTTTCTTGACTTCCTACTTTTGCATTCCAGTCCCCTATAATGAAAAGGACATCTTTTGGGGGTGTTATTTCCAAAAGGTCTTGTAGGTCTTCATAGAACCGTTCAACCTCAGCTTCTTCAGTGTTACTGGTTGGGGCATGGACTTGGATTACTGTGATATTGAATGGTTTGCCTTGGAAACAGAGATCATTCTGTCGTTTTTGAGATTGCATCCAAGTACTGCATTTTGGACTCTTTTGTTGACCATGATTGCTACTCCACGTCTTTAACGTTAGTCTGCTGAAATGGATAAACATTGATAGTGGGTGGTGGTGGTTTAATCGCTACATCTGACTCTTGAGACCTCATGGACTGTAGCACACCAGGCTCTTCTGCTCGTGGGATTTCCCAGGCAAGAGTAACATGGGAACGTACATTACCTTATATAAAATAGAGAGCCAATAGGAATTTGCTGTATGTCTCAAGAAACTTAAACAGGGGCTCTGAATCAACCTAGAAGGTTAGGATGGGGAGGGAGATGGGAGGGAGGCTCAAAAGGGGGGTGGATATATGTGTACCTATGGCTGATTCATGCTGAGGTTTGACAGAAACAACAAAATTCTGTAAAGCAATTATCCTTCAATTAAAAAAAAGAATACTGGAGTGAGTTGCCATTTCCTTTTCTAGGCTGACAGTGGACTAGGGACTAAAGGAAATAACATCTCTGCACTCAGAGCTCTACATACTCTTTATATTTGATTCCCACAGCCTTAGTAACTAACATCTTATGAATGAGGAAATTATGTGTCCAAAGTCCTTGGAATATTAAGCAACATCAGTTCAGTTCAGTTCAGTCACTGAGTCGTGTCCAACTCTTTGTGACCCCATGGACTGCAGCACGCCAGGCCTCCCTGTCCATCACCAATTCCTGGAGTTTACTCAAACTCATGTGCATTGAGTCAGTGATGCCATCCAACCATCTCATCGTCTGTCATCCCCTTCTCCCACCTTCAATCTTTCCCAGCATCAGGGTCTTTTCAAATGAGTCAGTTGTTCACATCAGGTGGCCAAAGTATTGGAGTTTCAGCTTCAGCATCAGTCCTTCCAATGAATATTCAGGACTGACTTCCTTTAGGATGG
>NW_011494867.1:7982445-8010654 GCF_000754665.1 Bison bison bison
ACTTCCTTTAGGATGGACTGGTTGGATCTCCTGGCAGTCCAAGGGACTCTCAAGAGTCTTCTCCAACACCACAGTTCAAAAGCATCAATTCTTTGGTGCTCAGCTTTCTTTATAGTTCAATTCTCACATCCATACATGACTACTGGAAAAACTATAGCTTTGACTAGATGGACTTTTGTTTGCAAAGTAATATCTCTGCTTTTTAATATGCTGTCTAGGTTGGTCATAACTTTTCTTCTAAGAAGTAAGCATCTTATGAGACTAAACCCAGCTCAGCCCCATCTGCCACCCAAAGCCTTGCTCTTTAACAGCTGTCATTTTCAGTGCCATAGCTACAGTTACCGGTCAGCTATAAATGTTTCCAGAATATAAAATGTGTCCATTCATCGGCAAGTAAGTGTTGAACATCTTTTATGGGCACAAGACCCTGCTTGACATGAAACGTGGTAATTGACTGGATGTAGGATATGCTCATGAGAGAAGATAAAATGAAAGGTACCACAGATGGGAATAAGGATGCCTGAAAAGGGTGATAATGGAGAGATGCCATATGGTGAATCTGACTTCAGGTTTGAGTTTGAGGGCAGTGAGGGGGCCGTTGGAAATTCAGACCTAGATCTTGATTAGGTTTGGAGAAGGAGGATGGAGAAAGAGAAACACAAGCAACATAGCGCGGTTAGTGCTTCAAGGGAAGAGGTCATTGGTATATATTGTAAGGAATCAATACAGTCCTCAGTGAGTCTATAATTTAGCCAGTCTATCAGATTGTTTTTAATGAACACATAACCTCTTTGATCATTCATTTTAAGCTTAACCTTAGCCCTCTAACAAAGAAGGCAATGGCACCCCACTTCAGTACTCTTGCCTGGAAAATACATGGGCGGAGGAGCCTGGTAGACTGCAGTCCATGGGGTCGCTGAGAGTCGGACATGACTGAGCGACTTCACTTTCACTTTTTACTTTCGTGCATTGGAGAAGGAAATGGCAACCCACTCCAGTGTTCTTGCCTGGAGAATCCCAGGGACGGTGGAGCCTGGTGGGCTGCTGTCTATGGGGTCGCACAGAGGCGGATATGGCTGAAGCGACTTAGCAGGAGCAGCAGCAGTAGCCCTCTACAGAGAGACATAAAAAAGGTATTGCTAAAACTTGGGTAATTTTGTAAAATTTGAATGGGGACTTTATTAGGCATTCTAGATGGCGTGTTGAGGTTGGCGGATATACTCATGGAATGAAGTTCCCCCAAATGTGTTGTAAGCTGATGGCAGAGACCAGATCTCTTTTATGACCAAGTGCCTTCTCTGTCTCTGAGCACATTAGACCCATCTCAGTGTTCATGAGTGAGAGAGCCATTAGTGAATGAACCAAGCTGGTGAAATGTCCTCCCCTTGTCGTGGTCATTGGTTGGACACAATGGGTTTGTCCCCATAGACTCACTTGCTTAAGGACTTATCTCTGCTGGTTCTTTTTGCTGAGGTCACCCGTGTAGAAAGGTCAGAGTGACATGGCCTGCGGCGGGCCCATTGTTCTGTAATGTCATTCTTGGCTTGCTCTGGACAAGGCTTTGTGATGACTTGGTTCGAAGCCTGCTCCTGGTCACCTGGGATGCAGCATGAACAGAACACCCTCTGGTTCATACCCCAGCTGCTGAAGCTGCTCTCCCAAGTGTTACTGGTACCCTCCTTGTCCCCTGAGCATGACTTCCACGCCAGCACTGCCGACTGTTTTCCTTCTTGACACGGCCTCCTTTGCCTTCCAGAACACTACATGTCCATGCTTCTCCCCTACTGCTCTGTCCTCTGACTCCTCCCTGTCCTTCCTCTTACCCCCTCCCACTTAGGTGGCCTTTGTCCTTAGCCCTCTTCAGAAGGATTCCTGGTCCAAACAAGTTCATCTCAAAAAAGCCATTGAAGTGCTCGCTTCAGGAGCACATATACTAAAATTGGAATGAACAGATTGGCTTGGCCCTGGGGCAAGGATAACACACAAAAATACATGAAGTGTTCCATACTTTTCATGTAGTGGTATGGCAAAAACTAGCACAACAATGTAAAGCAATTACACTCCTATTAAAAAAATTTTTTTTAAAAATCCATCCAAGATTATCCTTGCTTACTGCCTTGAAGACATAGCTGCCTTGTCCATTTGTTTTTCAGTCTGTGAACCTTGATTACCCCATGCATTTTGGTGTCCCCTGTTTATGCTCCTAGCGATGAACCCTTTCCAGATACTGTTCTTTTGCATCATCCCCTACCCTCCAGTGCTGGAACCTCAGAGTTGGTGATTAGATGAGATCATAGGATGTCAACAAATACATGTTAGGACACAGTGTGGGCAGAGGTTCTGAATCAAGGTCAGGGACATCAGGTTAATGGGTAGATGGTTCAGATTGTTCTGTCGCACTGAACAAAATGGAGGAAAACGGACACCTGGGGGTAACACAAGTCAGTGAATCCAGGTGCCAATGAGGATAAGACAGGGCTAGACAAGCAGGAAGCAGGAAGGAGTCTGGGGCAGACATGGAGTGGAATGGAGGAACATGTCTGGCTTGGATGATCCAGGGACGCTTGCATCCATTCCACCCACCATTGTCACAGAGGGGTGTCTCCTCTTCAACATAGAATTTACCATGCACAGCATGTGCTCCCCGACCCCCACTTCCACTCCCTTGCCCATTGGTATGCTTTATGAGTTCCTTCCTCTGTGCTCAGATTTTCCATCTCCCATGGATTTCATGCCATAAACAGGACATTGAAAAGATACATGTCCGCTGAAAAACAATTCTAAAATGCAAAAACAGAAGCTGCTAGGGACCTGTGTGGAATGCTCTTTGTGTGCAGAGGACTCAAGGCTCAGGGACTGCACTGGATGGATCTTAATTTGAAACAGTCAGCGCCCAGCATGGTCTTAGGTTGAGTGAAACCCCAATTTCGTCTTTATGGGTCAAAGGCTTAGATAGGGCAATTGAAACACTGGGAAAGGATCTGGGTTTCATTGAATCCTGTTTTGAAAAAATAATTTTATCTAATTGTATTTTTGGCTGTGCTGGATCTCCGTTGCCCCATGGGCTATTATCTAGCTGCAACAAGCAGGGGCTACTCTTGTTGCAGTGCGTGGGGTTCTCACTCTAGTGGCTTCTCTTGTTACAGACACGGACTCTGGGGCGTGTGGGCTTCAATAGTTGCAGCATATGGGTTTCAGTAGTTGTGGCTCCTGGGCTCTAGAGCACAGGCTCAGTGGTTGCGGTGCACAGACTTAGTTAAGCCGCAGCATGTGGGATCTTCCTGGACCAGGGATTGAACGTGTGTCTCCTGCATTTCCAGGCGGATTCTTTGCCACTGAGCCACCAGGGAAGCCCTGAGTCCTATTTTCTATAAACACTTACATTTACTGAGGTCCTGTAGCCTAGAAAGTCAAACCAAACCTGGGCATCATTAAGAAGAAGAACAGAAACAAAACCAAAACTCTGTTCCTCTTTTGAAACAACACAGGTACATCTAAGTGCAGGTCTGGTCACTGTCATTCAGGGTGAATAGTAGCGTGTAGTGGTTAAGACCACATACATAGAACAATGACTGATGCATGTACTAACTCCTGCCTTGCCACTTATTAGTTTTTTGACCTAGGGCAAATTAATCTACCTGCCAGAACCTCAGTTTCTTTATCTGTTAAATGGAGATAATCATATACTGATCTCTCTGGGACTGCTGCCAGGATGAAATGAGATAATGCACATAAAGGGCCATCTGTAGGTGGTAACTGTACTTCTATCCAATGCTAGTCATTGCATATATAATTTTTATAATGAGCCAAAATACGCCTCCTTGGAACATCCATCAGTGCACTTAGTTCTGCCTTTGGAAGTCACATAATCTGATTAAACCACTCTTTTGCATGGTAGCCCTTGAAAAATGTGAAGACTGTGTCATATCATAGCCAAATCTGCTTTGAACTAAATCTTCTGATTCATTTTACCTTTCCCTACCATGGCCTGGTTTCCAGAACTCTCACCATTCTATTAAGTTTCCTCTGGACGCTTTCCAATTACTTGACATTCCTTTGAGATGTTGACTCAGATTTAACATCATGTGCCATCTTGGTATTAGCAATACAAACCAACCTGGAATTAATGAAATAAAATTAAATCAGTATACATGCAAAGTTCTTCCTTGGATGCTGTTGTTTTGTTTGGTGGGGTCAATTCATAAGTCCCTTTCTAATATTCCCAGCTGAGTTCTGAACTCATAGAGATAGGCAAGTGGAAATCAAGATGTCAGTTTTATTACTGATATAAGTCTTGAAGAAGGTGTCTTAGTTGTGTAGTAATAATGGTGCATTGGAAAAGACCCTGATGCTGGGAAAGACTGAGGGAAGGAGAAGAAGGGGGTGACAGAGGATGAGATGGTTGGATGGCATTATCAACTCAATGGACATGAGTGTGAGCAAACTCGAGGAGATAGTGAAGGACAGGGAAGCCTAGAGTGCTGTAGTTCATGGGGTCACAAAGAGTGGGACACGACTTAGTGACTGAACAACAACAAATGGTGCATTCAGTCAAGGCAGGGTTGAGAAGACTCAAGCCTTGCCCCTGAGGTAGGGCTTGGGTTGGACAGCTAGGCTATCATAGCCCAATAGCACGGGGGTTTTTCAGGCTGGGAGATGCTGAGAAAGAGAGAAGCGCTTCCAGGTGATACTCTGGCCTCTTGGTTTTTCTCCTCTGCTTCTCAGTCCTGATCATTTTCTTTGAACTGTCCTTTTGGTTCTTCTGCTAGAGAGAGAAGAGACCTTGCACCCATTGAAACAGCCTCCAAAGTTCTTTCTGTCAAAATCACCAACCAGATGCTTTGCTCCACCTCCCAAGGAGAAGGAAGGAGTGGGAGACAGAACAGGGCTAGTGTCACACTAATAGATATCCCTCTATACTGAAGGAAGCATGTGCAGTGCAGAAGAAGGGTTCCCAACCTCATATTAGGCTCAGAAAACCAGCTCTCTGGATGGAGAGTGCTGTATCCAAACTGTGGCTTGTATGATAGAGGTCCAGGCAGGTGTGACTACAGACTCAAACAGGGTCCATGGTGGGCTGTTTTCCCACAACCTGTCCCCCACACCCATTCCATCACACACACACAAACATATATACAAAGATGTACTCTTCAGATGCACAATATCTAAAAGAAGGTATTAGACTACTCACTAGCTCTGGGCCCTTGAACAAGCTGCTTCACCTGTCTGAGGTTAATTATCTTTATGTAGAATGAGGGAGCCATAATGGTGTGTCTTCACAGTTCATGTTTGCAATTACCACTCATCAACTGCCTCCTGAGCACACTTGACATACAATGGGGAGCGAAGACAGACAGGGTCTCTGCCCTCATGAAGCTTAGTTCCAGTGGAGAAGAACACAGCACAAACCAATAAAGAGATAAGATAATCGCAGCCCAGCAAGGATTTGGTGGCATGAAGAGTGACCCTTCCTTCACTGCTGAGGACCACTCTGTACCGGAGGCTATCTTTGTGTTAGGAACTGTGACAGGCACTGTGATTAGCATTTTCCTAATTTAATTTTCACAAATACCTTATAAATAATTTTTAAATATATGAAAAGCTTTAAATATATAAAAGTAGGGTGAATATATGCAACAAGCCCAATACCCATGTTCTAAAATCATAATCGAGACATTGATAGATAATGCCTATTATTAATCCCACTCAAAGATGTAGAAATTGAGGCTTTCAAGAGATTATACAATTAACATCATATAACGTAAAAGAAGTAAGTGGCAGTGCTGGAATTTAAATGCAATGTTCTCTCTCTTTGGCTTCCAAGGTGGCTCAGACGGTAAAGAATCTGCCCATAGGGAAGGAGACACTGGATCGATTCCTGGTTTGGAAAGATTCCCTGGAGAAGGGCATGGTAACCCACTCCAGTATTCTTACCTGGAGAAGTCCATGGACAGAGGAGCCTGGTGGGCTACAGTCCATGGGGTCACAAAAGAGTCAGACATTATGACTGACCAAGCACGTGCGTGCACACACACACATTATATTGAATAAACTTATAGTGTTGTGAGGGGACCAATAAGAAGGAAGATGTTACAAGACAACATAACATGTGAGAATTCAGAGAAGTGAAAAGAAATAAGAGGAAATAAGACCACTTAGGAGGCCAAGGCAGTGGCCAGGAGTTTGGAGAGCAAGCAGCTGATTGGAGGGGCACAATGATGGGAGAACCAGAGCACTTTCCAGCTCATTGGGTCTATCTGATAAAGAGGAGAGACCCGCTACACATTAGACTTCTCCTACTATAGCCCTCATCAAAGCTCTCTGCACTTTCTTTTGATCATCTGTCTTGCCAGATGGACTGTGAGTTCCATGAGGGCAGACAGTCTGTAAAGCACGGTGCCCACAACAGGTTCAAGGAGTGACTTCATGAACAAGAATGAATGTAGACAATTCATTCTGAAGCTCCAAGAATGATTCTTCCTACTAAAAGAAACAACAGATTTTGAGAAGCTGAGGGAAAGAGCTGACTTTGAAGAAAAGATAGAGCCTTTTCTTTAGGACACTTTCAATTTGCGGTGTCAAGGTTGTATTCAGGTAGAGTGTCCAGATGGATTGCAAAAGCAAGTTAAGCTAGTATTCCACAAAGGTAGGTTAAATAAAGCTTGGAAAGCTAAAACAATGCCTGAGCAATGAGTGTAGAGATTAGGACAAGGAACTGGGAACTTGGAGGAACAGTGGAGGCTACCCAAATCTATAGGATAGGAGGCAGAAGGTAGACCTGAAGGGTGCAGGGTACCAAGGAAGAAGAAAGCTCCAAGGAGGAGAGTTTTAAATAACATCAAACATGGAGGACAGATTGAATGAGATGACAGGATACCTCTGGATTCTATGCTTTGGGGAAACTGATGAGAATGATTTCAGGAAAGGGTATGAAGGAGACGGTTGGGCAACTTTGAAGTTTTGAGAACAAGGGTGGGACAAGGAAGAAGCAAGATGGGAGATCAGGCCTAGGGAATAGTAAGATCAAACAAAGAAATCTGGGTGATGGGAAAATTGTGGGGAGCACCCTTGGAGGCTCAGGAGACATTGACAGTTCCAAAAGGTTGTGGTAACTGATGAAGTGGGAGGCTGTTGCCGGAGGATGAACAAGAAGTAGAAGCAGTCACTGTCTCAGCTTTCATTCAGTTTACTATCTCAATTTACTTATGTGGTGAATCTTTAGCGGTTTGTGGTCCAATTATGCTTACAGGGTACTTACGAGAATACAATGATATAAGGCATGCCCAGTGCTCAGTACTGTACCCGGCTGCCTAGTACAGAGTCGGTGAATGCTACTGCAGGAAACTAGGAAGACAGAAGACTATTGATCAGTCAGAGAAAGCCTCATGTTGGAAGGAATACCAGCTATTTTTCTGGGCTGGAACAGGTGGTCTCCACATTGGACTCTTATCTCTCCATTCCTGCCGAGATAAATTGAATCTCTCCTGTTTATGCTTCTGTCATCACATTTATCTGCCTTGCTGAGTGTTTGTTTAATGTCCTCTTCCTTCTAGAACAATATCTCTTGACTGGGAAAATTTTGCTTCCCAGGAGAAGTTTTAGCAATGACTGAAGATATTTTGGGTAGTCACAACTTGAGGGATGGGAACAAGCTACTGGCATCTAATAGGTAGAAGCCAGGGAAGCTGCCGAACATCATACAACGCACAGGATGGTCCCCACAACAAAGAATTACTTGATGTCAAATGTCAATAGTGCTGAGATTGAGACACCCTGTCCTAAGGTGTGAGATCCATATTGAAAGTGAGAGTGTTTGTTGCTCAGTCGTGTCCAACTCTTTGCAACCCCATGGACCATATATAGTCTGTCAGGCTCTCCTGTCCATGGAATTCTCCAGGCAAAAATACTGTGCTGAGTAGCCATTTCCTTCTCCAGGGGATCTTCCCAATCCAGGAATCAAGCCTGGGTCTCTATCAGGGGCCGTATCACTCTCATTGATCATGGTATCCCCAAGTGCCAGGTACAGAGCAAGTCAACGATGGGTGTCCGATAATAATAAAAGGGAATAAAAGGAAATGGATAAAGAAGATGGGAGATACACACACACACACACACACACACACACACACACACGTGTACATATGATGGAATATTCAGTTCAGTTCAGTTCAGTCGCTCAGTTGTGTCCAACTCTTTGTGACCTCATGAATCACAGCACACCAGGCCTCCCTGTCCATCACCAACTCCTGGAGTTTACTCAAACTTATGTCCATTGAGTCAGTGATGCCATCCAGCCATCTCATCCTCTGTCGTCCCCTTCTCCTCTTGCCCCCAATCCCTCCCAGCATCAGAGTCTTTTCCAATGAGTCAACTCTTCTCATAAGGTGGCCAAAGTACTGGAGTTTCAGCTTCAGCATCAGTTTTTCCAATGAATATCCAGGTCTGATCTCCTTTAGAATGGATTGGTTGGATCTCCTTGAAGCCCAAGGGACTCTCAAGAGTCTTTTCCAACACCACAGTTCAAAAGCATCAATTCTTCGGCGCTCAGCTTTCTTCATAGTCCAACTCTCACATCCATACATGACCACTGGAAAAACCATAGCCTTGACTAGATGGACCTTTGTTGGCAAAGTAATGTCTCTGCTTTTTAATATGCTATCTAGGTTGGTCATAACTTTCCTTCCAAGGTGCAAGCATCTTTTAATTTCATGGCTGCAATCACCAGAATATTACTCAACCATAAAGAAAGAATGAAATCTTGCCATCTGTGACAACAGGGATGGAGGGTATCAGGAGGGTATCATAACACCAGAGGGTATCATGAAGTGAAATAAGTCAGACAGAGAAAGACAAACAGCTTAGGATTTCACTTATATGTGGCATCTAAAATGCAAGACAAATAAATAAACATGATAAAACAGATATAGGATTATAGATACAGAGAACAAACAGGTGGTAGGCATGGAGAGAAATAGATGAGGGATATTAAAGAGATACAAAGTTCCAGTCATGGGTACAAAATGTACCTGTGTGGGGAGTGTTGTCAATAACTATGTCGTATCTTTCTATGTTGACATATTATAACCAGACTTATTATGATGATCATTTTGAAATGCATAAAATACCAAATGGCTATGATGCATAGCAGGAAATAACACAGTCTTACAGATCACTCATGCTTCAAAAACAAACTCAGAAAAAGAGGCCAAATTGGTGGTTACCAGAGATGAGGGTGGGGGAATGGGGAAATGGGGAAATGGGTGAAGGCAGTCAAAAGGTAGGGAAAAAAAGGAAATAGAGGATTGAACTAGAGCTTGAAGAATAGGCCTGGTCTCAATGTATTTTTCTCTGCTTTGAGTACACGGTGGCAGAGGATGCTGGGAGTTGTTTGGAAAAAGGAGGTCGGAAAGAAGACTGTAAATATTCTATCCCCAATGGGATGGAAGAGATGAAGCAGCCCTCGGGCTTCAGCAGGAGACTGACATTGCTGTAAACAAGAGTCTCAGAACAAAGGGTCTGGAACTGAAGATGGCACGAGAACATCCCAGATGTTGACTGTTCTTTGTTTTGACAGATGGAACTCAGCCGACCACCGAAGCAGCAGCAGAGGCAGGATTTTAAATAGACACAAAACAGAGAGTTCTTTTGGTAACACACAGAGGTGAGGCTTCTCAGCCAGCTGTGGGCTGCCATGAACACAGAGAAGGTCCCCTGCTTGGGGGCAGATCCGCAAGCACAGTTGCAAGGCCTCTTATGAGTAACTCCTCCTTCCAACACCTTACCTACCCATGTCCACTGGGTGTCTCAGACCTGCCGTGTCTGAAGGCAAGCTCTTGATCTGGGACCCCTCCCACCTAGCCCTGGCTCAGTCTTCCCCATCTGGAGGTCCACATGACCCAGCACCCTGGAGACCAGAATCCCTGTTTCTCCTCCTCTTCCTCCCCAGATCCAGTTCATTGTCAGTGCTGTAGCTGTCACTGATACCCCCATTTCTCTCGTGTACCACCCCTGGGCTTAGTCAAGGCTATCATCTCTTCTTGGGCAGTTCTATCCCAGTCTCTGGGATTCTACTCTTCCCTCACTGCCACTCCTCTGCAGAGTAGCCAGAGCGCCCCTCTCCGGTTTAAGACCCTTTAAAGGCTTTCCATGGCAAAGAATAAAAAGCCAAACTTCTGCCCAAGACCAGGGCCCTGTACAATCTGGTCCCTCTCATTCGTAACTTTCTCCCCTATTCCTTAGCTTGAGACACAAAGCTTTTCCTGACGTTGTAGCCTTTGCACATGCTTTCCCTTTCATCTGGAATGCTTGGGGCAGGCAAATAGGGCTAGTATCTTCTTCATCTTCATGTTGTTGTTCAGTCGATAATTTATGTCTGACTCCAAGTGACCCTATGGACTGCAGCACGCCAGGATCCTCTATCCTTTACCATCTCCCAATTTGCTCAAATGCATGTCTGTTAAGTTGGTGATGCTATCTAACCACCTCATCCTCCACCTCCCTCTTCTCCTTTTGCCTTCAATCTTTTCTATCATCAGGATCTTTTCCAGTGAGTTGGCTCTTTGCATCAGTTGGCCAAAGTATGAGAACTTCAGCATCAGTCCTTCCAGTGAATATTCAGGGTTGATTTCCTTTAGGATTGATTGGTTTGATCTCCTTGCAGTCCAAGGGACCCTCCAGAGTCTTCTCCAGCATCACAGTTCAAAAGCATCAGTTTTTCGATGCTCAGCATTCTTCATGATCCAGTTCTTACCTCTGCATATGACTACTGGAAAAACCATAGCTTTGACTACTTTGTCAGCAAAGGTCACCTTCATATCTTTGTCTAAATCAGGGTTGCTCAGTCTTGTGCCATTAACACTCTGGGCCAGAAAATTCTTTGTTTTGGGGGCTGTCCTGCGCATTGTAGGATGTTTAGAAGCATTCATGGCCTCTACTCATTAGATGCTAATAGCACCCTACTGCCATTTCTTTGGAGAAGGCAATGGCACCCCACTCCAGTACTTTTGCCTGGAAAATCCCATGGACGAAGGAGCCTGGTGTGCTGCAGTCCACAGGGTCGCGAAGAGTCAGACACGACTGAGTGACTTCACTTTCACTTTTCACTTTCATGCATTGGAGAAGGAAATGGCAACCCACTCCAGTGTTCTTGCCTGGAGAATCCCAGGGACGGGGGAGCCTGGAGGGCTGCTGTCTATGGGGTCGCACAGAGTTGGACACGACTGAAGTGACTTAGCAGCAGCAGCAGCAGCAGCCATTTCTTATTGTGATCACCAAAATTGTCTTCAGACAATGTCCCGTGGGAACAAAATCACTGACCAGTTGAAACACTAGTGACTTAAATATTACCTCATTGAGTGAGCGTTCCCTAGTGTTGGGACTTTAAGTCTGCAGCTGTTATTCTCAATCTCCATATCTTACTTTGATATAGTACTTTTCTCACATAGAAATTAAATACGCATTTATTTATCTGTTAAGTATCTGCGCTCCCCTCTCCCCACTGGATTACCTTGACTATCTCACTCAGTTCTGCTTTACTCGTATCTAACACAGCTGCTGGGACACAGTAACTACTCAATAAACATGCATTGAAGAAGTGCATGCATGAATGAATGCATGAATGTTTAAATTCACGAATAAGCCAGGACTGCTGGACATGTGAGTGGGAGGTGACCTGGCACAGCAGAAAGAGCATGAACTTTGGAGCCAGCAAATTCTGGCCTCCCACCTCTGGGTGATTAACACCGCAGAGCCTTAATTTATCTACAAAATTGGCAGACTGTCCTTGAGTGTTGGGTCAGCTCTCCCAGATCCCAGGCGTACCTTCCCTTGCCCTTAGCAGCTGGAGTAGGTCTCTATCAGAGCTTACCATTACCGAGGACAGGAATCAACACTGCACCCTCAAGGCCTTATTTGGTGCCAAGCATATCAACAATGATCTGTGTGCAGTGTGACCACAAATCGTATTGTGTCCACGTTTTAACGACAGCACTGTGGCCAGTCTGCTGAGATGATTGCCATGGGGCTGGTCCCTGGGAGGAAAATGGCCAATGCCAAGTGCCCCCTTTGGTGGGTCATGGGCCTGGGAAGGTTGTGCCCCTCTCTATTGTGCACTCACACTCAGGTGGGCTTCCCAGCTTAATGCAGAGATCTGGAAAGCTAGGCCTGGGCCTTCCTGTTTCTCTGCTCCTCCTTCTCCAGGCTTTGTGAATAATGAAGTTGATGATATTTTCTGACTGCATCTTAGACCCAGTGGGCTGAGTGTGGGCAGTAATGTCCTCCTCCTCCTCATTCACCAGAAAAGGGAAGGTCTAAGTCTTCAAGATGGTTCTAGCAAGCAGTCTTTGTGAGGAGAGCTGTCAGTGAGTTTCTGCTTGTTCATAGCATGAGCTCCCTCAGGAGGCAACACTTTGAGGTCTCCCAATGGCTTAAAAATCCCAACCAGGAGGCAAGCCCTAGGGGTATGAATTTCCCTTGAACTGGCTCATCCCAGTCCCATCAGGCCAGCAAGTGGCAAAGCAGGGATCTGAATTTAGGACTTGTCTAGTTCCCTGTTTTCATGCTCAAAATCCACATCCCAGGGGGCAAATACCCTTTTCCCCAACCCCAGCAGGGTTGGACTGTCATGCGGTGCCATGTGGTGGGGAAGGGGTAGCCCCCTCTGTGGTGTCCTGGAGCTGCTATGACAAGGAACCGTATTCTGGGTGGCTTAAAACATCAGAATAATTGGTATTTTTATTTTTATTGGAGTACAGTTGATTTACAAGGCTGTGTTAGTTTCAGGGATACAACAAAGTGATTCAGTTATATACATATACATATATACTTTTTAAAGATTCTTTTCTCATATAGCTTATCTCAGAATATTGAGTAGAGTTCCTTATGCTATACAGTAGATCCTTGTTTGTTATCTGTCTTATACATAATAGTGTGTGTGTGTGTGTGTGTGTGTGTGTTCATCACAGGCTCCTGATTTATCCCTTCCCCTCCTTCTATTTTGAATTTGTTTTATGGCTCTGATGCCAGAACTCCACAATAAAGGTGTGAGTAGGGCCTCACTCCTTTTGGAGCCTCTAGAGAATGAGGCCTCTTCCAGCGGTCCCAAGTGATACTTGGCTTGTGGCAGCGTAACTCTAATCTCTGCCTCCATCTTCACATGACAGTCTTCCACCTGTGTGTCTAAATTTTCCTTTTCTAATAAGGACACCAGTCATATTGGAATACGTGCCCTCCCTACTGCATATGGCTTCCCTGGTGGCTCAGAGGGTAAAGGGTCTGCCTGCAATGCAGGAGACCTGGGTTCGATCCCCGGGTCGGGAAGATCCCCTGGAGAAGGAAATGGCAACCCACTCCATTATTCTTGCCTGGGAAATCCCATGGACAGAGGAGCCTGGTAGGCTACAGTCTAGGTAGCCTGATAGGCAAAGAGTCAGATATGACTGAACGACTTCACTTTCTTCTTTCTTTTCTGCTGCGTATGACCTCACCTTAACTAATTTCACCTGCAACAAGTCCGTTCCCAAATAAAGGTCACATTTTGAGGTCCTAGAGGTTGGAATTTTCATATATCTTTTCGGGAGACATGATGCAACTCATAAGATTCCCTCAAACCAAAGCAATGTCCTATCAGAGGAAGTGGGGATGGATGTTTGAGCAGATGTGCTAGCCATGGACAAATCCACATGGACCCACCCTTCTCCATGCATCTTCCCCACTCTGCTTTCTATCCCAAGACTGACCTCCATCAGCAGAGAGCAAAGGTCAGAGGTTGTAGGAAGAGAGAAGCATGAAATCAGCTTATTCCTCCTGATGCCTTTTCAGCAGGGTCACTGATGTTGTTTAGGTCCAACTCTTTGCAACCCCATAGACAGTAGCCCACCAGGCATCTCTGTCCATGGAATTCTCCAGGCAAGAATATTGCAGAAACCAGTACTCAAGAAACCAAGCACCACACTCAGAGAGTTGCAGAACTCAGGCTTATTACGCTGGCGGGCCCAGAGGAGTTAACACTCTAAACTCTGAGCCCTGAACAAAGGGATTACAGTTTTTGTACATGGACAGGCATGATTAAGCAGGTTTGTAGGGGCTTGGCGATTGCAAAGAGCAGGACAAGGGTGAATGAGATAAGCTCCAGTTCCTTGTATTGTCAGTCCCCACTTTCTGAGACTATGTGTGACCTACATGATCCAGACGTTGCAAGGAGCAAGCTGAGTTACAGAGGCAGAAGGAGCAGGAAGTTATGTAAAATTTTAACTTTTCCTCTTCATTCCTCCGTTTGATGCTTCTATCACTCATTGTAGAAAGCATCATCTCATGTTTTGGTAGGACATTCAGAGCTCCCCATTGTTTAGGGGGCTATATTGAGCTATTACCATTGGTAACTTTATGGATTCGATCTGAGAGGTTATGAATTGGGTAATAGCATCGAGAAAACAAGGGCCAAACAAGAGGGGTGCAAAGAACATGAAGAGAGGACTGGTTAAAGGCAGAAGCCATGATGCCCAGCTCCAGACACTGTTCCAATTACTCCAGGAATTTGCTAGTTCCTCTCTCCTTTTCATGATTCGTTCCCTTAGCTGTTGGGCCATGTCCCTGACTATTCCTGATTGGTTTACATAAAAGCAGCATTTTTCATTCAAGAAGAGGCAGAGTCCTCCCTTTTTAGCTGTCAGTAGGTCTAGCCCCCTCCTATTCAGTAAAATCATCTCAGCCAGGGTTGACAATGAAAATCCATTGATATTTTGATAGCTGGATCCTCAAGCTTCCACTGTGCATTGAGCAGCCAGCTGCCAGAGTGTGGCTGGAGCAAGGCTGAAGAATCCTCAAGCTTCTGCTGTGTGCTGTCTAGTCAGCTTCCAGAGTGACTAGAGCAGGGCTCAGCGTCCTTCCTGGGCGAGGGCCTTTGTCTTTGGAACTGGACATTCAGGAGGTTTTTGGGGTCCCAAACTGCTTTCCAGGTGTCCTCATCACAGGAAGCTGCTGCCTTCTTGACTCTGGTGTGGTGGATCCAAGAGATGACACCTGTGACTTTAACAGCAGTACGGGTTGCCAGGACGAGCTTGTGAGGGCCTGTCCAAACTGGCTGAAGCGGTTCATGTTTTCAGTCTTTAACCCATATCTCATCTCCTGGCTGATAGGGGTGAACCCAGTTGTTCAAAGGAATGGGTGTTCTTTCTAAAGTTTCTTAGGCAATATGGCAGAAGACTTTTCCCAGGGCCTGGAGGTATTGGGACATCTGCAGTTCAGCTAGTTGTTGGTGGTCTCCCTTGGGCTTTTCTATCACTGGGGGTGGTCTCACGTATAAGATCTCAAAGGGAAAATAGCCTCAGGACCTCGGGGTGCATTTACGGAGGGAGAGGAGAGTCCACAGAATGATAAGGCAGCTTGTTTCAGCATCGTCTGGGTGTTGCCCGGGGGATGTTTGTGTTGTACTACTACTTGGAGAAGGAAACTTAACAAGAAAGGTAAAGATATTTGGCCCAAAGATTAATAGAAGCAGGAAAGCTGCTAGGTGTCTAGCCAGGAGAACCAGGTCCAGATATTGGTTTGTGACATTAGTGTTTCTCTAGGTACAAGAAGATACACGGATTTGGACTCACAAAAATCTTTACCTGAAAACATCTGACTATCTGAAGGCCTGTTTTTCCGGGTTTTTCCCAGAGCACAGAGTGCCTTATTTTTTGTCTCCACCCTGAAATCCTTTCAAGAAGGCGTTGAAGATCAGCATCTTTCAGTGGTCATGATTTAATCTTTGTAGAGGCAGCTGGCAAGGGCCAACTTTCAGTCAGCAGGGCCCCTTCATAGCCACATATTTGACCATGTTTTGGGGGCATTTCATGGTCATTGTGTCCCACGGTGCTGGGAAGGCTCACTCCCAGGTCTAACAAAGATTCCATTGACAGGCCACTCAATGTGTTGTCACTAGGCCAGGCCTTGTAAGTAGCAAAAGTCTCTGGACCATACCTGTCTTACCAGCCCCTTGGTCCAGGAAAATATTTCCTCATCGCTTCTTCCCGTATCTAGAGTTACATTATTACAATTATTGATCTCATATGGAATTGCATATCAGCATTTTACCACAGCCTCAGTCACACATTTGGTTATGTAAGCAATAATCTTCTGAAACAAGCTACATAGAAAATAATATAGCTAGCCGTTATTAGTAAGGTCACCAGCAAGAATTTAAGTCAAGAACTTTCATTGGGTATAGCCTGGTATACCCCAGGTCATCTGACTCAGTTAAATGATTATAGCCAAGTGTTAATCTCCTGGTTGTACATCATGGAGCATCTGACCTTTATCCAAAGATTGGTTACTGAGAGAAGCTTTAAAAACAATCTTAGAGGGTCCTTTTTAATAACAATTAAAACTTTTAGCAATATAACATAACAAGAAATTATCTCAGAAGTGAGTCTTAGTAGGCACAGGCCTTAATTAACAAAACTAGAACTTAATAATCAGTGAAACATAATTTTTTTCTTTTTGGAGAACTCATTGTGAGGGCATTAATGCTGTAGTCAGGTAAGGCTTTAACCCATCAAATAAAAATGAGGTCCGTCAGGGAGCTGGGGAAAGCCAAGCAGCTTGGCTCTTTGATTTTCAGCTGTTGTTTATCCATTTTTAATTTCCTGATTTAGGAGCAGACTATTGCCATGTTTTAAGGACATCAGGATAGCAAAAGTCTTACTGTGAGGGGTTATTTTTTTTTGTAGAAGCAGAATGAGCTTTGTCTACATGTATCATACTCTTAAATAATGTTTATTTACTTTACCAAAAAGATTTTAAAAACAAATATAAATCACTTAAAGACAAAGAAATTCATAATCTGTTATCAAAAGCTGCATTCTAAGAAAACTTTGTTCTCTAGACAGAGAGAAAACCAAATTTTAGTTCAGTACCAGCTTACTGTTTATAACAAAGTTTGTTTATCTGTTTAATCTTAGAAAATCTTTTCCATAAATCTTGAAGAGCTAGCAGTATTCTTCTAAAGGCATGAGAGTAAAACCATAGAAGGCATGTTTAAAATCTGATTCTATTGCAATTAACAAAGAAACCTGGTCATTGTTGTGATATGTAACACTTTAATATGATAACTAGAATTATAATTGACCATATTTTATCAGGGAATATCAGATCTATATGAATTTAACATAATTTTAGGGTATCTATATTAGTAACATCAACCATACAGTATAACCTAAAAAGATTTATCACCCCTTCAACAGCACTTCTCATGTCATTTAACAGGTCTAATGAACCCAGGTAGCTTAATAGGTCTTTGGGATGTCTTAGGGGCCCTCTGAAGCACCCCAAAGTTAGCTAGAAGTCAAGTTATTTAGGAAGTTTTGTCAATAAATGTCAAAAGGGTTTATAACACTCAGTCAGGTAGGATCATATAATTTACTGTGAAATAATAGTTATTCACTTAGCCAAAGTTAACAGAAGATTTCAAAGGTAAATATAGAACAGATCAATTAAGGGGTAAAGAAACTTAAATCTATAATTAAAAGCAGTTCAACACCTGAAGAAAGCATGTCCTCTTAACAGAGAGAAAGGCCAAATTTAAGTTTTTGCACCAACTTACTTTAAACTCATTTACATAAACTTAATTAAATGTATTTTAATCTTGACTAGTCATTCCTAACCATGCACAAACTTTTTTTTCAGGGTCACTTTCCACAAAACTTCTAATCACTTTTTGTAACAGCCACATGTAAGTCAGACCTACTTTCTTTTCCCTTTATAAAATGTAATTTTATTTTTTCTATCTCCTTTATTAAAAACACACATCCTACTTCCTTATTAGATTACGAAACATTCAGTTCAGTTCAGTCACTCAGTCTCACTCTTTGGGACCCCATGAATTGCAGAACGCCAGGCCTCCCTGTCCATCACCAACTCCTGGAGTTCACCCAAACTCATGTGCATCAAGTCGGTGATGCCATCCAGCCATTTCATCCTCTCTGTCGTCCCCTTCTCCTCCTGCCCCCAATCCCTCCCAGCATCAGAGTCTTTTCCAATGAGTCAATTCTTTGCATGAGCTGGACAAAGTACTGGAGTTTCAGCCTCAGCATCAGTCCTTCCAATGAACACCCAGGACTGGTCTCTTTAGGGTGGACTGGTTGGATCTCCTTGCAGTCCAAGGGACTCTGAAGAGTCTTCTCCAGCACCACGGTTCAAAAGCATCAATTCTTCGGTGGTCAGCTTTCTTCACAGTCCAACTCTCACATCCATACATGACCACCGGAAAAACCATAGTATTGATTAGATGGACCTTTGTTGGCAAAGTAATATCACTGCTTTTGAATATGCTATCTAGGTTGGTCATAACTTTCCTTCCAAGGAGTAAGCATCTTTTAATTTCCTGGCTGCAACCACCATCTGCAGTGATTTTGGAGCCCCCCAAAATAAAGTGTGACACTGTTTCCACTGTTTCCCCATCTATTTCCCATGAAGTGATGGGACCGGATGCCATGATCTTTGTTTTGTGAATGTTGAGCTTTAAGCCAACTTTTTCATTCTCCTCTTTCACTTTCCTCAAGAGGCTTTTTAGTTCCTCTTCACATTCTGCCATAAGGGTGGTGTCATCTGCATATCTGAGGTTATTGATATTTCCCAGCAATCTTCATTCCAGCTTGTGCTTCTTCCAGCCCAGCGTTTCTCATGATGTACTCTGCATATAGGTTAAATAAGCAGGGTGACAATATACAGCCCTGACGTACTCCTTTTCCTATTTGGAACCAGTCTGTTGTTCCATGTCCAGTTCTAACTGTTGCTTCCTGACCTGCATATAGGTTTCTCAAGAGGCAGGTCAGGTGGTCTGGTATTCCCATTTCTTTCAGAATTTTCCACAGTTGATTGTGATCCACACAGTCAAAGGCTTTGGCATAATCAATAAAGCAGATAGATGTTTTTATGGAACTCTCTTGCTTTTTCAATGATCCAGTGGATGTTGGCAATTTGATCTCTGGTTCCTATGCCTTTTCTAAAACCAGCTTGAACATCTATCTGGATGTTCACAGTTCACATATTGCTGAAAACTGGCTTGGAGAATTTTGAGCATTACTTTACTAGGGTGTGAGATGAGTGCAATTGTGCGGTAGTTTGAGCATTCTTTGGCATTGCCTTTCTTTGGGATTGGAATAAAAACTGACCTTTTCCAGTCCTGTGGCCACTGCTGAGTTTTCCAAATTTGCTGGCATGTTGAGTGCATCTCTTTTCACAGCATCATCTTTCAGGATTTGAAAGAGCTCAACTGGAATTCCATCACCTCCACTAGCTTTGTTCGTAGTGATGCTTTCTAAGGCCCACTTGACTTCACATTCCAGGATGTCTGGCTCTATGTGAGTGATCACACCATCATGATTATCTGGGTCGTGAAGATCTTTTTTGTACAATTCTTCTGTGTATTCTTGCCACCTCTTCTTAATATCTTCTGCTTAGGTTAGGTCCATACCATTTCTGTCCTTTATTGAGCCCGTCTTTGCATGAAAGATGGTATCCCTTGTTATCTGTAATTTTCTTGAAGAGATCTCTAGTCTGGTATTTAATATTGAATATTTCCCAGTTTACGTGAATTTGAAATTTATTTAGGTTAAGTTTTTTTTTTTTTAATTTAGAATTGTTTGATTTGTAAGTGATTGCTTTTCTTTAGGCCAGTTAAATTAGAACTCATTTACAACTTTAACAGTATTATTGGAAGAAAACAAAAGACATACACTGAGGCATACATAAATCCAGACAGACAGACTGACAGAGATCTTACAGTTTTCTGTTTGAGGTTTAAAACGTCTCTTTGATCCTCCTTTTTTTTCTTTGCTTGAAGTTCTAATTTGCCAAAGGCTGAGGTCTCAGGCAAAGTTGGTTGTGTATTTCAAGGACATGGAAAGGGTTAATTGCAATTTTTCTCTTGGGCAGGCCTTTTAACCAGCTAGTTGTTTTTAACTGTATTTTCAAAAAGAATTGGTTTTGCAGTTTCCAAAATGAAAAATTTCTCTCACTTCATTCAATCAGCAATCACGTGCTCACAATCATTCAGAGGTTATCACAACGCCTCCCTTCTCCCTAGTCCCCAGGTTTCTGTAACTGTTGCTCCCTTCCTGGGAGCCCCAAGGAGAGGTTATCAGTCTTCTACCTGTTGGGGTAGGACCTGACTGGGGACTGGCCCTGGGGCCTTACCTGATCTTGTGGCCATTCCTGGTGAGTTGGTCCGCCCCTCCAATGAGTCCAGTCTGGGCTCAGCCATCCAGAGAATCGGAACACGGGTCTGAAAGAAAACCCAGAATACTATCAGGTGGCGCACCTCCGTGTTTGTCTCAGGGTTCCTTTGCTCCAGCCTGGCTGAGCCACCAGTCCGGCTGCTCAGCAGGCCAGCATGAGTGGAATCTCACTGGGGCTTCCAGAAATGTTGCAGAAACCAGTACTCTAGAAACCAAGCACCACACTCGGAGAGTTGGAGAACTCAGGTTTTTCATGCTAGTGGCCCCAGAGGAGTAACACTCTAAGCTCTGAGCCCCGAACAAAGGGGTTATAGAGTTTTTATACACAGAAAGGCATGATTAAGCATGTTTGTAGGGACTTAGCTATTGCAACCACTCCAGTACTCTTGCCTGGAAAATCCCATGGACGGAGGAGCCTGGTGGGCTGCAGTCCCTGGGGTCGCTAAAGAGTCAGACATGACTGACTGACTTCACTTTCACTTTTCACTTTCATGCATTGGAGAAGGAAATGGCAACCCATTCCAGTGTTCTTGCCTGGAGAATCCCAGGGACGGGGGAGCCTGGTGGGCTGCTGTCTATGAAGTTGCACAGAGTCGGATAGACTGAAGCGACTTAGCAGCAGCAGCTATTGCAAAGAGCAGGACAAGAGTGAGTGAGATAAGCTCCAGTTACTAGTATTATGAGTCCCCACTTTCTGAGACTACGTGACCTACATGATCCAGACTTTGCAAGGAGCAAGCTGAGTTACAGAGGCAGAAGGAGCAGGAGGTTATGTAAAATTTTAACTTTTCCTCTTCAAGAACACTGGAGTGGATTGCCATTTCCTTCTCAAGGGGATCTTCCTGACCCAGGGATCAAACCTGCGCCTCCTGCATTCTTTACTGCTGAGCTACCAGGGAACTAGGGGTTGCCTAACTCCCTGATGGAATGTCACAGTTTACTCTCTTTGGATTTCAGCAACTGATCCCTTCCTTTGCCCCTTAGGCCTAGAATAGGGATCCTGACTTTTATATGCCCGGGGGTATTTCACTGCCTTTTGACTCTTCTCACGTCCATTACTGGCTTTCCTTCCAATCGCCCAATTTGCCATCTCTTTACCCAAGATATCCTGCCTTACAGAGCAGCAAATACAACAGATGTCCACTATACTTCTAAGAAATGTTCATTCTACAATTATTATTTGATTAAACACACAATTTACTAAATGACATCTCTTGGTCATGACTGCTGGGTCTCCATGTTTTTTTGTCCAACAATAACTTCATTTAATAATAACTCAGCAACAAGGTGCTTTCTAGAAATTTTTCCTAGCACAGGACTTGTCTGCACTGCAGGTGCAGAAACACAGGGAGCCCACAGAGCCCATGCAGATCAGGGAGTCATGACTTGAACCACAGAGAAAAGAAGCCAAGTCATAAAGCACGAAGAGCAGTGGAGATCTGGAAGAGGCATGCATTCCAAACAGGCTAAGATTACCATAGCCCTTGTGCGGAGTCCACAGAGGAGATGAGGGTTTATGGAAATCATCACCATCTTCCATCCTCCTGAATTAAAAACAATGACAGGAACCGCAAACCAAGACAACAAATATCAGCATAGCCAAACAATGATATATTTATCAGGAATGGGTAAAGTCCATACTGCTAGCCGTGGACTTGGAGTTTCCCACCAGACTTTAAGTGCCTTGAGGGCAGGGACTGGATTGATCTCTACCCCCAGCGTCCAGGCCTGTGTGAAGCAGAGAGAAGCTGAGAGAACTCATGAGTGGACTCTTTGGCTGGGGCTAGCTTCTAAAGGCGTTGTTAATCAGCTCCGAGACTGGGTATAGAGAAAACTCCACTTTGTGTGCTGTTGTCCCCTGGGGATAAGCTTCATCTTTGGCTGCAGCTGGGGAGCCAACACAAAGATGGACATGGAGAGTTGCCCATGGGCGGGGCGTCCCCTTGGCACTAAGCAAGGAAGTTCTAGTGTAGAAAGTATAACCACAGATAGAGGTTCACGGTTGAATTTAATCAAGCAGATAACTGAAGGGACTCAGACATCAGGGACGGTCACCCTGCCCCATTAGGTCAAGACATCGTGTGCTTAAGTCCCTATGTGATCCCTTGTAGTAGGTCCATTCATGGCCTCCAGAGTGTTTGCAAATCCTCAAGTTCATCTTTCTCCAAGTGAAGGTGCAGTATTGTTCTCCACCCTGCTTTCCACCAAAACATGTAAGAGTCCTGTCTCCTTAATCACTCACTCTCAAACCCACACCCTTCCATACACAAATCGTAGTAAGCTTTCCAGAAAATTCAGGTGTCTTTTGTCATAGCAGAATGGTAGATATTAGATTGCCCTATTCTATTCTTGTTTATATCTTACTTTTTATTGAGCTATAAATTCACATACCGTATAATTCACCCTTTCAAGTGTACAAGTGGATTTTAGTATACTCATAAGGCCATCCAACTGTCACTACTATCTAATCTCCAATTTTCAATAACCCCCAAAAGAAAGCTGGAACCACTAGTAGACTGTTCTCTTCTGAAAATGTTGCTTAGTCATTTCTGCCAGCTCGACTTCTCGACCTCCTGACATGTTGCTTTCCATCACCTCCACCTCTGTCTCTTTGGGGAGTCACTCCTCCTTTCCACTAGTGTTTTTAGGTAGAAGGGAATAGTACAAGGCAGTGCTGTCCAATGGAAATAACATGCAAGCCACATAAGTACTTTGTGGTAGCTCATTGGTAAAGAATCTGCCTAACAATGCAGGAGACACAGGAGATGGGGGTTTGATCCCTGGGTCGGGAAGATCTCTTGGAGGAGGAAATGGCAACCCACTCCTGCCTGGGAAAGAAAATCCCATAGACAGAGGAGCCTCGCAGGCTATATAGGGTCCATGGGGTTGCAAAGAGCTGGACACGACAGAGTATTCACACATGCATACTACATAAGTAATTTAGACTTTTTTAGTAGTCACATTTAAAAAGAAATGAAAAATAAACAGGTAAAATGAATGTTAATCATGTATTTAATTGAACATAGTATATTAAAAATGTTATCACTTCAATATGTAATCTGTGTAAAAGTTATTAATGAGGTACTTTTCCCTGTACCACATTTTTGGTGATTTGTTTGTATGTTACTTCCTTGAAGAAGCCTGCTTCCTTAAGCCTGGCCCCTCCTTTCTGCCTCAGTTACTCATCGCACAGCACTCATTTAGACCCTCTGTAACACTTACCACAGTGCATCATTTTTTTTCTTATATCATGCAGGTAATGTCTATATCCCACACAGGACTGTGAACTTTGTGAGGATGGTGGTATAGTCTGAATTATATTCTCCCTGAATTCATATGTTGAAACCCTAGTTCCCCTGCCCCCCACACTGTGATGGTGTTTGGAGATGGAGGCTTTGGGGGGTGACTAGGTTTAGATGAGTTCATGAGGGTGGGACTCTCATGATGGGATCGGTATCTTTATAAGAAGAGGTTGCCAGGTGGTCTAGTGGCTAATATTCTGCACTCCCAATGCAGGGGCCTGGGTTCAATCCCTGGCCAAGGAACTAGGTCTTGCATGCTGCAACAAAGATGGAAGACTCTGTGTGCCATGGCTAAGACCCAGTGGAGCCAAATAAATAAATAAATATTAAAAAAAAATAAGAAGAGATGCCAGAGAACTCTCTTTCTCTCTCTGTCATGTGAGGAAACAGTGAAGAGGTCTGCAGTGGACTTCCTTGCAGAGGGCCAGGGAGATCGCTTTCACCAGAAGCTGCTCATGTTTGCACCCTGGTCTCTGATTTCTGCCCTCCAGAACCGTGGGAGAATGGATTTCTGTGGTTGAAAGACCATCCAGTCTATGCTATTTTGTTATGGCAGCCCGAGCTGACTAATACAGGTGGGGTTCACGTTTTCTTTTGCACTTAAAGATTTGTTTTTATTTCCTTTATTCCCAGTTGTTTCAAATCAATATTCTTCTTGGACATTATGGTTCCATGCCTTTCTTGGTGCTCATACAAGTGTATATACCTTCCTAGTATCTCACGGGCTCTTTCACAATAAAGTTATCACACTATACTTCCTCACAGGCAAATTAGCAATGCATTTTGGATATTTCTGTATGAATACTGATCTGTCTTTTCCTTTCCTTTCTTTTTTAAAATTAATAATTTTTATTGGAGCATAGTTGCTTTATGATATTTTGTTAGTTTCTACTGTACAGCAAAGTGAACCAGCTCCACGCATGCATATATCCCCTCTTTTTGGATTTCCTTCCCATTTAGGTCACCATAGAGCACTGAGTAGAATTCCCTGAACTATACAGTAAGTTCTCTATTTTATACACAGTATCAATAGTTCACATGTGTCAGTCAGACAAGGATCACATTGATCTTCCTCACCAGTATATCCCAAGTACCTAAGCATAGTGCCTGGCAGATAGTATGATCTCAGTAAAAACTTGGCAAATGAATGACTAAATAGATATTGATGTCAAAAATCATTAAGGTGTAGCAATAGCTTCAGTAGCTTAGGCAAGTCACTTGGAATAGTGTCCCCTGGGAACTTTTCTTTCTGGGAATTGTCACCAAAATGGGAGATGATCCCCCTGGAAGTGGCCCACACAACAAATGAGTTTTACTCACAGTGTTGTTCAGGCAACAAATGCTGAAACTTGATTCTTTTGTCTGTGAAATGGGGATAAATGGATTGACCCCAAGAGCCATGTGTTCATTCAACAAATACAGAGCCCCCAGGGTATGCTAGGCACTATCCTAGGGGCTAGAGATTCAACAGGTCACATAGCAAAGTTCTTGCCTTCTCTCAATTTGCATTTTATTGGGGGAGAAAAATATTTAAAAATTAACATACCAATATGTCATACAATGTCAGGTAGTGGTAGGAACAATGAAGAAAGTTACCAAGATATCCTAGTTTAAGGGGTGTCGTACAGTGTCTCAAATTGGTAGCCTTTTAAATGGCTTTACAAATGGTAGCCTTTTATATCACTCATTATTCAAGGTATGATTTACTACACAGTATCTAAAGTGACCCTTTCAAAATTGAAGTCAGTTCATGTCTTTCCTTTGTTTAAAGCTTTGTAATGCCATTTCATCACACTTAGAGTAAAAGCCAAAGTCATCGCCATGGTTTAAAGCAAGGTTTTGGTGGTCCAGTGGCCAAGACTCTGTGCTTCCAATGCAGGGGCCCAGGTTTGATCCCGGTCGGAGAACTAGATCACATATGCTGCGATGAAGAATTCGTATGCCACAGTGAAGCCCAGGCACAGGCAAATAAATAAATATAGCAGGGCTTCTCTACCTGGGCACCTTGATGCTGGGGTTGGGTACTTCCCTGATGTGTCACCCTGTACACTGTAGGATATTAAAGAGCATCCTTAGACCCTGGCGTCCAATGAGATACCAGTAGCACCACACAACCATGACAACAAAAAATGTCTCCAGATATTGTTAGATGTCCCCTGGAGTGGAGGCCAAATCACCCCAGTTGAGAGCCGTTGGCTTAATGGCCCCACATGAACTGGCCTTGAACCACTGCTCTGATTCACCTCCTGTTGCTCCCTTCCTCACTCATTCCCCTGTGGTCACAATGGCCTCCTTGTTCTTCCTCTAACAGTTATGTCCCCAAGAGCCTTTGTACCGACTCTTCTCTGTGCCTGTAGTTTTCCCTGGGAAGACTGTTCACCTGCTCCTGCTCAGAGGTGCCTTCCCTGACCTCCATATAGAACCCGGCGTCCTCCTCTCTGGTCACAGCACTCGTTGGCTCTTAATACCATATGCATTTGTTCGTGTGCTTGTTGAATGTATCCCATCTCCACCTATAACATACGGCCCACGGGACTGGGACTTGGATGGCTTTGTGTACTGCTGTACCCTCATGGAGAGTGCATAGCACACAGTTGTCATTGTTGTTTAGTTGTTAAGTTGTGTCTGACTCCTTGTGACCCCACTGACAGTAGCCCACCAGGCTCCTCTGTCCATGGGATTTCCCAGGCAAAAATACTGGCGTGGGTTGCCATTGCCTTCTCTGGGGGACCTTCCTGACCCAGGGGTCGAACCCGAGTATCCTGCATTGCAGGGAGGTTCTTTGCCACTGAGCCACCAGGGAGGCCTGACAGCACCTTGTAGGCGCTTAATAAATATTCTCAAAGAGATGGGAGAATCTCTTTGAGAAATCTGTATGCAGGTCAAGAAGCAACAGGTAGAACTGGACATGGAACAACAGATTGGTTCCAAACTGGGAAAGGAGTACATCAAGGCTGTATACTATCACTCTGTTTATTTAACTTATATGCAGAGTACCTCATGCAAAATGTCAGGCTGGATGAAACACAAGCAATTAAGACTGCTGGAGAAATATCAATAATCTCAGATATGCAGATGACACCACCATTATGGCAGAAAGTGAAGAAGAGCTAAAGAGTCTCTTGATGAAAGAGGAGAGTGAAAACGTTGGCTTAAAACTCAACATTCAGAAAATTAAGATCATGGTATCTGGTTCCATCACTTCATGGCAACTAGATGGGGAAACAATGGAAACAGTGAGAGACTTTATTTTGGGGGGCTCCAAAATCACTACAGATGGTGATTAGAGCCATGAAATTAAAAGACATTTGCTCCTTGGAAGAAAAGCTATGACCAACCTAGACAGCACATTGAAAAGCAGAGACATTACTTTACCAAAAAAGGTCTGTCTAGTCAAATCTATGGTTTTTCCAGTAGTCATGTATGGATGTGAGAGTTGGACTGTAAAGAAAGCTAAGCACCAAAGAATTGATGCTTTTGAACTGTGGTGTTGGAGAAAACTCTTGTGAGTCCCTTGGACTGCAAGGAGATTCAATTAGTCCATCCTAAAGGAAATCAGTCCTGAATATTCATTGGAAGGACTGATGCTGAAGTTGAAGCACCCAAACTTTGGCCACTTGATGTGAAGAATGGACTCGTTGGAAAAGACCCTGATGCTGGGAAAGATGGAATGCAGGAGGAGAAGGGGATGACCGAGGATGGTTGGATGGCATCACCGACTCAATGGACATGAGTTTGAGTAAATTGCGGGAGTTGGTGATGGACAGAGAAGTCCGGTGTGCTGTAGTCCATGGTGTCAAAAAGAGTCAGACATGACTGAGTGACTGAACGGAACTGAACAAATAGCTGTTAAAAAAAATAGCTACTGAAAGAATGAACAAATGCATGCATATTAGAAGGATAGGCAGGAACACACAGGATAGGAAAAGCAGGACATGTGTGGGATGTTGAAGAATACAAAGTAGAGCCTGATCTTGGGCTTGGCTGGATGTGAACAAATTAAAGAGATTACTGAAACCCAAGCAGGATACTTCATCCATCACTTATCAGACAAGAGGAGCCAGAGGAGGTTTGTAAGTCAGTGAGAAATATGATGGTAAGGATGCAGTAGAAATCAGAAACCTGACTCCAACTAGAAAACAGTGGGGTGAAAGCCTGGATCCAACTAGAAAATAACACAATGCTTTGTGTGTGAGTGGGGACGGCAAATACCTTCCTCTCTTGTGCTGTCTCTGGCTGGTTAGGAGCGTGTGGTGAGGGAGTGGGTCCTGCGGGAGAGTGTGCTTTGATTGAATGAGGTCCATGGTGGCATCAGAGTGGGGTGGTGGCAGGGACATCAAGGGTTCTGCACCTCTGTTGGGAGGTGTAAGTCGAGTGCAGAGAAAAAGAGAGCGAACTGGGCAGTCAGGCAAGAAAAGGAAATTTATTAGAGGGAAAAGAGGGTGACTGGCTCTTAAGGAGAACCAGAATTCTCCCTTTCTGATGGAGTCCTTCTTATACACCACCTAGGGAAAATTCTCTGAAGGGATGGTCACGTAGCCGGAGGTCTGGAATCTGGTGGTCTTGCAGCTTTGAGAAGACAGGCACCAGTGAGATAACAGGATGCCATTTGGGCAATTGGGTCGGCCTCACAGATTGCTGTGATTTATTCTTTGTTTGCGAGGTTGACATAACGAGCCATCTTATCAATG
>NW_011494867.1:8010754-8012334 GCF_000754665.1 Bison bison bison
CAATGAGACCCCATGCAGGCCCTATCAGGAGGAACTAGGTCATTGGCAGTGATGGCTAACGAAAGAGAAAGAGAAATTCTGTAGGTCACAGATCTCTTGGGTTTCCAGTATTTGAGTCCAGTTTGGCAGGTAGCATCCTGCACCATTAGATGTTAGAAGCAACCTAGTGAGTTTTTGGCCATGTGTTGGCAAGAAGGACATCCTGTCAGTCAGGAGGCACCTTTGCTGTGAAAGAAACTAACAGAAACATTGTTAAGACAGCCCGTGGTAGATGAAATGATAGATAAAGATAGGGAGGAGGAAGTGAGCCACCCCAGTACAATGGGGCGATTTAGTGATATCTCCAGGTAGTTTCCCCTTCTTTGTGTAACGTTAATCTTAAGTAAATTTACTTTTAAAATAGTAGTCTGCTATTTTTTTTTAATGGAGTTGCTTAACGTGTTTTTACAAGTGTTACCTTGTTTGTAGCCTTTCTTATGAAATAAGTGGTTGGAACCTCTTTTTAAAAAATTCCACTAACCCAGAGGGAGGGTATGGGGAGGGAGGAGGGAGGAGGGTTCAGGATGGGGAACACAGGTATACCTGTGGCGGATTCATTTCGATGTTTGGCAAAACTAATACAATATTGTAAAGTTTAAAAATAAAATAAAATTAAAAAAAAAATTCCACTAACCAAACCACATGAAAACAAATGAGGATGAACAAAAGAATCCAGCCTCCAAAAGGAATAACGGATGGCTCCATTTACTTAAAGTGAAAATCAAGTATACCTGATCTACTGTTAGATGCCAGAATAATGGTGGCTTCTGGGGTGGGGATCACTGGAGGAAGGCCCCAGGGGGATTTCTGGTGAGCTAGTGAAGCTCTGCGTCTGGATGTGGGTGCTGGCTGCACGAGTGGATTCACTCTGTGAAAATTCATCAACATATAAAAAGTCAAAAAATAAGGAAGTTTCCCTGTAATGTACATAACAGACTGGTAGTCTCAAAACTTATTGCCTTAAGTAACTCCATCAGATGAAAGATACACTAGTCATTGGTCAACAAAGATTGGCTATGGATCGTAGCCAATGATGAGTAGGGAAAAAAAACCCTGTGCTTTAGAATCTAATGATTTTCATTGCGCCTCTGCTCTTGTTAGTTTAGTGATAGTGGGAACTTTATATTCTTTGAAGCTTGGTTTAAAGAAACTTTATATTCTTTCACCTATAAAATCAGAATAAAAAATATACTTTGACAGGAGCCAACTGAAAGAGCTCAAAATAATTTAAGCTGGAATAATTTGAGCACTAAGATAAAGTACTGGATTATAACCCAAAGTATAAAATTAATATTCCTGAGTCCATAAAGATAAAAATAAATTAATAAATGAGGGAAAAGAGACAAATCTCCCATGTACAAGAGTTCCAAATAATTTATGTAGGTATTAATACATAGAGGCTTCCTTCCGAAGAGTATAGTATGGAAGAGGGGGTGGATAAAGAGTAACTTCATAGCGGACAAATTTCCCCACTTTACTTCATCCAGGTGATCAAAGGCAACGTCAACATTCATGTCTTGTTGCTTGTTTGTCCTCTTAAT
>NW_011494867.1:8014400-8043134 GCF_000754665.1 Bison bison bison
GGTTGGGTCTCCTTGCAGTCCAAGGGACTTTCAAGAGTCCTCTCCAGCACCACAATTTAAAAGCATCAAGTCTTCGGCGCTCGGCTTTCTTTACAGTCCAACTCTCACATCCATACATGACTACTGGGAAAACCATAGCTTTGACTAGATGGACTTTTGTTGGTAAAGTAATGTCTCTGCTTTTTAATATGCTGTCTTAGTTGGTCATCACTTTCCTTCCAAGGAGTAAGCGTCTTTTAATTTCATGGCTGCAGTCACCATCTGCAGTGATTTTAGAGCCCAGAAAAATAAATAATTTGAGCACTAAGATAAAGTATTGGATTATAACCCAAAGTATAAAATTAATATTCCTGAGTCCATAAAGATAAAAATAAATTAATAAATGAGGGAAAAGAGACAAATCTCCCATGTACAAGAGTTCCAAATAATTTATGTAGGTATTAATACATAGAGGCTTCCTTCCGAAGAGTATAGTATGGAAGAGGGGGTGGATAAAGAGTAACTTCATAGCGGACAAATTTCCCCACTTTACTTCATCCAGGTGATCAAAGGCAACGTCAACATTCATGTCTTGTTGCTTGTTTGTCCTCTTAATACAATGTGATGAAAATGGCCCTGTATCTGTGATCTCCTTTCCCAAGCTCATAACCCCAGTCAGAACATAAGAAAAACATCAGACAAATTTCACCAGAGGGGCATCCTAAAATACACTTGACTGTGCGTGTGTGCAATATACTTGTGTGCTCAGTCGTGTTCAGCTCTCTGTGACCCCATGGACTGTAGCGACCCAGTCCCCTGTGTCCAGGGGATTTTCCAGGCAAGAATACTGGAGTGGGTTGCCATTTCCTTCTCCAAGGGAGACTTGGGTTCCATCCCTGAGTCGGGAGGATCCCCTAGAGAAGGGCATGGCAACCCACTGCAATATTCTTGTCTGGAGAATCCAGTGGACAAAGGAGCCTGGTGGGCTACAGTCCATGGGGTTGCAAAGAGTTGGACATGACGGAGCTACTAACACAGACTTTGTACAGCAGATACCAATACAACACTGTAAAGCAGTTATCCTCCAATTAAGCAAAAAAGCTCTAGCTAATTCCCAGGGGTTCACCACCCAACATCACTATCTTTTCAGAGTGCCAAAGTCAACACAGGTAGTGTCAGTGGTATAACTGTCAAGTGTTTTCTCTTCCTGGATTAGAAGCTGAGCCTTGTATGGCTCTCAGGGAATTATTAGGTACCTTACAGTTTTATTATGTGTCTACCATTTTATTGCACCTTAATCTATTTTATAGGGACCAGGCAGGGTCAACATGAGGGTGGCAATCTGGTGGAGTGCTTAAATTTCAAACAAGGGTGGGGAAAGTCTTTTCCTCCCTAGTTTTCCACGGTTTTACAGATAAATAATTCTAGACCCAGATGACCTTTGTAAGTGGGACAAAGTGTGGCAGGTATGTTGGGTTCAAAAGGCTGCAGAGGTGGGGCGGGTCACAGTGGTGAAGGCAGTGGGCGATAGAGGTGCGCATGTGCAATAGGAAGTGGGAACCCTGGACCTGAGAGCGTGGGGGGAGGGGAGTCGGGGGACGGGGGAGGGCGGTGGGGACGGTGGACAGGGAGTGGCAGGGGGCAGCTTTGGGATCCTCAGCTTCAGCACACGAGTTCCTCGTAAGAACGCAGGCCCACAGTTGGCCTATATTCTGGTTAATCAAGAGAAACCACCGATCTGGGTTTTCAGGTGGCATTCTTGGATTTTAGCCTTTGTTTAAATTTTTAAGAAATACACTGTATGGGCCAAGCAAAACACATATTCAGATAGTGTCCTCTTATTTGATACACAACAGGTCCTCCATTTGTGTTTGTCTATACCACTCAGTTCAGTTCAGTCACTCAGTCGTGTCCGACTCTTTGCGACCCCATGAACTGCAGGCACGCCAGGCCTCTGTCCATCACCAACTCCCAGAGTCTACCCAAACCCATGTCCATGGAGTCGGTGATGCCATCCAACCATCTCATCCTGTGTCATCCCCTTCTCCTCCTGCCCTCAATCTTTCCCAGCATCAGGGTCTTCTCAAATGAGTCAGCTCTTCCCATTATGTGGCCAAAGTATCGGAGTTTCAGCTTCAACATCAGTCCTTCCAATGAAGAGAAGTGAAAGTCCACTATGAGAATGGGCCCTGGCACCTCTGAAGAGGCCCAGCCCCTGAGAAGCTCTGTTTTAAGCTGCTGTTGTTCAAAGATATTGACAAAGGGGAGACTTCGAGGAGCTTTAGGGAAGGAGAGTCTAGGAGAGATGAGACCGCTGGCAGAAAGCACAGTACTTGGCCAATTCATTATTGTGGTTAGAATGTCTGTGATGATCTTCTGAGATAAGAACTCAAAATCCTTTTGGTTCTAGGAACCAGAAGTAGCCAATGAAAGGAGTAGCATGGGTTTAAAGCAAACAGAAACGCAGTTGCTATTTATTTAACACCTGGGTAGCAACTGCCATGTGGCAGGCTCTGTTGCAATTACTCTGGTATATAAAATCATTTAATCTTTCGGACAATCTTATGAGGCAGGTCCTAGTATCATCTCACTTTATAGATAAGGAAACTGAGGCACAGAGAGGTAAATTGACTGGCCAAAGTCACACAGCTTGAAAGTAGCAGAGCCAGGATTTGGACCCAGGGATCCTGGCTCCAAAATCCAGGCTCCAATCATGTTTTTCTTTGCTGCATTTTCATGGGGAGAATTTTATCTAGTAGTGAAAAATGATGACTTATGGTTTTGCAGACTGTGGAAATAGCTAAAACTGGTTTCAGTTCAGTCACTCAGTCGTGTCCGACTCTTTGCGACCCCATGAATCGCAGCACGCCAGTCCTCCCTGTCCGTCACCAACACCCGGAGTTCACCCAAACCCATGTCCATCGAGTTAGTGATGCCATCCAACCATCTCATCCTCTGTTGTCCCCTTCTCCTCCTGCCTTCAATCTTTCCCAGCATTGGGGGCTTTTCACATGGGTCAGCTCTTCACATCAGGTGGCCAAAGTATTGGCATTTCAGCTTCAACATCAGTCCCTCCAATGAACACCCAGGACTGATCTCCTTTAGAATGGACTGGTTGGGTCTCCTTGCAGTCCAAGGGACTTTCAAGAGTCCTCTCCAGCACCACAATTTAAAAGCATCAATTCTTCGGCGCTCAGCTTCCTTTATAGTCCAACTCTCACATCCATACATGACCACTGGAAAAACCATAAGCCTTGACTAGACGGACCTTTGTTGGTAAAGTAATGTCTCTGCTTTTTAATATGCTGTCTTAGTTGGTCATCACTTTCCTTCCAAGGAGTAAGTGTCTTTTAATTTCATGGCTGCAGTCACCATCTGCAGTGATTTTAGAGCCCAGAAAAATAAAGTCAGCCACTGTTTCCCCATCTATTTGCCATGAAGTGATGGGACTGGATGCCATGATCTTAGTTTTCTGAATGTTGAACTTTAAGCCAAGTTTTTCATTCTCCTCTTTCACTTTCATCAAGAGGCTCTTTAGTTCTTCTTTGCTTTTTGCCATAAGGGTGGTGTCATCCGCATATCTATAATACTAATTTAAAAATTAGTTGTCAAATCACATGTGTACTATAATTATAGTTGTTAAAGAACAGTGTATAGGAAAAAAAGACTAGAAGAAAAAGCAAGAAAGTTATAAAACTTATGCTAGATTGGTGGTGTTATGGGTAACTTCTTTTGTTTATCCTGATGTTGCTCTTAAAGTTTTATTACTTATATGATGTTTTAATACTGTCTAGAAAAAATTGGTAGCTCAGGGGTAAAGAATCTACCTGCCAATGCAGATGTGGGTTTGACTCCTGAGAGGAGATACCCTGCAGAAGGAAATGGTAACCCACTTCTGTATTCTTGCCGTGGACAAAGGAGCCCGGCAGGAGCCTCCCAGTCCACGGGGTTGCAAAGAGCCGGACACAACTGAGTGACTAAACAATAACAACAACAACAAATAAATCATTTACAGTGTTGCAAATTCTTCCTTCTTCATCCTTTTCTGAATGCAGCTTCAGAGGAACCAGCTTGTGTCCAAGAGCACATGCTGTTAGTCTTGACAGGCGTGTTTCATTCAGGGGACCTAGCCTTAAAGAACTCCAGAACTTGAGTTATTCACAACTTGCCGACGACTTGACCCAACAAATGATGAGCTATGTTTCTATTCACCAGCTCCATACGGCAATAGCATAAATCCACTTACAGTTAGCCCACCAGCTCAGAAACTATCATTCTTAACTCTTCTGAGTTAAAGTGATTCACATTTCCGTTTTTCACACAAATTGAGAGACTTTATTAATATTTTAGAATAAATCATAATTTCACATTCACTCCAGTTTTGCAAAAATGAGACTCTAGTACTTGTTGCTTGCTCCAAGCTGATGATTTTCCAGGCCACTAGAGACAGAATGATCTCAAAGGGCATAGCTTAAAACCACCCCCAGCAATTCCTACACCCTCTCTTGGGGTAGGCATCCAACTCCACAGGTGTTTGTTAGGACTTAGAGGCTAGGAACCCTCGATACTAGTGACATAAGACTCTCTGCGTTTTTAAGGCATTAAGGCCAGTGGCCTCTTAAATGCCCATTTAGCCAACACATGCTTTTTTGTGTGTAATTTTTTGGCTGTGCTGTGTAGCATGTTGGATCTTAGTTCCGCCACCAGGGATTGAAGTCTCTCTCCCTGGATTGGAAGTGGACAGTCTTAACCACTGGACTGCTGGAGAAGTCCCCAACACACGCCTTTTATTGATCAGCTACTATATGCTAGGCCCTGTGCTCTGGAAGAATAGAATATTTTATATTCCAGATGTTTATTTATCAACCCCTGCCTGGGTTTCAACCTACCTCTGCCATGTCCAGCTAAATGACTTAACCCTTCTGTGTTTCAGTTTCCTCCTCTGTAGAGTGATGATAGTAAAATGACTTATCTCCCAGGGTGGGTGGAGTTAATATGTGTGAAGCTGGATGGGTCTTGGTAAGCATTCGAGTCACACTAGGTTTGATAATTTTCAGAGGCTGGTGGTTTAGTTGCTCGGTTGGCTGCAACTCTTTATGACCCCATGGACTGTAGCCCACCAGGCTCCTCTGTCATGGGATTTTCCAGGCAAGAATACTGGAGCAGGTTGCCATTTCCTTCTCCAGGGGATCATCCTGACCCAGGGATTGAACCTGAGTCTCCTGCATTGCAGGAGAATTCTTTACCAACTGAGCTACTGATGGGTAGGTTATGAAACATTTTGCCTTTCCACAAAGTGCTAGTTGCTCAGTTGTGTCTGACTCTTTGTGTCTAAGCTCATGGACTGTAACTTACCAGGTTCCTCTGTCCATGGAATTCTTCAGGCAAGAATACTGGAGTGGGTTGCCATTCCCTTCTCCAGGGGATCTTCCTAACCCAGGGATTAAACCTGGGTCTCCTGTATTGCAGGCAGATTCTTTATCAGGGAGCCACGAGGGAAAGTAGCTTTCACAAAGGCCCCTGCCTTGTCTTTGGGTTTCTGGAGTGCACAAGGGTTACTCTATCTTGACAGGGAGTGGCTCTCCAGCCACCTACATTCTCAAGGCCCTCTAGCCCCTGCCTGGCCCTAAGACACCAGGGTTAGCATAGCCTGATCGTTCACACAGCAGATCAGAAATGATGTCTGGGTTAGAGCCACAATACTGGTAACAGTCACATATGATATGCTGGGCTTTGTGCAGAACATTCTCTGTCTTGTTGACTTCCAAGATCAGCCTAGGAGGGAGGAACCGTTATAACCCCACTTCCCAGATGAATAAGTGGAGGCTCTGTACTACTTTATGTAATGTTACCCAAGGCTCAGACATGGCAGAGGCAGAATCAAGCAGGCAGAGTCTTAACCAAGATGTTTAGCTATCAGTAGAGGTGAACTTCCTATCTACCAAGATCATGCATGTAAACACCTGAAATTCAGGAAGAATGTCATGTACCTAGTATTATTTTTTTTAAAAGATCTATTATAGTAATTCCAGGCATTGTTAAGCACATCACAAATCATAACTGATGTAGGCACTGTTATCAAGTCCATTTTAGAGATGAGGAAGCTGAGGCACAGAGAGGTTAAATAACTCAAGCAGGGTTGCAGAGGTGGGGGGCCAAGTTCACAACCAAGCCCAATTTACCTTGATTCGTGGACCTAACATTCTAGGTTCCTAGGCAGTATTACTCTTGCCTGGAAAATCTCATGGATGGAGGAGCCTGGTGGGCTGCAGTCCATGGGGTCGCTAAGAGTCGGGCACGACTAGGCGACTTTACTTTCACTTTTCACTTTCATGCATTGGAGAAGGAAATGGCAACCCACTCCAGTATTCTTGCCTGGAGAATCCCAGGGACAGAGGAGCCTAGTGGGCTGCCGCCTATGGGGTCACACAGAGTTGGACACGACTGAAGTGACTTAGCAGCAGCAGCAGGCAGTATTATTCTTTATACCATTGGACTTTACTTTCACCACCAGTTCAGTTCAGTTCAGTCACTCAGTCATGTCTGAGTCTTTGTGATCCCATGGACTGCAGCACACCAGGCCTCCCTGCCAACTCCCAGAGTTTGCTCAAACTCATGTCCATTGAGTGGGTGATGCCATCCAACCATCTCATCCTCTGTCATCTCCTTCTCCTCCTTCCTTCAATCTTTCTCAGCATCAGGGTCTTTTCCAATGACTCAGTTCTTTGCATCACGTGGCCAAAGTATTGGCGTTTCAGCTTCAGCATCAGTCCTTCCAATGAATATTCAGGACTGATTTGCTTAAGGATTGACTGGTTGGATCTCCTTGCAGTCAAGGGACTCTCAAGAGTCTTCTCCAACACCACAGTTCAAAAGCGTCAATTCTCTGGTGCTCATCTTTCTTTATAATCCAGTTCTCACACCCATACATGACGACTGGAAAAACCATAGCTTTGACTACCGGACCTTTGTCAGCAAAGTAATGTCTCTGCTTTTCAATGTGCTATCTAGGGTTGGTGTAACTTTTCTTCCAAGGACCAAGTGTCTTTTGATTTCAAGGTTGCAGTCACCATCTGCAGTGATTTTGGAGCTCCCCCAAATAAACTCTCTCATTGTTTCTATTGTTTCCCCATCTATTTACCATGAAGTGATGGGACTGGATGCCATGACCATAGTTTTCTGAAAGTTGAGTTTTGAGTCCACTTTTTCACTCTCCTCTTTCACTTTCATCAAGAGGCTCTTTAGTTCACCACCAGACACACCACAACTGAGCATCATTTCCGCTTTGGCCCAGCCTCTTCATTCCTTCTGGGGCTATTAGTACTGGCCCTCCACTCTTCCCCAGTAGCGTATCAGACACCTTGGGTGTGCTTATCTTCCAGTGTCTTATCTGTTTGCCTTTTCATACTGTTCATGGGGTTCTTGCAATAAGAGTACTAGGTTGGTTTGCCATTTCCTCCTCCAGCGGACCACGTTTTGTCAGAACTCTTCATTATGACCCGTCCAACTTGGGTGGCCTTGCATGGCGTGGCCATAGCTTCACTGAGTTATGCAAGCCTCTTCACCATAACAAGACTGTGATCCATGAAGGGGTTTTAAAAATTAACTAATTAACCTTGGCTGCATCAGGTCTTAGTTGAGGCATGTGGGAGGTTCACTGTGTCATAGAGGATCTTTTGCTGCAGTGCACAGATTCTCTAGTTGTGGCCCAAGGGCTTTGTGGTCCTGCAATATGTGGAATCTTAGTTCCCTGACCGGGGATTGAACCTGCAACTCTTGCATTGCAAGATGTATTCTTAACCACTGGATCACTAGGGAAGTCCCTCCGGGGAGGTGTTGTTAGCTTTAAAGTCAGATATCTTTTCTAATCACTTGCATATTGATCCTTGAGTTGATTGTTGGTGTGCTCTCTGATTTCCTGAACTTTCTGATTTTTAGGGGCATGCCTGACTGTAGCCCCCAGATGCTGACAAGGCAGTTCTTTCAGGGTTTACAGGACAGACCACCTGGCACAGCCAATGTGAATATGATCTCTTATCTTTAGAGCTGTAGAGACTTAGTAATTGTTACACATTTATTCTGGTATGGCTCAAAGGGTGAGTTTATGTCCACGATGTCTTCATCTTAAAATTTCAGATATCTCTATTTTGTACTTGTAGGTATAAACCAAATTTCTACAGCCCATAATACACTCCAAGTGGGTGGGGTAGACTCGAATCTCAAATTCTGAGATTTTGCCCCTATCCCCACGCTTTGCTGATGCCCAGCCGTGTGTTGCAGGAAGTGGGGGCCCCACCCCCTAACGTCAGGGGCTGGAAGTGAACCGTTGTTGGGGCACAGGGTGTGGACGAAGACCACAGTTGGGAAAGCGTGTCTCAGCTGAGCACTTTGGATTAGTCTCCTTAATTTCCAACATGGAAGAAACTTACATCAATACTCTGAATCCTGAAAAGCTGTTATGATGCCCTTATGATAAAAACCACCAGATCAGAGCCTGCAGGTTTCCTTATCAGTTTATCAAGTGCAGAAAGAATCATCTTGATGTCGCAAACTGACGACTTGTCCCTTCAATGCTCGCCGTCAGGTTCCTTGGGCTGAAATCAGTCATCACATCTCAAGCTGTGATGACAACAGCTGTATTGAGCAGGGTGTAGTCAACCAAAGCAGGAACCTTGGGCAAGAGACTGGCTGAGAGCACAAGGCAGTGCCCTCCTTGCCTAAGACTGGGATAAAGGTTTGTGGGGACAGACCAGCACCCTGTTTGTCTGGGGTACGGCCAACTTCTGTGGCACTGCAAGCAACATTGGAGAAGGCAATGGCACCCCACTCCAGTACTCTTGCCTGGAAAATCCCATGGACGGAGGAGCCTGGTGGGCTGCAGTCCATGGGGTCTCTAAGAGTCGAACACAACTGAGTGACTTCACTTTCACTTTTCACTTTCATGCATTGGAGAAGGAAATGGCAACCCACTCCAGTGTTCTTGCCTGGAGAATCCCGGGGACGGCGGAGCCTGGTGGGCTACCGTCTATGGGGTCACACAGAGTCCAACACGACTGAAGTGACTTAGCAGCAGCAGCAAGCAACATAGGAACAGAAGAGTAACCTGGCTTCAGGCATGCACGTTCCCAAGTCTCTGCCATATGTTCTGCCATGGAAAAACAATGGAACAATAGTAACAATATTCACAGTAACAATAGTTAATCAGTTGTCAGACCCTGGAAGACTCTTGCTTCTTCCTGCTACAGTAGGTTCTTCACTTTTTTCTCCTAAGCTAATTATAGAAGGATAAACTGTGACTTTCACACTGACAAGTACTTCTCCCCGCCACTCTGAGTCCTTACTCATTTGATGCAAGAAAGAAGCCTGGTGCTCAGAAGAACTGTTTCAAATAAACCATCATTGTAGATAGCTTGATAATTTGGTTAAGTGCCTGCATCCCAAGATCAGAATTCATATCCCGTTCCACATTAATTAAACAGAATTATCTAAATTTACCTTAAGTTCAGTTCATTTCGGTCACTCAGTCGTGTCTGATTCTTTGCGACCCCATGGACTGCAGCATGCCAGGCCTCCCTGTCCATCACCAACTTCCAGAGCTTGCTCACACTCACGTCTATTGAGTTGGTGATGCCTTCCAACTGTCTTATCCTCTGTCATCCCCTTCTCCTCCTGCCTTCAGTCTTTCCCAGCATCAGGGTCTTTTCCAGTTCTTCACATCAGATGGCCAAAGTATTGGAGTTTCAGCATCAGTCCTTCCAATGAATATTCAGGACTGAATTCCTTTAGGATAGACTGCTTGGATCTCCTTGCAGTCCAAGGGACTCTCAAGAATCTTCTCCAACACCACAATTCAAAAGCATCAATTCTTCAGGGCTCAGCTTTCTTTATAGTCCAACTTTCACACCCATACAAGACTAGTGGAAAAACCATAGCTTTGACTAGATGGACCTTTGTTGGCAAAGTAATGTCTCTGCTTTTTAATGTGTTGTCTAACTTGGTCATAGCTTTTCTTCCAAGGAGCAAACATCTTTTAATTTCATGGCTGCAGTCATCATCTGCAGTGATTTTGGAGCCCCCCAAAATAAAGTCTCTCACTATTTCCATTGTTTCCCCATCTAGTTGCCATGAAGTGATGGGACCAGATGTCATGAACTTAGTTTTTTGAATGTTGAGTTTTAAGCCAACTTTTTCACTCCTTTTTCACTTTAATCAAGAGGTTCTTTAGTTCTTGTTCACTTTCTGCCATAAGGGTGGTATCATCTGCATATCTGAGGTTATTGATATTTATCTGGGCAATCTTGATTCCAGCTTGTGCTTCATCCAGCCCAGTGTTTCTCATGATGTATGTATGTATGTATTCTATGCATGTAAATTAAATAAGCAGGGTGACAATGTACAGCTTTGATGTACTCCTTTCCCTATTTGGAACCAATCCATTGTTCCATGTCCAGTTCTAACTGTTGCTTCTTGACCTGCATACAGATTTCTCAGGAGGCAGGTCAGGTGGTCTGGTATTCCCATCTTTTAAACAATTTTCCACAGTTTGTTGTGATCCACACAAAGACTTTGGTGTAGTCAATAAAGCAGAAGTAGATGGTTTTCTGGAACTCTCTTGCTTTTTCTATGATCCAACAGATGTTGGAAATTTGATCTTTGGTTCCTCTGCCTTTTCTAAATCCAGCTTGAACATCTGGAAGTTCACAGTTCACGTATTGCTGAAGCCTGGCTTGGAGAATTTTGAGCATTACTTTACTAGCATGTGAGATGAGTGCAATTGTGCGGTAGTTTGAGCATTCTTTGGCATTCCCTTTCTTTGGGATTGGAATGAAAACTGACCTTTTCCAGTCCTGTGGCTACTGCTGAGTTTTCCAAATTTGCTGGCATGTTGAGTGCAATGCTTTCACAGCATCATCTTTCAGGATTTGAAATAGCTCAACTGGAATTCCATCACCTCCACTAGCTTTGTTTGTAGTGATGCTTCACTACAAAGTAAGGCCCACTTAACTTCACATTCCAGGATGTCTGGCTCTAGGTGAGTGATCACACCATTGTGATTACCTGGGTAGTGAAGATCTTTTTTGTATAGTTCTGTATATTCTTGCCACCTCTTCTTAATATCTTCTGCTTATGTTAGGTCCATACCATTTCTGTCCTTTATTGTGCCCATGTTTGCATGAAGTGTCCCCTTGGCATCTCTAATTTTTCTGAAAAAATCTCTAGTCTTTCCCATTCTATTATTTTTCTCTATTTCTTTGCATTGATCACTGAGGAAAGCTTTCTTATCTCTCCTTGCTATTCTTTGGAACTCTGCATTCAAATGGGTATATCTTTCCTTTTCTTCTTTGCTTTTAGCTTCTCTTCTTTTCTCAGCGTCTGTAAGGCCTCCACAGACAACCATTTTGTCTTTTTGCATTTCTTTTTCTTGGGGATAGTCTTGATCACTGCCTCCTGTACAATGTCATGACCCTCTGTCCATAGTTCTTCAGGCATTCTGTCTATCAGATCTAATCCCTTGAATCTATTTCTCACTTCCACTGTGTAATTGTAAGGGATGTGATTTAGATCATACCTGAATGGTCTAGTGGTTTTCCCTACTTTCTTCAATTTAAGTCTGAAGTTTGCAATAAGGAATTCATGATCTGATCCAGTCAGCTCCCGGTCTTATTTTTGCTGACTGTATAGAGCATCTCCATCTTTGGCTGCAAAGAATATCAATTTGATTTCGGTATTGACCATCTGGTGATGTCCATCTGTAGAGTCTTCTCTTGTGTTGTTGGAAGATGGTGTTTGATATGACCAGTGGATTCTCTTGACAAAATTGTGTTAGCCTTTGACCTGCTTCATTTTGTACTCCAAGGCCAAATTTGCCCATTACTCCAGGTGTTTCTTGACTTCCTACTTTTGCATTCCAGTACCCTATAATGAAAAGGACATCTTTTTTTGATGACTATAACTCAGATGACCATTATATCTATTACTGTGGGCAAGAATCCCTTAGAAGAAATGGAGTAGCCATTGTAGTCAACAGAAGAGTCCGAAATGCAGTACTTGGATGCAATCTCAAAAATGACAGAATGATCTCTGTTGGTTTCCAAGGCAAACCATTCAATATCATGGTAATCTAAGTCTATGCCCCAACCAGTAATGCTGAAGAAGCTGAAGTTCAACAGTTCTATCAAGACCTACAACACCTTCTAGAACTAATACCCAAAAAGTTACCTTAAAGGACCCAACTAAAGCAAGCAAGCAATTTGGATTGGAAAAAGTAACTGTGTATTTGTGTTCTCTGAAGCACACGGGCCAAATTCCTTCTAGCATTTACAGAAATGGACCGTTTCTGATTAGTGAAAAAAAAATTCTGAGATTAGACATATGTTTTGCATATGATCTTATCCTCTGGTTTCACAAAGCAATGCCCTTAGGGATTTCTATCTGGTTTCTGTTGCAGGCATCTTCCCAGGGTTCAGTGGTTTGGGAGAAGGCCATGGCTAGGGGCAAGCTTTCAAGGAGGTGAGAAGGGCAGGTGGCTAGGAGTCTTCATCTTTCATAATTCATAAGGAATTGGACCCTGTAGGTAGCCCCTTCTATTGTCCTCGGTCCACTTTGAAGCAGGACCTGACATTTTGTTATAGCTTTAAAAAGAAAAACCAACTCCAACTTGTTAGTTTGTAATGAAAATTTTACTGAAGACTGTATGGAGGTTATTACAGCAAACACTACACGTAGAGATGAGTGAAAAAGCTTCTGTCAGATGTCTTTTTCTCTGCTACATTCTTTGACCACCTGGACCCCTTCCCTTCATCAGCATTTCTCTTTCCATTTATGTCCCCACCTCAAATTCTTCCTCATCTCCTTTTTTTTAATAAAGAGAAATTTGTCTGTTGTGGCTTCTCTGCCCATTTTCCACTTAGCAAAGGAGAAAACTTCCTCAAGACCCACTCTCTACACAGAACATGGACCATCATAAACAGCATGCAGTGAGTTTTTCTTCAATAATTTCTCCTGCCATTTTAGTCTGAGCCCATTTTGTATTGCTTTGGCCCCTTGCAGGTTGTGATTCTGGGTTTGGCCATGGTTTGGCCAAGTATCTGGACGAGCTGGGCTTCACTGTATTTGCCGGAGTTCTGGATGAACAGGGGTCTGGAGCAGAGGAATTACGAAGAACCTGCTCCAAGAATCTCTCTGTGCTCCAGCTGAACATCACCAACACGCAGGAGATAAAAGCGGCCTACAGCAAAGTGAAGGAGAAGCTGCAGAACAAAGGTACTGCCTTCAGCTACCTGTGCCCTCGACTGCCCTCCATCCTCCTTGCAAATGACCAGCACTGGTTCTAGCCTCTAATTACCACTTCCCTCTAGTCTCAGATGGCATCTGGAGACACCTGCACTGAGCCCCTGCCCCTTGCTGGGGCCTCTTGCAGATATGAAGACATTGGGAAGGAGTCAGGCATGGTCCTTCCTCAGAACTTACAGAATTCTCCATCTCATTCCCTCCAACCTCTGCTCAGTCACTCTCCTGTTACTTGCTGCCCCTTCACATGTCTTTCCTCTTACTGATACTAACATGTATTAGACTTGAAGTAGCTTCATAATGGAGAAGGCAATGGCAACCCACTCCAGTGTTCTTGCCTGGAGAATCCCAGGGACTGGGGAGCCTGGTGGGCTGCCATCTCTGGGGTTGCACAGAGTCGGACACGACTGAAGCGACTTAGCAGTAGCAGCAGCAGCTTCATAATGGCTGTCTTTCTTAGCCCCTGCCTTTCTCTTCCTCTCCCTTCACAGCCAGGCTCTTTGGAACCCTGCTGCCCAGTTTTCACTTCTTGACACATCTCCCTAAATGGTCTAGCCACGGGGATCAGTCTGTATTATCTTGAACACCAAGCTCTTAACTTCTCTGCAGTGTTTGAATGTGTTGATTACCCTCCCCTCCTTGGGCTTTGGGGGTCTCCAGCCACATCTTGCCCTCTAAGTTCTCTGATCATTCTTTCTGCTTCTCTTATATGAACCTCCTTCCTCTGCCCACCATGCCAGGCCCCTAAGTGTGAGTGTTATTGAGGGCTCTGTCCCCAGACCCCACTCCAAGTTTCCTGGGCTATCCTGTTTCCCTTCCTACACCAGGAATTTTCACCTGGGAAGTGTCTTAAAATACCTATGTGTGAACCCAGGATGGGCTATGCAATTTAGGGGATGCAGTGCAAAATTGCAACTTTATGTGGGGCCCCTTGTTTACAAAATGTTTACAATGTTAAGGTAATGCCAGTGGAAAATTAAACCAAGCTTGAGATCTTTCTGAAGCACAGGTCACACGTCTGTGATTCCCACACAGCCTGGGGACTTTTCCCTAGCAGATTAAATCGGTATCTACAGACAGTAACTCAGCAGATCTTCGCAGCGAGGCTGGTACTGGTGCTCTCCTTTTGCTGGGAAGGTCCACTATAAAGAAGATCCCATTTGGGGGTCCCAGTATTAGCATATTTTAAAGCTCCTCCAGCAATGCTAATATTCTGCCAGAGCTGAGAAACACTGCCATTTAATCCAGTAATTTCTGAATCTGCGTTAACAACATAGCCCTCTTTTCAACATCAGGACCTATAGGCATACACAACTGGTTACCAGATATCCCGCCTCAATTTGTCAAAAACGGACCTCATTATTTTTTCCTCTGCTTCTAGTCTGCAAATCAGTTTCCCCTCCTGCATCCGACGACGGAGGCGCTGGCTCAGACACCGGCTGCGCTTAGTTGCTCAGTCATGTCTGACTCTGTGACCCCATGGACTGTAGCCGGCCAGTCTCCTCTGTCTAGGGGGATTCTCCAGGCAAGAATACTGGAGTGGGTTGCCATGCCCTCCTCCAGGGGATCTTCCCAATCCAGGGATCAAACCCAGGTATCCTGCAGGCGAATTCTTTACTGTCTGAGCCACCAGGGAAGCCCAGGCACTGCCACCTAATCAGTCATTCAAGCCAAACAAGCTGGGTTCACTTAGGCCTGCAGCTTACCCTTGATTTCTGCATCCTGTTGGTCCTGAGTCCTGTCAATTCTATGTCCTAGATCTTTATCATCCCGCCCCTTCCTATTATCCCTGGGGAGCTATGGTTTAACTGGGACCCTCATCTCCCACCTGAGCTCTGTTTGTAATCGGATTTCCTTCCCCATTGCTTTCCAGATGGAGAGTGGTCTTTACAATGTGCACATCTTAGAGTATCATCCATCTCCTTTGATAAACTGAGCCTCCATGTCTTGGGCTCCTCCTATGAGCCAGGCGTATGCTTTGTCTCACTGAACAGTTCTGTGGTCCTCCATTCACCATCAAACACCTTCACAGGGATTCTAAGACCTTTCAGGAGAATAGCCCTTGCCAAAACCTTCATCTGCAATATCTGCTGTTCCACTCAGTAAATGATGAATGGTTTCCAGAATAGAATGTTCTAGTTCATGACTTTGTACCTTGAGCTTCCTCTTACCCAAACTTCCCTCTTGCCTCCACTTCATTTCTCTAGACTTTTGCCTTTGTCCAACCACACACTCTACAGGAGATCTAGCTCAAATGTAACAGTAATCCAGGCTACATCATTCACTTCCTCTTCTGGAAATTCACTCTTTACCCCTTGCATACACCCTCATTACTGCATTATTATACAAATATGTCCATCTCCCACTCCTCACCACAGGGTTTCTTAAGAACCAAAACTATGTTTCCATCAGGATTCTTTCAGATACAAGTGACATAACCAATTCAAAACTGCTAAAGCATAGTTCAGTTCAGATGTTAAGAAAGATTCATAGTTCAGTTCAGTCACTCAGTCCTTTCTGACTCCCTGTGACCCCATGAACCGCAGCATGCCAGGCCTCCCTGTCCATCACCAACTCTCAGAGTTTGCCAAACTCATGTCCATTGAGTCAGTGATGCCATCCAACCATCTCATCCTCTGTCATCCCCTTTTCCTCCTGCCTTCAATCTTTCCCAACATCAGGATCTTTTCAAATGAGTCAGCTCTTTGCGTAAAGGGAATGCATTGTGCTTACATAACTAAAAAGACCTGTTGGTTTCAGGCATGTCTGGATCCAGGCACTCAAGCAATGTCATCAGGATCCAGCCTCTCTTAATTAGCTTCACTTTCTCCTGTTATGGCTTCACTTGGGGGTTTTCCATGAAGGCCTCAAGGACTTCCTCCTTATGTCCTCTTCACAGCTGATCTACCCAGAAAAAAGAAACGAATATAGTTGTTTTCTAGAAAGGTAATTTTCCTGGCCTTGTCTTTTGCTGTCCCTTTTATTGACTTGATGGTGTCTTGTTAGGAGATATTCAATATACACCATCTAGAGAGGCCCAGCGGGACAGTATTGGCCACAATGAATGACAAAGTAGTACTTCTTGAAATGCTAATAACAGTGCCAGTGTCCTGGGATGAAAGGATCCAATCAGTACGCTTTCCAAGGTGTGAGCATTTGGAAAACACTTTACATGCTGTTTGGGGGCCTGCATTCTGGAGAACAGTCCTTACTGAGGCAGAGTTACCAATATACCAATTCAACACCAATACAGAATTTCCTGTTCTTGCGGTCTCTCTCGACTTCAGCCTCTCAAGTCAAACAGAAAGTGGAGCGGTAGAACAGGTTCATTTAAAATCACAAAGAAGGATGTTTGCTAAAGAACCCTCTGGGCCACGTGGATAAACCAGAAAACCTCAGCTCCTGTAAGAGGGCCAGCAACTGTGCGGTGTCCCTACATAGCAGATTTTAAAATTAGCATGAACATATTGTTCATTATTGCCTGTGTGTTCATTATTGCCTGGTGTCTGTGTACTCAATCGTGTCTGACCCTTTGTAACCCCTATGGACTATCACCTGGCAGATTCCTTTGTGTGTGGGATTCTCCAGGTGGGAATACTGCAGTGGGTTGCTGCACCCTGCTCCAGGTGAATCTTTCTGACCCAGGGATTGAACCTGTGTCTCCTGTGTCTCTTGCATTGCAGGTGGATTCTTTTAACGTGAGCCATAGGGAATCCCTTTGTTCGTTATTAATATTAATTTTTAAAAAACTATTATGAAGCCCTACGGGTATAATAGGTTTATTGGCCAGATTAGAATTCTATGGCAGGAGTTGGCAAGATGTGGCCCTGCCTTTTTTTTTTTAACTATTTTATTTTGAAAAATAGTAGATTCACTCTTTGCCAAGCCTCCCCCAGTGTTAATATCTTGCATAACTGTAGTACAATATCAAAACCAGGAAATTGGCCCTGGTGTAATCCCCAGAGTTCATTCAGATTTCATCAGCTATACATGCAAGTGCATGTGTGTGTGTGTGTGTGTGTGCGCTTGCTTGCAATTTCATAATGTGTAGTTTTGTGCAATATCATCCCACTCAAAATACAGAACTGTTTCATCACCACCGGACCCATCACGTTACCTCTGAAGAGCCATATTCTCATCCTTAACCTGCTCTCTGTCTCTTTCAGTTCAGTTCAGTTCAGTCGCTCAGTCGTGTCCGACTCTTTGTAACCCCATGAATTGCAGCACGCCAGGCCTCCCTGTCCATCACCAACTCCCGGAGTTCACCCAGACTCATGTCTATCTCTTTAACTTTGTCATTTAAAGAGTGTTTTATAAAGATATATAGATTATTATATAAATCTGCCACCTGTTTTTGCATATCCTGTGAGCTCAGGATGGTGTTTATATTTTTAAATGGTTAAAAGAAATCAGAATAAGATTTTTTTGGACACACGAAAGTTATATGGGATACAAATGTCAATGTCCCTATTGTTTTATTGGAATGTAGCCACTCCTGTTCATTTACAGGTTGTCTGTGGCTGCTCACACTGTAATGGCAGAGTTCAGTGAGTAGGACTTGAATGTTAAAGCTTTTACTATCCAGCCTTTTACAGGATACGTTTGGCGGTCCATGTCATAGGGCATTCTCAAGCTGCCACCTGTATGTTTGACTGGTCAAAGGTATGCATCAGGCTGAGGCAATTAAAACCATCACTTGGAGGGATTAGCTGAAGGCATCCTCTCCTATCACCAGCCTCCTAATAGCTGTAGAGCCCTTACTGCATGCCAGGCATCCTCTCACTTACCGCTCCCAGTTATTACTGCCTGTAAATGTCAGACCACCAACTCAGCTGTGCAAGAAATGTAACTTGATTTTCTATAAGTCAACTCAATTTCTATCTTGAGCCATGTGGCAAAAACCATGTCAGTCGTTTGGAGCTTTCTCTCATTTCCCCAGGGTGGCATCCTAAATTCCTAGGGACGGGCCATTACATCTTTGATGGCCAGTGCTTCGTGCTGGACTCTGCTGAGACTCTGTCCAGTCCTCATGCAGGTTGGCTGCTACTTGCCTCTTTGAAGTTAGGGCTGGTGTCGACTGCCATTTCTGTGCCTCTCCGAGCATGGAGGCTCATTCTGCTCCTCTATATCCCAGGGGTTCTCACATGTGGGCGTGCATCTCACACTTGGGCACGTCATGTCACAATGCTGAGCTTCAACAGTAATTTCTGATCGTCAGTGTCTGAGCCAGCAGGTCTGAGATGGGGCTCCAGTATTTGCATGTCTAACAAGTTCCCAATTACTGCTGCTGGTCTGGACCACACCTTGAGAACCATTGGTCTGAACCCTGCAGTGGCTCAGGGAACTCAGAGAATCTGCTTCAGGTCTATCTAGCTGAACATGCCCCAGATCCTGTTGCCTCTGTTCCTCCCAGGTGACTCACTTGTGCTCCACACCCTCCTCCCCACAAAGCACGTGGAGCTTCTGTATTACCACTCTTCTGCCATTTAGGGCAATGACTCCGAAGCTTGGTTGTACACTGGAATCATCTATGTAGGGAATTTAAAAAATGGCTAATGCCGAGATCCTCTTTCTTTACTACCCCACAGTTGCTGCTCTAATTGGCTGCGGTATGGCCTGGGTGTCAGGGTTTTAAAAAGCTCCCCAGATGATTTTAATGTGCAGTCAAGGCTGAAAAATCACCAGCTGTGGACAGTGGTTCTCCAAGTGAGGTCCAGGCCTGTAGTGTCAGCATCACCTGGGAACTTGCTAGAGATGCACATTGTCAGGCCTCACACCCCAGACATCCCCAATCAGTTTCTCTGGAGCTGGATCCTAGGCACCTGTGAGTGAACAAGCTCTCCTTGTGATTCCAGTCAGTCAGGGGATCAGGCTGGCTGGGGAAGGGAGCAGAGCTCAAGGACTCTGCAGTCTTCTTAGCTCTTGGCATTTCTGCTCTAGTTTTCCTGTTTCCTTGTACTAGGGGAACTTTTCCAGTCAAAGGGAAGACAGAATCTTATTTTGTTGCACTGCATGTAAGACACGTTGTCTTAAATCTGCATGTCCTAGAGACATCATTCTGTCTCCACATACTCCTTTGAGGGAGAAACACGAGGCAGATTTGGAATAAACTTTGAGGCAAAAGAATATACCTCCATAAAACCATTTCTTAATCTTTCAAAAGTATTCAAGGAGAGTAAGGTTTTTTCCTTTTCAAGACTTTTTTTTTTTTTTTTTTTTAATGTGGGCCATATTTAAACTCTTAATTGAATTTGATACAGTATTGCTTCTGTTTTATGTTTTGGCTTGGGCCATGAGGCATGTGGGATCTTAGTTCCCTAAGAAAGGATTGAACCCACACCCACCTTGCATTGGAAGGTGAGGTCTCAACCACTGGGCCTCCAGGGAAGTCCCAAGACAAAGGTGTGAGAGTTGAAGTGATCTCTTGCCCAGATCTCAAGTCTCAAATGGGTCCTTTTGACTTAGGAGCTTGAAGGATTAAAAATCATCCCACTCTCTTGGTATTGCCCGATCTCAGAGTTGTTCCTTTCTGTCCTCAGGACTGTGGGCTGTGATCAACAACGCCGGAGTCCTTGGCTTACCAACCGATGGGGAACTCATTCCCATGACCGAATACAAACGATGCATGGCCGTGAACTTCTTCGGGGCTGTGGAAGTCACGAAGGTGTTTCTGCCTCTTCTTAGAAAATCCAAGGGGAGGCTGGTGAATATCAGCAGCATGGCAGGTGAGCTTGCCTTTCCCCCACAAGGTTGTGGGTGCCAGTCCTGCAAGATGCAGCTCATAGCATTCTTTGTGGGCTGAACAAGAAAACAAGACTCTCATGGAGGGCTGGGTGAAGATTAGTCAAATCCTGTGTTTGCCTTTGATCTTAGTACAAAACCTTTCTTATACTGACTCTTACCTATCTTCTAACTCATCTGTTCATTATTGGGGATTTAGGGTTCTCACATATCCTCACAGCATGACTGCTAATGCACAAGCTTCCTAGATTTGGCCAGGAATCCCTGCATACAGTTCACATCAGCGTGACAGAGGACCTGTGTTTTCCAGCCTCCCAGCATCTGCACCCTCTGTCCTTCCTTGGACAATGAGTAGGCACATGTTTTCACTCTTTTGGCACTGTCAGTGATCCGTATCTCTGTTGGCTAACAACTAGCATTTTCCATAACATTATTCTCATTGTTTTGCAATCTCAAGATAGTTGGGACAGGGTGTGACATTTGATGGCTCATCTCTCTCCATTTCAAAGGGCAGATAGCTAACAAGTCAAGGGTTTAACATCTCCCTTCCATAAAAAAATGCTCATGCAGGTGATGTCAAATTCTTTCTCCTAGAATAGATATTTCCAAACTGGGGTTCTTGATACCAAAACCAGACAAAGACAACACAAAAAAAGAAAACTACAGGCCAATATCACTTATGAACATAGATGCAAAAATCTTAAACAAAATTTTAGCAAACAGATTTCAGCAACACATCAAAAAGCTCATTCCCCATGATCAAGTTGGGTTTATCCCAGGGATGCAAAGATTCCTCAATATATGCAAATCAATCAATGTGATACACCATATTAACAAATTGAAAGATAAAAACCATGTGATAATCTCAATAGATGCAGAAAAAGACTTTGACAAAATTCAGCACCGATTTGTGATTAAAATTCTTCAAAACATGGGCATAGTAGGAACCTACCTCAGCATAGTAAAGGCCATATATGATAAACCTACAAACTGGGGTTCCTCAGAACCTTAGTAGGCTTTGAGTGGTGTCCAGGGGGTTGTTGGGGGAAGTCACTGTGTGGGTAAGTGGGAAGCCTAGAGGATGGGCTCTAAACTCCAGGATCCTGTCTTTGCGTAGAGGAATGCCAATCTTCACTGTTGGCTCAGTTGGCTCTGAGTAAGATTTTTTTTTTAAATAAAAGTCCATCTATTTGTTCATCTGATTTGGGTTTCTTTACGTTTCAAGGGGGAAGGTTTTTGTTTTTTTTTTTTTTGTATTTTTTAGACAATTAATATTGTCCCTGATATTTTCTTCCCTGGCTCTAACTTAGCAACTTCCTTGAATTTTACAGCTATTTGAGTGTGTTGCTAACATTGCTACTTTCCCTGGTGGCTCAGACAGTAAAGAATCTGCCTGCAATGCGGGAGACCCAGGCACAATCTCTGGGTCAGGAAGATCCCCAGGAGAAGGGAATGGCAACCCGCTCCAGTATTCTTGCCTGGAGAATTCCATGGACAGAGGAGCCTGGCAGGCTACAGTCCATGGGGTCGCAGAGTTGGACATGACTGAGTAACTAACACTTTCAACATTAACACTGCTGGTTGCAAGGAAGGAAGGAAAGAAGGAAGGAAAAGAGGGAGGGAGGAGGGGAAAGGATGGAGAGAGAGAGGTCTAAGTTGGTTAAGAGCAATGAGTGTTGTATTTTAACTTTTATGAGAACCCCAAAATATTTCCAATTTTTTTGCTAAAGCAAACCAATCCTGAGAAAACACATTGGCAGTACTTCACCCTTATCTTTCTTCTGAATTTAGCCTTTACATTTTTGACCTCTGCAAAAACTTCAATTTTCTCAGTCTGGTACTTCTAGAAGTCTCACATGCTCCTTTGCCTCATTCATTCAACAAATATTTACTGAAATGACCTATCATTGCCTTTTGCCTGACACAGTGACAAGGAAGTTTTTCTCTTCCTCTGTTCTCAACTTTGAGCTGCTCATTCGTTCATAAGATTTTATTTTACATTTCACTAATATGCACACTATCTGTTATGGGCCCAGTGTCTGGCAGGAAGTAAAAGCTCAATTAATAAATGGAAAAATGCAAGGGTGCAAAGGAATGGAAAAATGGATGAATGAATAGACAAGTGATGAATTTATACTATGAGGATGTCCATTCATACATCTTCAACTTGGCCTCTAAAACTTTTCTAAGCCTTAAAAAAAAAAAAAAAATGGCCATGCCACATGGCATGTAGGGTCTTAGTTCCCTGGCCAGAGATCAAACCTGCACACCCTGCATTGGAAGCACAGAGTCATAACCTCTAGACCACCAGGGAAGTCCTTAAGCCAAGACTTTGAACTGACTTGTCACATGTTTGGGTTTCCCTGGTGGCTCAGGCAGTAAATAATATGTCTGCAATGCAGGAGACCCTGGTTTGACTCTTGGATTGGAAAGATCCCCTGGAGAAGGGAATAGCAACCCACTCCAGTATTCTTGCCTGGAGAATTCCATGGGACAGAGGAGACTGGTGGGATAAAGTCCTTGGGGTTGCAAAGAGTCGGACATGACTGAGCAACTAACAATTTCACTTATCACATGTTTCCATTAGAGGAAAATTTTTGAGTATTAAATCACACATCTCACTCCTATTCTCACCACTAGACATGCAAAACCTTTACACCTAGCCTTAATTATTTCCATTCCATTATTTTACCATCATCATCAAGTCAACATGTTTGAAGCTAAACTTGCTACTAGCAACTCAAAAGTTTGCTCTCTTAACTTCTTTCTGTTCATCTCCTGGTCTTCGGGTTTCAGAGCTTTGAGCTTTCTTTGGTTTGTTTATCCCTGTGCCTTTCTCTCCTTTGCTCTTAGCCAGTCACTCACCGGAGCCTCTCACTCCATCCACCAGGATGCGTGGAGTCTTCCTTCATCACACCCAGCTCCAAATCCTTATGTTTCAGGGAAAATCCAGCATTGGGTTCATTTACAGGACTCAGAAGTCACCCAGGGTATTTTATAAAGTTGTTAGAACAATAGCACGAAATCAGGGCAGACAGGAAGTATATGTCCTTGACAGCGCAGGCGTTTGTAAGAAGACAGGAGCCAAAGATCTTAAACCATACATACAGTTTACCTTATCGATGAGGAGCAGAGGAATTCAGCAGAATTCCTTGCACTTTGCTGATGAGTGTTTTGCAGAACAATGGAAGAGATTTTAAGCAAGGAGAAAAGAAGCTAGACTGTAATACGAGAATCAGAAAAGTCACGGGATGTGTAAAAGACACTATATAGCCTACTACTAATCCACAGAAATTAACATCCAAGATGATGACAGCTTGACGATGAGTCTCTTGGCAAAGCTAATGCAATAGTAATTTTGGAAAATGTACTTATATGGAAGTACATGCTGGTCTTTTTCTCATTTTGAAGATGGAGGTATGAAGAGAGAGAGAGAGAGCCAGTCACTAATAAGTGTTCTCCAAAGTTCTCCCGGGAGCTCCTGGCTGCCCTGACCCTTCAGGTTGTCTTGAGCTTGGCACCTTGGCCACCCTCTGCATGACAAGAATATCATGTAGATTTATCATGGAAGTTTGCATCAGCCAGGAGGAGCTAAGCTGGAACTGATAACTCTGTTCCATTTATTCAAAGCTGCATAGCAAGTAACCCCAAAGACAGTGTCTCACGATACTGTGAATAGACAACTGGTCTGGTAGAGAATAATGATCTCTCAAATATATCCACGCCATGATTCCCTGAACCTGAATTATGTGACCTTACCTGGCAAAAGGGACTTTGTAGGTATGATTGAGTTAAGGATCTGAAAGGCAGAGATCATCCTGAGTTATCTAGGTGGGTCTGATGTGGTTACAAGAATCCTTATAAGAGGGAGGCAAGAGGGTCAGAGTCAAAGAGTGGTTGGAAGATGGATAGTTGTGACCAATAGAACTGATGTTAAAGTACTTAGAGTGGTGCGTGGCATATAGTAGACATCTAACAGATGTTAATAATTATTAGGAAGCATCCATTAGGCATTATGGAGAAGGAAATGGCAACCTACTCCAGCATTCTTGCCTGGAAAATGCCATGGACAGAGGAACTTGGCAGGCTGTAGTCCATGGGGTCAGAGTCAGACATGACTTAGCAATTAAACAAACATCTACTGGGTTTTAGACATTTTGGGGATGCCATCAGATATATGATCCCAACAACCCCGCAAAGTATTAGTATCCTCCTTTTGCAGTTGTGAAAATCAAGTTTCATAACAGTTATATAACCAGCCCTGCAGCTAGAACTGGAATTGAACTTTGGCCCCATGTTCTGATGCACCAAGTCACTGCCTCTCCCACTGATTCAGGTGGGATCTTGTGTTAACATCACGTCAGAGACTTTTCCCAAAGGATCACCTCTACCATGTTCCTCTGCCTATTAATCTGCAAGCTTTAGCCTCGCCCCCATATCCAGGTGTAAAGACAGTCAGTAGACAGGAAGTTCCAGGATTGGGGCAGGGCAGAAACATTGCTTCTTTAAAGACTTCTCCAGGAGATGCACACAAGAGTCGATCGCATTACGAATACACCCTTCCCTCCTACATCTCCTCCTCTCCAAAGAAAGCAACAAGAAACAGAAAGAACAAGTGAGGCAGCATGTAGCTATATAGATAGAATCAGGTTTCAAAAAGGAGAGAAAGCCAGGAAGCTGAGTGGGGATAAACTGCATAGGTTTTGATCCTGTCTTTCCTGCTGACAGTGGAGTGACCCAGGACAAAGTCCTGAATCTGAGCTGCAGCTCGTGCATTTTACAAAGGGGATAAAAATGATTGTTCCTTCTTAGGGCCATGGTGAGATGGAATGAAATGACATGGATTTAAGCATCAGCCTTGAACCTGGCGTGTAGTAGAGTAAGAGACTCAAAGGCCGTCCACCATGAAGAGGCTGGCTCTGTGTGCCCCTGTGGCTTTTCATCTTGCCCACTGCTGGCATCAGCACGCTAACTGTGACACTACCTGGCATTTCATTCTGCCGCTTCCTATCACACATGATAGCTCCTGGGCGGATAAGCCCAGTAGGTCACGACTTCCAGATTTGACCACAACCTACCCGGGAGGACATTTACCCCTGCCCTGTAAGCAAGTTCGTTTCTCATCCCTCCCACAGAATAGGATAGCTCTTTAACCTAAATCTCGGCAAGGCAGTTTGATAAATATTTAACCAAGGATTGAAGGAAGGGAGAGATGACTGATTGATGGGACAAAGGGCAGGTGAAAAATCTTTATGATTGAGAGGCCTGAAAGTCTTTTCTGGCCAGCTGTCCTCTTAACAAATTGCAAAGCAAATACCTGTGTTATGTTGCAAGCTGTACTTGAGTGAGAACAGCTAAAAGCAAACCTTATCAAAACGACTCAGGCCTCAGGGATTTTGAGCTGGTTGTGCTCTGAACTGTGCTCTTGTATTACTAGCTGGGTGATCTGAGGGCAGGCCACCCCACTTGTCTATGGGTCCCTTTCATCTCCTGTCATGACAGGGTGGCACAGCACCTGAGTCGAAGGCAGCATTTCCAGCCTCCACATTATTGATAATGTGGGGAGGCTAATTCTTTCTGTGGGGGGCTGTCTGATGCACCGCAGGATGTTTAGCAACATGTGTTCTTGGTTCACTAGATGTAAGTAGTACCCACCCACAGCGCTGAGAAACCCTCAGATATTACCACGTGGCCACTGGGGGTGGGGGTGGGGTGCAGAAGCACCCCCAGTTGAGAACTTCTGGTCTCAACCATAGAGCTAAATGCACTGTGGGTTCTGAGCACTTAGCACAGTTGCAGAAGGCACTCTAGTAACAGGGATCTCTCTACTGAGAGATAGTGATGATTGCCCAAGTCGACTAAAAAGATGCACACCTTGAGAGGTGCGAGTTGAGCTTTATTGCCGGCAAAATGAGGACTGCAGCCCGGAAGGCAGCAGCTCGGATAGTTCTTAGAGACTGCTCCAAAAGAGGTAGTAGGGGAAGGCCAATATATAAGATTTTGGTGAAGGGGGGAGTTCAATACCATTAAGCATTAGTTTACAAAAAGGTTTCTGCTAGTCGAGAGGATCTGATGTCACCATGAAGGGATTTATTGCTTTTCTAGATATGAGGAGATGCAAAGGTTGAGGTTATAAAATCTGTTCCTAAAACATCTATCTAAAGACCCATGCCATCAGGGGCACAGAGTGCCTTACTCCACCCTGAACTCCCTCAGCGGGTGTTAAAGGTCAACGGTTGCAACAGTGCAGGGTTCAGTCTCCATTGAGGCAGATGGTGAATGCCCTTGTTCTTCAGTCGTTCGCAGCGATCTTGGCAAGTGCCGATTTGTAGTTGACACCCATCACATCAAGCTGTTTAAAAATGTGTGAAAAACTTTGCACCAGGGTCCTTGGCCTCACAGAGAGTCTTACAAGTCTACAAATTACAGGCAGATCCAACCTTGAGTTCAGTTTGACTTAGTCCATGTGGTGGTTTGGTCACTAAGTCATGTCCAACTCTTGTGACCCCAGGGACTGTAACCCGCCAAGCAACTCTGTCCATGGGGCTTCCCAGGCGAGGATACTGAAGTGGGTTGCCATTTCCTTCTCCAGCAGATCTTCCAACCCAGGAATTGAACCCCATGTCTCCTGTCCTGCAGGCAGATTCTTTACTGACTGAGCCACCAGGGAAGCCCTAGTCGGTAGAAATTGACTATGGGATCATGCCTGGATTTTTTTTTTTCCCCCCTTGTTGAACTAGCTGCCTTAAGGGAACCATCTGGCAAATCATTCAGCCAGTCTCAGTTGCTCAGTAATGTGAGAAGAAGCCAAAGATGAGATCTACTTCCTCAAAACTAGCCAGAGCAAGCACAGGACAATGGGGGAGAGGGGAGAGCAAGATGGAGTGAACATCTTCGTGCTGAGTTTAATTAGATACTTACATACTTCAAGTCATTCATTTCTAACATCTACAGGATGCACAGACTAATTCCTTTTAGATCAAGAACGCTCTAGCCCAGAATCATCCATCTACAGGATGCAGAGACTAATTCCTTTTGGATCAAGAACACTCTAGCCCAGAATCATCCAGCTGGTAAGCAGTGGAGTCAGGGTTGGTACCCAGGTCTGTTTTTTGACTCCAAATTCTGTGTTCCTCTCACTCTTCCAGACTACCAAACAAGGATACCAGGCAAAAATGGGGGGCAAAATAACCCCCAAAACAAACAGAAAAACCACAGACCCTAACTCCAGTGTGTTTAAGCAATGATGAGGAAGTGTCAGCAGTTTAGGGCTGTCGCCTACGTCAGTGCTTCTCAAACACTGTGTACGGTGATCGCCTAGTTGGTGTTGTTCAGTCACTCAGTCGTGTCTGGCTCTCTGTGACCCCATGGACTGCAGCACGCCAGGCTCCCCTCTCCTTCACTATTTCCGTGAGTTTGCTCAAACTCATGTCCATTGAGTCGGTGATGCCATCCAACCATCTCATCCTCTGTTGCCCTCTTCTCCTTTTGCTTTTAATTTTTCTCAGCATCAGGGTCTTTCCCAATGAGTCTGCTCTTTGCATCGGGCGGCCCTGTTAAAATGAAGGATTTGACCGAATTGGTCTGAGAGGGCCTAAGAGTCTGTATTTCGTAACTAGTTCCTAAGTGAATGCTACTGGTCCCTGGACAATTTTTTTAAACTTTGGATGCATTAATATCAGCAAGAGGGCTACTTAAAAACAATGACAGGAAGCCAAAACTTAAATGAGGTAATATTTCACACCCACTAGGGTGATGTCATGAAAAATCAGAAAACAACACTTGATCTGCCAGGATATGGAGGAAGTGGAATGCTCCTGAATTGCTGGTGGGAATGTAACATGGTACACCCTCTGTGGAAAACATTTGGCAGTTCCTCAATAAATTAAATTGGAGAAGGAAATGGCAACCCATTCCAGTGTTCTTACCTGGAGAATCCCAGAGACTGGGGAGCCTGGTGGGCTGCCGTCTATGGGGTCGTACAGTCGTGCTTCACACAACTGAAGCAACTTAGCAGCAGCAGCAATAAATGAAACATAGAGTTACAGTATGACTCAGCAATTTTACTCCTAAGTGCATACTTGAGAGAACAGAAAACAGGTGTTCAAACAAAAACTTGTACACAGGTCTTCAAAGCATCATTATTTACAATAGCTAGAGATGGAAACAATCCAAATGTCCATCAACTGATGAACGTAACGTGATCTGTCCACACAATGGAATATTATTAATCCACAAAAAGGAGCAAAGCGCTGATCCACTGAAGGGTGAACCTTGAGAAGATCGTGCTAAGTGACAGAGGCCAGCAGCAAAAGGCCACATCTTGGGACAGTCCTATTCATGTGGAATGTCTAACACAGGCAGTCCCATAGAGACAGAAAGCAGGTTAGTGGTTCTCAGGGCCTGGAGGGAAAAGGTGTGAGAGGTGACTTCTTAATGGTCATGGGGTGTCCTTTTGGGGCATTGAAAATACAGAACCAAATAGTGCTGTTGGTTGTGCAATATTGTAAACATACTAAAAGCCACTGCATTGTACACCTTAAAAGGGTTAGATGGTCAAACGTAAGACCAGAAACTATATAACTCCTAGAGGAGAACATAGGCAAAACACTCTCCGACATACATCACAGCAGGATCCTCTATGACCCACCTCCCAGAATATTGGAAATAAAAGCAAAAATAAACAAATGGGACCTAATTAACCTTAAAAGCTTCTGCACATCA
>NW_011494867.1:8043580-8044143 GCF_000754665.1 Bison bison bison
TAATAAATGCTGGAGAGGGTGTGGAGAAAAGGGAACCCTCTTACACTGTTGGTGGGAATGCAAACTAGTACAGCCACTATGGAGAACAGTGTGGAGATTCCTTAAAAAACTGGAAATAGAACTGCCTTATGATCCAGCAATCCCACTGCTGGGCATACACACTGAGGAAACCAGAAGGGAAAGAGACACGTGTACCCCAATGTTCATCACAGCACTGTTTATAACAGCCAGCACATGGAAGCAACCGAGATGTCCATCAGCAGATGAATGGATAAGAAAGCTGTGGTACATATACACAATGGAGTATTACTCAGCCATTAAAAAGAATACATTTGAATCAGTTCTAATGAGGTGGATGAAACTGGAGCCTATTATACAGAGTGAAGTAAGCCAGAAGGAAAAACATAAATACAGTATACTAACGCATATATATGGAATTTAGAAAGATGGTAACAATAACCCTGTGTACGAGACAGCAAAAGAGACACTGATGTATAGAACAGTCTTCTGGACTCTGTGGGAGAGGGAGAGGGTGGGAAGATTTGGGAGAATGGCATTGAAAC
>NW_011494867.1:8044243-8050968 GCF_000754665.1 Bison bison bison
GACTCTGTGGGAGAGGGAGAGGGTGGGAAGATTTGGGAGAATGGCATTGAAACATGTAAAATATCATGTAAGAAACGAGTTGCCAGTCCAGGTTCGATGCACGATACTGGATGCTTGGGGCTAGTGCACTGGGACGACCCAGAGGGATGGTATGGGGAGGGAGGAGGGAGGAGGGTTCAGGATGGGGAACACATGTATACCTGTGGCGGATTCATTTTGATATTTGGCAAAACTAATACAATTATGTAAAATTTAAAAATAAAATAAAATTAGAAAAAAAAAAAGGGTTAAATGGTGAATTTTACATTTTGTGTGTTTTATCACAGTAAGAAAAAAATCCTGCTCTCACCCCCAGAATTTCTGATTCAGTGGGTCTGGAGTGGGACCCGAGGGCTTGCACTTCTAATAGACTCCCAGCTGCTGCCGCTGCTTCTCAATCACACTTTGAACAAGGTCTTAGATATTTCTTTGTTACTGAACAGTTTGTTAAATCCCCAGGGACTGGGGAGATGCTATTAATCTCAAATTTCTGTTATCCATACCTCAATGAGGTAAGCAAACCTACCTCTCCTGGGTTGGTCTGTGTTCTTTTTTTTTTTTTTCCTTTTGGCTGCACTTCGTAGCATGCAGAACTTCCCCAACGAGGGGATCAAACCCTTGTCCCCTGCAGTGGAAGCATGCGATCTTAACCATGGGACCACCACGGAAGCCCTGGTCTGTGTTCTTGGGTTGGAAAGGTGCAATATAGTAATGAACTTTGTTCCTTTTTTGGGGCAGGGTGATGGAGGTGGGGATTCTTAGATCCCTGACCAGGGATTTAACCCTGGCCCTCAGCAGAGAAGCCCTAACCCCTGGACTGCCAGGGAATTCCCTGGACTTTGTTACTTGAAATGACTCACTTGACCTTGGAGGAAGCAGAAACCAGCTAGGAACCCTCACTGCTTTCTCCCAAGACAAGGTCATGAGAGTACTGTCTTGGGAAGATATTAGAGAATGAGAAAGCTGCTGTGGATATGGGACCCTGGCACCCCTATAAATGTGTCCTGCGCCTGGTCCCAAATCGCAGAGAAGAGTTTCCCAGACACCAACAAGCAATGCTCGGATACCAGCAGGGTGCCTACAATGCAACTCAATTCTGACGCTTTCTACCTGGATATAGCATCAGGTCCCACTGGTTGAGGGCTCAGTCCTATAGGACTGTCCCCCCAACCACCCGCCCATCCCCACTTTAGATTCAATTCTAACATCTATCTGCAAGATGCAGAGACTAATTCCTTTTAGATTAAGCACATTCTAGCCCAGGATCATCCAGCTGGTAAGCAATGGAATGAGGGTTGGTACCTAGGTCTTTTACTCTAAATTCTCTAAATTCTCACTCTTCCAGATTACCAAACAAGGACACATCAGGCAAACACGGGGGCAAACAAACAGTGGATGCTGGTCACAAGCCCAGGTTATCGTCTGTGCTTCTGATCGATGGGCTGTAGAAGAGAGGTACCAACTACTCTGTTGCTGGGATTGATTAATTTGCTAGAGCAGCTCAACTCACTGGATTACTGGTTTATTACAAAGGATATTAAAGGATACAGATCAAGAGCCAGATGAAAAGCTACACAGGGCAAGGCATGGGGAAAGGGTGAGATGTTTCCATGCTCTCTGAAAGCCAATCTCCGTGCGGTCACTGACCTGGAAGCTCTCCCAACGCCCTCCTTTGGGGCTTTCGTGAGGCTTCGTTAGAGCATGTGATTGACTACATCATTAGCCGTTGATGATTGATCTCAATCTCCCCTCTCCCCTCACTGGAGATGGAGGTGGGGGTAAAACTGAAAGTTCCAACCCTCTAATCACAAGGTTGAATCCAGTGGCAACCAGCCCCATCCTTAGGAGAGGGTTTTGTTGGTTGCCTCATTAACGTGACAAAAGTCTCCTTTAACCTTTGCAGCTCCTGTCCCTTAGGGCAGGGGTCCCCAACATCCAGCCCTGAGACTAGTACCTCCTGTCAGATTAGTGGCAGGGTTAGATCAGAAACAAAGTGCATAATAAATGTATGTGCTTGAATCATCCTGAAATCATCCCCACCCCCCACCTCCTGTCTGTGGAAAAATCGTCTTTCATGATATCAGTCCCTGGTGCCAAAAAGGCCGGGGACCGCTGCCTTAGGAAACTCCCGGGGCTTTAGAAGCCCAGTGCCAGAAACAACGACCATGACCAAATACATATTTATTATAAATCAAAATATCACACCCTACCTATACAGCTTCGGGCTGAAAAGTTGCAGGTATTCCGCCCTGTGTTACAGGACATCCACTTGGAAAGCCGTGTGTTAGCTTTTGGTCAGGAAAAAGATGGTCTGGTAGGTATGGGTCCTTGTGCGTATGAGGAGCCTTTGAGGCCCTGTGCTTCCTCAGAGGACCCTAAGAGCACTTGACTGCTAGAACTGAAAGGTTACTAACCTGTTGCTTGTCCAGCACCAAATGAGTCAGGCAAAGACTAGGACTGAGCCCCACCTTAGAGGATGGTGGGGGGTGGGTCAGGGGAAGGCCTCACAGTTCTGTAAACTGCAGGATTGTAACTTCAAGGTTCCCTCTACACCATGAAGTCCAAGACAAGGAACCCTAGACTGATGACAAATGTGAATGCTGAGTTTGTTCTTGCCAGACAACAGAGTCACTGAGTAGTTCCCCGAGGCAGAAAGACTGGGTAGGGGAGACTGGTAGATTTAGAAGGGGGTGGGATGCTGCATTCATGGTGGCTCCACCAAGGGGAGATAGATGGTTTGCAGTTGTGAAGGATGGAAAGAGTCCCTGGGGCTTCCCTGCTGGCTCAGTGGTAGAGATTCCGCCTGCCGATGCAGGAGATGAGGGTTTGATCCCTGGGTTGGGAAGATCCCCTGAAGGAGGAAAGGGCAACCCACTCCAGTATTCTTGCCTGGGAGATCCCATAGACAGAGGAGCCTGGTGGGCTAAGGTCCATGGGGTTGCAAAACGTTAGACATGATTTAGCAACTAAGCAACCACCGCAGCAGCAAAATAGTCCATAGGTTTGTATGCAGATGGTTAAAACAAGTCCCATTGTTGCCTGGGTGTTCCATTAAGTTGCTTAATAACAGGTCACCCCATATTCTGGGCAGTTTACCAGCACTGGCTACTTAGAATTGACTTACAGGAACCCCAGCATTCAATTTTAATATCTCCTGAGCGAGTATCCCTCTAAGGGCAAAGTTTTGCTTTTGCATTAGCCTAATCTGTGATGGAGGTGCATGTGGGATGGAGTGACTGACAAGTACACTGTCACTTTAAATTTGCTTGCAGCTTCAGCAGAAATGTTTCACACTCTGGTGTGCTTAGGGGGCTCATCTTTTATGTTTCAGATTAGCCAGACCTTGATTTGGGGGCCTCCTATTTTTTGTTATTTAGTCGCTAAGTCATGTCTAACTCTTTTGCAACCCCATGGACTGTAGCCTGCCAGGCTCCTCTATCCGTGGGATTCTCCAGGCAAGAATACTGCAGCGGGTTGCCATTTCCTTCTCCAGGAGATCTTCCCAACCCAGGGATCGAACCCACATCTCCTACATTGGCAGGTGGATTCTTTACCAATGAGCCACCAGGGAAATCCAGGGGCGTCCCATGACAAGCTTAAAAAAAAAAAAAAACCTAAATTTTTAGTTTTATTTACCAAAATGTTAAGAGACCCTATGATCTTGGTACATCCAAAGACCTACATGGCAGCTAGGCAATTCTCTAGCCCTAAAATGTCTTAAAGAGAGTATGCCTTTAAAAATTTTTTATTTGGAAATAAGTATAGATTCTCAGGAAGCTGCAAGGAAATGTACAGGGAAGTCCTGTTGGCCCTTCACTCAGTCTTCCCTAAAGATAACATTTTGTGTAATTATAGTGTGACATCAAAACCATCAGTACCATGCACAGAGCTTATTCAGACCTCACCAGTTTTATCTGCATCCATTTATGTGTGTGTGTGTGTAATTCTGTGCAGTTTCATCATATGCATAGCTTTCTAAAACCACCAACACAATCAAAATACAGAATGTTTCAGCAAAAGGATCCCCTGAGCTATCCCTTTCAGGACCACATCCACACCCTCACCCCAACTTCTGGTGACCACGAATCTATTCTCCATCTGTATAATTTTATTTCAAGAATGTAATATAAATGGAATCATACAGAATGCAACCTTCTGAGATATGCTTTCAGTCAACATAATTTAAGGGAAATATATTTTGACCAAGGCACATACAGCACAAGATCCATCAAAACCAAACATATAAACAAGAAACACTTTCTTCCGGCATAGCCTTAGATTTAATTTCAGACTCTTGAAACACAACATACCTTACCCCTGCCCTCCCCCTGCCCCAGCCACGTCTCTGAGACTTAGATCAAAGATAAGACAGCAATGCCAGGTCACTATCCAACTTCTGAGTCACAACTTCTACAACCAAAACATAAACCTCAGTTTTCCCAGGTCCCAGGCTGGATTAACATTTACACGTCCAGAAGGCAGAGACACATGGAAAACACTCAGAGACGTTCTTGAGAAGCGTTTAACAACCAGATCTGACCGCTGGAATCACCCGGGGGAGCTTTTAAACAACCCAGTGCCTGGGCAAGTAACAGGAAGGTCTATTAGGAGCCTGTTCTGTACCACTCACTCAGCTTTCACAACCATCCTGTAACACACGTATTATCCTTACTCTTAATTTATAGATCAGAAGGTGCATCAACATGACCTGGTTTTCCTAACTTTAACTGGCTTTGAACACAGGTGCAGTTGGCTCCAGAAGCCAGCCCTTAACTGCTGCCCTCTGCTAACCTACCTTCCAGCTGGCCATGCACACCTCATCTCTAAAAACCGTGAAGAAATGACAAGGCTAACTGTCCAAACTGGGTTGAAAGTTTGAACAAGTTGCTTTTGCTTCTTTGCTTTTGCCCTTCTCACGGGTCAAAGGAAGGAACTGGATTTTGAACTCTTAATCACTTCAATAAGAAGCAGCTTAAATACGTGACAAGCAGGAATCAGAGTTTAACATTTGATGCCAGATTCTATATTGAAATTGCATTAGTTAAGCTTCAGGACTCTTTCTTTTAAGTGACAGGGCCAAACCTCAAAGGAACTTAAAGAAGGAAGTGGGAGTTTACGAGCTCACTGACAGTTGCAAACAAGCTTCAGGGTGATCATAACTCTTCCCCCAGCTCCATCTCCATTTCAGTCCACAACCCTCCACCTCTAGCTTTCTGAACTTGCTTGTCACCACTTTCTTTTGCTTACCTTCTGTGAGGTGGTGACCAAAACGGCCCCGGGAGTTCTGACGTTTCACCATTATCACATGTAGATATCCAGGAATAAATGATAAAGCTATTTCCCTTCCACAATCTATATCAGGACTCTGCTCAGTTGAAGTCACATGCACAGCCCCAGCCCAGTCTCCATGGCCAGGGGATGCAAGATCATGATTGGCCAGTCGACCTCTCTTAATGATGACAGTACCCCTGACTTTGCAGCCTTCCTGCAAAGACAGAGGGGTAAGGGAGAGTGTTTCCCAAAAGGAAGTTATGTGAGCCAGACCAAAGATTTATTTAAAAAAAAATTTTTTTTTTGGCTGCACTGCCTCGCCTGTGAGATCTTAGGTTCCCCACCAGGGGTCAAACCTGAACCCTCTGCATTGGACGCGTGGGGTCTTAACAGCTGGATCATCAGGGAAATCCTAGACCAGAGCTTTAATAATCATGTAAGAAGAATAATGCTAATTGATATTAGCTCTTCTAGGTATCTCTTCAATGCCTGTGTTCCCTGCCCCCCAGTTTTACTGGGCTGCAATTTTCTTCCCAGGAGCAAGCATCTTTTCATTTCATGGCTGCAGTCACTGTCCACAGTAATTGGGTTCCCTGTTCTCCAAACTCTCTCTGCAGCATTTATTACTTAGAGTCTTTTTGATGATGGCCATTCTGACGGGTCATACCCTCTTACAGAGATGTTTCACAGTTCCCTGTGGTGTCTGTTACTCCTTGTGGCAACGTGTTAAGCCCAAGTACAAGTACAGTAATGGAGTGAACAGTGCCCATTCTGCCCCTCCTTCCCCCAACATATGTCCACCCAGGACCTCAGAATGTAGGTCGGCCAAACCGGAAGGTCAGAGGTTGGGCAGATGCTCTTTATTACATGAGCTTAATTGCTGGGAGAGACTGAGCCTTACACTTGGTTTGTCATTGGACCAGCTGTGATGGAACAGCCGTGGAAAGCAGAAGCAAAGGAAGCCAGACAGCAGTGTGACCAGGAACACATGCTCACCTGGGTACCGGGGGCCCTTGTCTTCCTTTGTCTGCCTTAGTCATTGCTGATTCCAGCTCCTGGCATGAAGTAGGTGCCATCTAAAAACTTAGTGGATGAACAAATAAAAACCTCAGACCCGATTTTTTTTTTTTCCTCTTGTTGTTCCCTAGGAGGGGTTCCAATGCAGAAGATGGCAGCCTATGGCTCATCCAAGGCAGCTCTGATCATGTTTTCATCAATCCTGCGACAAGAGCTGTCCAAATGGGGAGTTAAAGTCTCTGTCATCCAGCCCGGAGGCTTCAAAACAAGTAGGTGTCTGAGCCCAAGAGCCCCAAAGTGTTCATTCTGGAAGAGATTCTGACAGAGGTTCTGTTCTGACAGAGGTCAAATCAAACCCGTCAGCGGTGGACAAAAATGGGGTTGGGATGGGCGGGCCT
>NW_011494867.1:8051068-8068639 GCF_000754665.1 Bison bison bison
GGGCGGGCCTTTCTTAAGCGTGTATGCGTGCTCAGTCGCTTCAGTCGTGTCCGACTCTTTGCGACCCTGGGGACTGCAGCCCGCTAGGCCCCTCTGTCCATGGGATTCCGCAGGAAGCATACTGGAGTGGGTTGCCATGCCCTCCTCTGAAAATCTTCCTGACCCAGGGATCGAACCCCCATCTCTTACTTCTCCTGCATTGGCAGGTGAGTTCTTTACCACTAGCGCCACCTGGGAAGCCCCTCTTTCAAGCACTGATGACCAAGTGCCCAGCTTTGCAATGTATAGTTGTTCCCCTGCCTCCTCACACCAACGAATTATATTGATGTCATGTATTTTTTCAAACACCACCTCGTCCCCTCTGGAGGATATGGATATGATCTGCCTCCTTCTACCCCGGGAGGAGATGGCTGTCCTTTCTTCTCCACTTGCTGAATTTCTGGACTCTAGGGAGAGGCAAATGACCCCCCATGGCTCAGTCCTTAGTTCTGGGCCATCAAACATTTAATTGGTGATTTAAGCGAAGATATAAAAGAGCATGTCTAATAAAAAACCACACACTGGGAGAGGGAGGCCTAACACGCTAAAGAACAAACCCTAGAGGTTTGAATATTAACTCAAACACACCAGATGTAAATCAAAAAGAAAAGCAGAACTTTGTCTTGAGGTATGTGGCAGCCAGGAGTCTCGCAGAGCTGTCCAGGAGGAGCCAGGAGATGGTGAAAGGGTTCATCTGGGATGGAAACCTGGGGAAACACACGTGGCCCATCCCGGTTGAGAGGTGGGACCAGAACTCTAGGAATGGAGGGGAGGTGAAGTCTGGGGAGGGGTTTTCAGCTTGGGGACTCTCTGGGTGGGGAGAAGAGTTGAGGGGAGTTGGAGAAGGAGGGTGGGTCGGAGACGATGCCAAATGTGACAGCCTGAGAGACAGAGCGAGGAAAGCTGCCTGACGGCTAATGGAAAAAGGGAGAATGATGAACTGGAAGGGGCATTGAGGGCTTGGTGTCACAGCCCACGTAAACTTCTAACACAGATGTAGGATGCACTATGGACCAGACAGCAGCCCTGCAATTAAGTGACTGTTTCAAGGACCCAGTGAAATTGTCATCGCTAGCATTTGGGGGCAGCTGCTCTTATCAGGCACTAGCCATTTCCCATACATTCCTTCTTGATGCTGTTGATCTTATTTTTTAAATTGAGAAATATATCGCATATACACAGTTTAGTAGATTGATAGAAACTCACGCACTTAACATCCAGATCAAAAAACAAAACATTTCCAGCTCCCAGAAGCCCCCATACGGTCCTCTCCGCTTTTGGCTCTCTCCTCCTTGCAATATTTAACCTCCTGTACTTTCTCTAACAATTGTTTATTTGCTGTTCTTGACAGTGTTCCATGCATGCATGCATCCTCAAACAATAGTTTGCCTTTATTAGTTTTTGAGCTTTGAACAGAATCAACATGTATGTAATCTTTTGTGTCTGTTTTTTTCCTCAAAATATTATGTTTTCACAATTCTTCTGTGCTGTGCATAGCTGTAGTTCATCCATTTTTGTTGCTGTGTCATATTCTGTGAATATGCCACAAATTTTTCTACCATCAATGGGATATTTGGGTTGCTTTAGACTTCCCTGGTGGCTCAGATGGTAAAGAATCTGGCTGTAATGCAGGAGATCTGAGTTTGATCCCTGGGTTGAAAAGATCCCCTGGAGAAGGGAATGTCTGCCCACTCCAGTATTCTGGACTGGACAATTCCATGGACAGAGTAGCCTGGCAGACTACAGTTCATGGGGTTGCAAAGAGTCAGACACGACTTTTTCTTCTTTCTTTCTTTCTTCTTTGGACAATTGTGAACAATTCTGTGGAGCTCCTGGCACATGTACTGTGGTGTATGTGTGTGTGTGTGTGTGTGTGTGTGTGTGATTTTTCCTATGACACATACCCAGGAATGGGATGACTGGGTCATAGATTTTCATTGTCTTCAACTTTACTGGATAATTGTAAATTGTTCCCTTAATTATCATTCCAATTTTACTCCCATCCTGTCTGTATATGTCTGAATTTACATCACAGCCTTGAGGGGTAGGTTTATTTGACATCATTCACCAGGTGAGGACACTGCTATAGGGTGGGTAACAGATATTCCAGCATGGACGTCTATGACACCACAGTGGTGGGAATTAAAACTCAGATCTCTTGCTGTAGTGCCTGGTCCTTTTATATCATAAACTAAGCTGCTCTCAATTTAAAGCTGACATTTGGGGACTTCCCTGGTGGCCCAGTGGGCTTTCCTGATAGCTCAGAGTCCACCTGCAATGCAGGAGACTCTGGTTTCATCCCTGGGTCAGGAAGATCCGTTCAAGAAGGGATAGGCTACCCACTCCAGTATTACTGGGCTTCCCTCATGGCTCAGCTTGTAAAGAATCCATCTGCAATGTGGGAGATCTGGGTTCAGTTCCTGGGTTGGGAAAATCCTCTGGAGAGGGAAAGGCTACCAACTCCAGTATTCTGGCCTGGAGAATTCCATGGACTCTATAGTCTATGGAGTCTCAAAGAGTTGGACACGACTGAGCAACTTTCCCTTCACTTCACACTGGCAGTCCAGTGATTGGGACTCCATGCTTCCACTGAGGGGGATGGGGTTCAATCCCTGATCACAAGGAAGATCCCACCGCACATGCCACACAGTGGGGCCAAAAACAATAAGTAAAATGAAAAATAAAGCTGATATTTGCTGGGCTCTCTAAAGGCAAGAGGCCAGATGGTAGAGGGCTGAGGACTTATGTTTGACATTTGAATTGGGAGATGAGAAAAGGAATCTTTAGGGACACAGAATTTCTGAAGACATTCAAGGAGACATCAGATTTTTGGGGTCCCTTGCAATAAAAATAGCTAGAACATTTTGCACTCCAAGCACATTTTAAGATTTTATGTGATCCCCTGGAAAAGGAAATGACAACCCAATCCAGTATTCTTGCCTGGGAAATCCCATGGATGGAAGAGCCTGGTGGGCTACAGTCCACAGGGGTCACAAAGATGTGACATGACTGAGCGACTGAGCATACACGAGGCAGGCATCACAATAGTCCCATTTCATAGGTAGAAAACTGAGGCTCAGAGGAGTTAAGGGATTTCTCAAGCCACAGAGCTGAGATGAGCTAGTGTTTGGATTTGGAACCAGGTCATCTTAACAGTTTTATTGTGCATGGCCTCAAAATGGCAGGGGATGGACAACAGTATGTCAGAAGAGGACGATGAAGTTTGATCAAAGGCTGGTGGCTTTGTCATCAATAAACATAGCTTTGGGGATTGTGGGTAGGGCAGGTGCAAGAGTGATTAGAATGTCCATGAGATGTTCAGTGAGGGAGGAAGTGGAGAGGAAAAGAAACCCCCTAGTCTGTGAGAGCAGAGACTAGGGAAGAAGCAGCTGGAGGAACCATAGTTCATGCAAACATGTTTTCCAAGTCAAAGAAGCCCCCAGAGTGGTAACTGTCAGGGTAATCATTTCTTTAAGTATGGGTGTCAGGGTGTCGTGCCTTCATGAAAAGAAATGAGCGATGGAAACCCCATTTGGGCTTCCTCACTGTTCTGATATCCAGGAGTCACCCAGGCTGGCAAACAAGATTCACCCCCACAGCAATCCCTGTACAATCACACACTTTGCAGGAGGGAGTGTGGGTCGCTACAACCTTTCTGGAAAGTAATCTGGCAGTAGCTATTAAAATTCAAAATATACCTGTTTTTTGACTGGATCGTCACCCTTTGGGGACAGTAGCCTAAAGAAGTAAAGGGTGAAAAACAAAAGGATATATCGTGCAAGGTTGTTGAAGGCAGCACTGCCTGAAATGGGGAAATCTAGGAACGACTGGCTCGTCCTTTGATTGAGAAGTGGTGACTAAAAACTGCTCGGTGGGAAATTCTGCAGCTCTGGTTTAAACCTCGAGCCATTGACCAGGAGGCAGGTCTGTGATTTATTACTAAGCAAGCAAACCAAAAACAAAACCTGCAAACAAACAAAAAATACATACCATATGTGTTTTCATTTAGTATGATCCTTTCTGTGTTTTGTTTGTGAAAACACAAATGAAATGAAATTAAGCTGAAGTCAAACATACATGTATATGTTTATGAAGTAGGAGGGACTGTAAAATGACACAAAACTGTGAGTGACCTCAGAGGAGAGTAATTTTTTAAAAATATGCATCTCCTTATTATTCATTATTTATACAATAAGCAGACATTGCTACTATATTTTAAAGTAAAATATAGATATTATTGGGCTTTCCTGGTAGCTAAGCTGGTAAAGAACCCGTCTGCAATGCAGAAGACCCAGGTTTGATTCCTGGGTCAGGAAGGGGTAGGTTACCCAACCCCAGTATTCTTGGGCTTCCCTGGTGGTTCAGATGGTAAAGAGTCGGCCTGTAATGAGGGAGACATGGGTTCGATCCTGGGTTGGGAAGATCCCCTGGAGGAGGGCATGACAACCCACTCTAGTATTCTTGCCTGGAGAATTCCATGGACAGGGGAGCTTGGTGGGCTATTCCCCATGGGGTCACAAAGAGCTGGACATGACTGAGCTGCTAAGAACAGCACAGCACATAGATATTGTTAAATTTTCTATAATCAGCAAGAATTTACTTCTATATTAAATTATGGTTATATATTTAATCATTATGTGTTAAATTTTAATGTGTTGTTTAAAATGAAAGTTATATTTATTAAATAGATAAAATCATGTTCAAGATTTTTTATTTTTTAACTTTTTTTTATTTTTTGGCTGCAAGGCTTTTGGGACCTTCCCTGACCAAGGATTTAACCTGGGCAATGGCAGTAGAAACCCGGAATTCCAACCACTAGGCTACCAAGGAATTCCCAATGTCATATATTTAACTTTATACGCAGGCATTACTGCTATATTTTTAAAAGTGGACTGAGGGGCCTGGCAGGCCGCAGTCCATAGGGTTGCAAAGAGTCAGACACAACTGAGGCGACTTGGCACATGGACATAGATAATATATACATTATATTTTATATTGTATTTAATAGTCATGAAAAGATATGTACTAGAATGTTTATGGCAACACTATTTGTAAGAGCCTCAAATTGAAAACAACCCCAAGGGCCATCATAGTATAACAGATCAATAATTTACGGCATGTTTACAGAATGGAAAGCTATTGACTACGCAATACATGTACCTGTGCGTGCATGCGTCTAAAGTCAGGCAAAACTCTATTCTGTTTATTGGAACAGTTGCTCCTGGGAAAGGAACCTTGGCTGGTTTTTCCTTTTCTTGGTCTGGCTGCTGGTTACATGAGCTGTTCAGTTTGTGGAAACCTAGTCTTCTGTGCCCTGTTCTGCATGCCTGTTTAAAAGAATAGAATTGCCATTATAAAGCACATACTTTAGGATTTCCCTTTAAGACTTCACCTTCCAATGCAGGGGCTGTGGGTTCAATCCCTGGTTGGGGAGCCAAGATTCCACATGCCTCTCTGACCAAAAAAAAAAAACAAAACAGAACATCAACAACAGAAACAATACTGTATCAAATTCAGTAGAGACTTTAAAAATGACTCACATCCAAGAATCTTTAAAAAATAAAAAAGCAAAGCACTTACTTTAAAAGGCATTTGGGAATGTCCTTCCTGACAGAAGCCAATTTACAAGAGCCCTTTTCCCAGTTAGGGGTAGGACATGCCTGTTCTGGCCTTCCCAGCATCTGAGCCGCTCTCTCTCTCTTTCTTTTTTTTTTTTTTCTTGCATCTCAGACATCTCAGGCACGAGTCAAATGTGGGAGAAGCTGGAGAGGACTGTCCTGGACAACCTTTCCCCTGAAGTGCAAGAGGACTACGGCCAGGACTATATCCTTAGCGAACGTAGTTTTCTCAACTTAATGAAAACCTCCACTGATCCAGACATCTCCCCAGTGCTCCTGGACGTTCGGCACGCCATCTCTGCTCAGAGCCCCTTTGCATTTTATGCGCCGGGGAAATTGTCTTATCCGTGGCTCTGTTTTGCTTCCGTCAGCCCTACTGGCATATTTGATTATCTTAGCAGAAAAATACATACCTACAGTAAGAAGATGCCCAGAGTGTTAAGCACATCTAACTGGGAGAATGAGGCTATGTAGGCTATGTAGGCAACTCAGTGGGAAATGTTAAGCGTCTTGGAATAAAAAGAAATCTCAAGCTTCTCATTAAAGTTGCGGTTTCCTACCTTGCAGCCCCTGTGAATTCTGTTGGTTGAATAGGGAGACAGGAGGGAAGGGGGCAGGGCACAACTTTTAAAAGCATGATAGTGGCATTGAGCATATGACAAAAAAAAAAACCAAAAACAAAAAACAAAAAACTGGTTAGAACCAACTAGACCCATGTTGCTGGAAGATTCAACTTCCAGTGGATCGAGCCTCATCAGACGCTCATCACAATGTGTTACCTAAATGCCACACTCACAGGTGCCAGGACAGTTCTGAAGCTGACCATAAAAGGCCAGAAAGCGGGCAGTGCTCCAGTTCCTGAAAATCCTTACCCCTTCCCCGGAACAGTTGGAGTGACCCTCCCACTCACCTGTTAGCTTATCAAATCACCCAGCCCATAAAAACGGACTGCCCCATATTTCAGGGCTGCTCTCCAAGCCTTTTGAGATGGCCCACACTCGGTCTGTGGAGTGTGTATCTTTCTCAATAAATCTACTTTTTACCTATCACTCTTCTGCAATGAGACATAAAGCACCTGAACTTCATTAAGTCCTAAGACCAGGTGGGCGATTTCAATTAAAATACAGTGGGTTTGAGGGGCTTCCTTGATGGTCCAGTGGTTGGGAATCCACCTGCCATTGCAGAGGACATAGGTTTTGATCCCTGGTCCAGAAAGATCCCATGTGCTGAAATGCCACAGGGCAACTAAACCCATGAGCCACAACTACTGAAGCCTGTGCTCACTAGAGCCTGTGCTCTGCAACAAGAGAAGCCACTGCAATGAGAACCCCATGTCCAGCAATGAAGACCCAAGGCAGCCGAAAATAAATACAAATTTGAAAAAAAAAAAAAAAAAGGACAATGGGTTTGAGTCCTAATCTGAGTTGCATAGTTTCAATAGGACTTACTGGAGGGGAGACATGATCACCATGGAGAGCATCAGTTGGGTGTTTACTTTGCCCTGGATAGATATCAGACATTCTCTCATCTAGTTCTCATTAGAGAATGGAGGTAGGTATCTTCACCCCAGTTTAATAGGCAAGGGAATTAAGTATCAGAGAGGTTAAATTCCTCAATCACTGTCACACAGCTAGCAAAAGGCAGAGCTAGAATTGAAATCCAGGTTGGACTCCACTGCCTGCCAGGAGAGGGAAAGAGAAAGAGAGACGAAGAAAGAAAACAGAGCAGGATGGGAGAAGAGGAGGAAGAAATGGCAAGGACCACAGTGAAAGTGAGTCTTTCTCACTGCGCACTGATGTCTCGCTGCAACTTCTGCATCCAAGGTATTGGATTCATTGTCTATAACCAGTGCTCCATGCCCTTCTTCTTCCTTCCTCTACCCAAGGAGCCCTGGGGATAATGGGATGAGGCCTCCCATCTCAAGCACAGGCCCTGAGGTCTTTTGGCTGGATTGGTGTCCATGGTAACCATCCCTGTGGCCTCCATATGAGCATGCAGGATGAAAAAGCCAGCATCATTACTTGCAGAAGTCCAGCTGAAGGGAGCAACGTGAGATACTAAGGAAGTTGTAGCCAAGTTCACTTGGTAGAGGTGCAAGGGGAGGAGCTGGTGAACAGAGGGGGCATGAAAGTAACTAGAAAGAAAACCAGCTTGACACGAGGAAGTAGAGATCCAGACCTCTTGCTCATCGCAAACCTCCCTTTGTCTCATTTTCTTTCTAGACTGTGCAGGTTCTTTTTCTATTTTTCAACCCCATGTAGATTTAGGGCCATCTTTTGGGTTTGCAAAAGAGATGGACACGACTTAGCAACAAAAAACAACAGAGGGAAAGAAACCACAGCACAGTCTGTTTGGTTGGAGAAAGACTGACCGCCTTTCACCACCACTCTGGCCATGACCCCTTGGGTTTGGGTGGAAGTGGGGGGTCTGGAAACATCACTGAGGCTCATGGAGAGAGGAAGAGAACTCTAGGATGAAAACCCAGGGCGTCTATAGGGTGGTTTGGGGGAATATTGTAGCAGGGGCCACTTGAGCTAGGGGCTTATGTGAGGATAAGAAATCCAACCAAAAAGCTGGTGAAGATGAGACACCACCACTTCCCTGGTGCTTTGAAAACACACCAGCTCCTATGGACCCGGACTCTGAGGATTAGGGCAAGCAAAAGAGAAAGCGATGGTAGGGGAAGGGATCTGGAATTCTACCTCACAGTCACCTGGAGACCCTGTTTTAAACCAGAAGAGGCTAAGTTACCTGTAAGTATTAATAAGCATTAAAATAATTTTCAGGAGCTTCCCTGGAGATCTAATGGTGAGGACTTTGCCTTCCAGTGCAGCGGTGTGGGTTCAGTTCCTGGTTGGGGAGTTAGGTTCCCATGTGCCTCATGGTCAAGAAACCAGAACATAAACAACAAAAACAATACTGTAACAAATTCAATGAAAACTTCTAAATGGTACAGATTAAAAAAACTCTAAAAACATATAAGTTAGATATATCTCAATTTTAGAACAATACCTACAGGTTCTCAGAAAATAAGAGAGACAAGTACTACATACAAAACACCATGTCTAGACCATGTCTGCACAGTAATTAATGTTCCTGGTTTACTACAATTAAACAGTAAGAGCTAATGGCAGAGGGAAGCCCCAATATTGGAGTATTTGTCATATTCTTAGGGGAAGGCATAATGAACAGGTATTTCAACAACAGGACTCTTGGCAAAAAGTATTTTATATTCCCCAGTCCTGCTTTCTGTTCAAGGGCAGAATACAAGGTACATTTAATACCTGGGCACACAGCATCACATGCAAATTGCACGCAAGCCCATAGCCATGCCCCATTTACCTCTTCACTCTCTGTATTTTCCCAATACTGGCAGAGGGAAGCGGGCCATCCTCACAACCCAGGATAAGAGGGAGGAATCAGAAAAAAGCATGTGGCGAAAATATGATTTCTTTTATTACATAGGGAGCTGATAAAGGTCTACAAATAAACTTTACTACATTATTGAATGGAACATTAAATTTCATGAGTTTCATTATACTGGTGATAAATCTGTGTTTTGGGATGCCATTCTGGATGATGTAATTCTGAGGAAGAGTAATTCCGTGCAAATGGCTCTGATGAGGTGTTGGTACCTCCCGCCCAGTAAAAGTCCCCAGTCCAACTCACACATAAACGTCCACTCAGGGACCCAGGACCCCTGAACACTTGGTGAAGAGAAGTTCCAAACAATATTTCTCTGTTGATTTATCTTATAAGCCAATATTTCTCCTGGGATCTCAAGGGTAGGGTGTTCATGGCAGGGCCAGGTGGGTGTTTCAGAGACTCAGCTTAATATCCAGATCAGAATTCCACAGCAAGAAACAAGAAGCAAAAGGAAAGGAAGTTGGGAATCAATGTAAAGGTTGAATATATGTTTGTAGTCTGAAGTTGCTTATTCTTTTGCCTGCCTAGCATTTCTTTGGTGGAGGATTTTAGTGAGATGGTCATTCAAGGGACTTCACACCCCTATCATAGGGGTGGGCATGTGAACCAGGCTGGCCAATCAATTTATACTCTTGGATCCAGTGATTGGTTCAGAGGTGGACATATGACCAAAGAAGAACCAGTCATGACTCCTGATTGTGGGAGGATTGCTAATGGGCACTGGGAGAAAAATGTTATCCTTTCTCACTGCAATGTCCATGTTAAACTGCAGCTTCTAGACCCCACAGAGGAGAATCTGGTAGAGAATAAAGTTAGGATAGAGGAAAATGTACCAGAATGATGAAGAAAAATCAGAGTGATGACATAGTTTGAGTTCCTTGATCTGGCTATACCTGCATATCTACTGTTTGGACTGATTTCCAAATTGTGTGAGCTGATACATTTTCTTCATTCTATTTTGAGTTGGGTTTCTATCTTTTGCAACAGAATTAGTTCCTGACAAATATACACTGTAGGAGGAATTCAGTGAAGAATGAAGAGTAAAATAATGCTTGATGGAGAAAATAGACAATGTCACAATATCGTAGGAGAGGAAGAAAGGGATGAAACTAAAGAAAAAAAAAGGTTAGGGTAGGTGATATTATGGTTTAGTGGCCCTCTTCCATAGAAAGGCAATTATTTCTGTTAAAATTTATTTTGGGATTTTATCCTCAAAGTCTGTGGGGGCTTCCTGGTAGCTCAGCAGTAAAGAAACCACCTGCAATGCAGGAGATGCAGGAGACTCGGGTTCAATCCCTGGGTCAGGAAGACCCCCCTGGAGGAGGAAATAGCAAACCACTCCTGTATTATTGCCTGGAAAACTCGGTGAACAGAGGAACCTGGTGGGCTATGGTCCATGGGATCACAAAGAGTCAGACATAGCTGAGCAACAGAAAACACACATATGCCCCAAAATCTGTGAGCATGGTCCCTCAGGGAAAAGGTGATGCAAAATTCTTTCTGGGCCCCATGGTGGGGATCAAAGATTTCATCTGATCACTGGCAATTCTAGACTATTGAAATCACACTTGGCTAGAAGAACAGTGGTAGGTACACTGTGTCTGGTGTGGTAGGACACCCTGTCCTGGATCATCACATAACCTGTTTATCATATTGCAAAATATGGAGATGACTAAAGTGAAAATCCCAGCTTACCATGGGAAGCAGGAAGATCAACAAAGAAACTCAAAACTTTTGTCCTCAGTTATTTGTTCTTCTCAAGTTCTTTCATCTACATGAGAGTGTTCTGGCCTCTGGTAATTGCCCTAGGAATTCTACCACAGAGATAATTTTGTTTAGTTCTGCTTTCTGTTCTTCTTCCTGTTTTGATAATAGGTAATAATTCACTGCTGGATAGCATGTAACCTCTTTCTTTGACTTGTCCTGTACTCTCTCCCCTTACTGGCCGAGATGAAGTAATTCCATATAGAGAAGGTCCTAACTGAAAACGCTATTCTTTAGACTGGGTATGACTTTTTGGAAAGACTTAAATGTTTATGCAAGACATTTTCATTGATGAACACAAAATTTACACTTTCATCTTGAATATTTATAGCATTCAAGTATACTGGGACTGGAAAAATCATAGAAGGGCTATTAATATTAATATATATCATAGACATTGCAAAGACTGGAATTTTTTGGCAGGGGTTTGGCGTGGGGGGCGTTGTGCTTTTCAGCATCCACTTATCTTATTTGGAAGTTATTCCCCAGGTGTGAGATCTTGGTAGAAAGCAATGCTTTTCCTCTACTTATAGAAGCCAGAGGTCTAAAGCCTGTCTCTTCCAGAATCTTAGCCTCAAGGACTTGGGCATCACGAACAGACATATGGCCTTCCAAGGATCTGGGGTGTCGATTGAGGGATATAAAGAGTGACGGTGGTGGTCTCCTACAAATGACAGTTGTTGTGTTTCCTGTCTCTTAACCTTTTGGAGGCATTTGGTCCCATCAATTCTATTTTTTCCAATCTATTCTTCCAGGCTTGCCTTGATTAAGTGAATCAACTCCTGTTTTGTTCAAAGAGGTCAGAACTCAGTTTCTGGGACTTCCCTGGTGGTCCAGTGGTTAAGACTCCATGCTTCCACTACAGAGAGATGGGTTCAATTCCTGATTGGGGAACTAAGATCCCACATGCTGTGCAGCACAGCCAAAAATTTAAAAACAAAGCAAAGCAACTTTGTTTCTGTTACTTGCAACCATGAGTATTTTAATTATCTCCTCCTCCTCCTTATCATCATCACAGTGTTTTCAAAGTCTCGCTCCCAAAACACAGCCCCGTGTCTTTGTGGGTCTCAAGAAGGATGCTCCCTCTACAAAGAGGGATGGAGTGTGTATTTCTTCTTGTGTAGCATCCCAATAGGCCTCTCCTCCTCTCCTGCTCTATCTAGGACTCTGGTCTTTACATTTCAAAGTCAAAGGATGACCCTCTCCTCCTCCTTCACTTGGATTTGTTTTTGTTTTGTGTTTTGAATTCTGGCTAATATTGCTCCAAACATGTCACATTCTTGGTGGCAGAGCAGCAAGGTGGTATAGTGTGGGTATTTTGGAGTTATTTTTACAGAGTGTTAATGCATCCCCTCCAATTCATATGTTGAAAACCTACACCACCGTGTGGTGGTATTAGGAGATGGAGCCTTTGGGAGGTAATTAGGTCATGAGGGTGTAGCCCTCATGATGGGATTAGTGCCCTTAGAAGAAAGGAGAGAGCTTGCTTTTCTCTCTCCCTGCTCTGAAGATAAAAGATGATGTCCATCTGCACACCAGGAAGTGGGTCTTGTGCAGACACCAGATCTGTTGGCATATTAATCTTGGACTTGCCACACTCCAGAACTGTGAGAAATAAATGGTCTGTTGTTGAAGCTGTTTTGTGTATGGTGATTTGTTATAATAGTCAGAACTAAGATGCACAGACTTGGGTTCAAATCTTGGGTCTATTGTTCAGCAGCTGGGTGACCTTAAGCAAGCTGATGAACTCCTCTGCATCTGTGGGATCTTCTTTTTCTTAAGATGCAAGGAGTAATGCTAATCTCATACAATGACTGTGACAGTAGGGTCATAATGCAAAGGGGTTTAGCCAGTGCCTAGCACTTAAGAAGGGACCCCAAACATAGGATAATGGTGGCTGACTTTCTCTTCTTTGTATCTGAGCACAATGGCTGTGGAGATGAGGTTCCCTTGGTGTGTCCCTTCTAGGTTGAGGTTGGACGGTGGGATGACTGGTGGTTGGCTAATACTTCTTCCTCTCACAGGAGTACAAGGTAGTCTGTCATAGATAAATAGTGAAGTTCACATTTCCTACTCTTGCTGGTAAGAATTTCTACTTTTTTTTTTTTTTAAGCTAACAATCATTTCTGTCTTCCTATGTGCCAGGAATTCTGCTGAGCAATTTAATCAACTAAGTCAATCCTTACAATAACACTATGAAGCATATACTTTATTAACATCTCCATTTTTAGGTAGGAAATCGGTCTTAGAAAGTTAATCTGCTCAAAGTCATACAGCTAGTGTGTAGTAAAACTAAGGCTTTTGGTTTTTTTTTAAATTGTGGTAAAATATACATAACACACGAATTAACCATTTTAACCACTTTTAAGTACACAATTCAGTGGCGTATAAAGGATCATGGCATCCGGTCCCACCACTTCATGGGAAATAGATGGGGAAACAGTGGAAACAGTGTCAGACTTTATTTTTCTGGGCTCCAAAATCACTACAGATGGTGACTGCAGCCATGAAATTAAGACGCTTACTCCTTGGAAGGAAAGTTATGACCAACCTAGATAGCATATTCAAAAGCAGAGACATTACTTTGCCAACAAAGGTTCGTCTAGTCAAGCCTATGGTTTTTCCTTTGGTCATGTATGGATGTGAGAGTTGGACTGTGAAGAAGGCTGAGCACCGAAGAATTGATGCTTTTGAACTGTGGTGTTGGAGAAGACTCTTGAGAGTCCCTTGGACTGCAAGGAGATCCAACCAGTCCATTCTGAAGGAGATCAGCCCTGGGATTTCTTTGGAAGGAATGATGCTAAAGCTGAAACTCCAGTACTTTGGCCACCTCATGTGAAGAGTTGACTCATTGGAAAAGACCCTGATGCTGGGAAAGATTGAAGGCAGGATAAGGGGACGACAGAGGATGAGATGGCTGGATGGCATCACTGACTCGATGGACGTGAGTCTGAGTGAACTCCAGGAGTTGGTGATGGACAGGGAGGCCTGGCATGCTGCGATTCATGGGGTCGCAAAGAGTTGGACACGACTGAGCGACTGATCTGATCTGATCTGACACTGTGTGACTATCACCACTATTCATTCCCAGAACTTTTTCACTATCCCAAGAGTTGAGCTTTTTAAGTTGAATTTGTGCAGTGTCTATTTTTTTCCTTTTTTTTGGTCTGTGTCACTTGGCATGTGGAACTTTAAGTTTCCTGACCATGGATGGAACCCACACCCCCTGCACTGGAAGCGTGGGGTCTTAACCCTAATACCACCAGGAACATCTTCAACTTCTAATTTGTGAATGGAGCCTATTGTGAAGCAGTTAGAGTATAAATTCTTTGAGCGTTCAAACCTCAGGTATGCCTTTGATGAGCTGTGAGGTCTTGGGGGAAGTTACTTGGTTTTTTTGTGCCTCAGTACCTTCCTCTGTAAATGGAGAACATGATAATTAATGGTGCCTGTCTTATAGAGTGGTTATCATATTAAGTGATATTAAGTACTTAGAATTCCCCTGTAGATATTAGGCACACAATAAGCATTAGTTGTTATTACTCCCTAGTGCTAATTATAGGGTGCTGTGGTCCTGATGGAAGGAAAGCTGGCACATCAGAGCATTAGGAAAGATGCTGTGATGTGGACAGGGCTTTGGACCACATGGATTTTATTCAAGTTCACTTCTTTGAGCTGGGCTTGAGGTGATACATCACTTCCTTGAGTCAAATTGATGGATTCCAGGACCGTCTGGGTGGTCCAGTGGTTAAGATTCTGTGCTTCCAATGCACGAGGTGTGGGTTTGATCTCTGGTCAGGGAAAAAAGATACCACATACTGTGTGATGAGTCTAGATGAAGACAAAACAAAAAACAAAAAACAAAAAGAGCAGGGTGGGGAAAGGGTTGATGGGGTTTCATTAGATCTTCAAAATCTCCTCTAATGTTGAAAGGCAACATGATCTCTCTCATAACTAGGTAACTGGGTGGCCCAAGCAGGCAACTGCTAACACATATGTGCGTCTGTCTCCAGAGATGGGTACCTGGCAGATGGAGAGCTTAAGGTGAGTTGCAGGATGGAAGCTGTGCAGGCAGCATCCTCAAAGTCTTCTCTTCCTCTGGACTCCAGGCCAGAAACAAAGAGCTCATAACTCCCATGCTGCCTCCTGCCTCCTTCCATACTGTCAAGGAATAATTTTAGAAAATATTAAAATCTCAAACAAATGCACAGCAAGCATGTACCAAAGTTTTATTTAACTCATTAATGAGAGAACCAGCAGGATGGCAGAGCTGGCTTCAGAGAGGATATGAGAACTGATATGTAAAAATACAGTGCTCTTAAAATAATAGAAGGATGCTAGAATTTAGTTGCTAAGTAAGATATAAAACTGTAAGACTGGTTAATATATATAAGAACAATATATCCATACTGTTTGGGTCTATATTCTCTGCTAGTCAGAAATCATTTGCATCTCTACCACATAAAAATAATTTGTACTCTCTAAGTTTTTTCCAAGTTACTATCAACCCTTGCAGAGCTGGGTCTCCGGTCAATATATAAATTCACATTTCCCTGGAGAGTCAGGTGGTATTTTGAGGGCTTTTAGACAATGCTGTAGCCTGATAATAAAAAGACTTTTGACTTATTTCCAAGTTTTGGGTGATTCTTTTGTAAGAATAACCATGGAAGGGATCGATGAGCGATTAGAAATCCTTCCCCACCAAGCCTTAGATAAGGCCTCAGGTGCTGTTCCAGCAGTGTGCTTCTTGTGGCTACGACCAGTTGATGGAAACTGGTACAAGGGAGAAAGTGATTTGTCATCCAGCCCTTGATGACAACGGTGGCTTGATTTATAACTTCCGAACAGCTTCGCCCACAGCTGGCAGAGGCTATTCCAATGACTCAGTCAGAGCTCTGGCTTAGCCGCAAGGAAAGACCTAAAGAAGCATCATCTCTCATTGAGAGAAGGCGAGAGGCCAAAGGAAGTGGGTGGTCAAAGATGATTTTTTTCCATCCTAGATGAATGTTCCCTTATCCTTCCTAAAGTCAGTATTTCATAGACAAGCTACATGGCTTCAGAGCCATTTATCTCATGTGGATGGTATGTTTTGATTTTTCCTAGTGTAAAAAGTTGTGTGTCAACTCTGAATATCCACTGGAAGACTGATGCTGAAGCTCCAGTAATTTGGCCACCTGATGCAAAGAGCCATCTCATTGGAAAAGACCCTGATGCTGGGAAAGATTGAGGGCAGGAGGAGAAGGGGGTGACAGAAGATGAGATGGTTGGATGGCATCTCTGACTCAATGGACTTGAATTTGAGCAAACTCCAGGAGATAGTGAAGGACAGGGAAGGACAGGGTCCCTGCGGATCATGGGGTTACAAAGAATGGGACATGACTTAGCCACTGAATAACAACAAATGTAGAGAGCTGAGTGTTAATGGGTGAGGAGCTTGGAAGGAGATGGAGATTTGTTCTTAGTTGCACTGGGTGCTGCTAGTGACCTTACAGAGTTTATAGTTCATCCATTCAGTAAATGGACCTGTTATAATCATGAGAAATGGGAAGATCATGCCTTCAAGAAGAGGCAATCATCCTTCATTCATTCCAAGGCATACTCTGGCACCCACTATGAACCAAGCTTTATTGAAGTCCATTGGAACTCAGGAAGTCTCTTCCCTAGAAAGACCATGAGATGCTACCATATAACAAGTTTCCTTTGTGAGCTACACCAAGCCCGTGTGCCTCTGCCAGTAAAGGCAAGGCTATCTGCAGTCAGAGGGAAGACTTAAGTAGTGTGTCAGTGTCCTTTGTCGAAATATTATTTCTTATAGTTACTCAGTGTTTAAATTGTCAACAAAATCTCCCACTTGTAGATTAGCCCTAACATTTATATTTCTACCCAAAACTGTGGAGAAGGCAGTTCATTAATGTTTCAAATAAGGTAAGAGAACGCTAATTCACTGTTATCATAGGACTGTCATTTCTGTCCTGAGTGAAATGATGAGAAGGGACAGGAAACCTTCTCTCTTGGGACAGCTGTGAATGGTCAGTTGAAGAAAAGTACAAGGAGGCAGGGGCTGGGAACTGAGCGGATGATATCCAGCCTCGTGAGTTTTATGCAGTAAAGGCAAAGTGAAAGATGGGACCCCTCTCTGTGTCTCTGGTGTTCTGTGACCTCTGCCTCAGTGTTCATTAAGGGTGAAGTTCCTGGACTTCCCTGGTGGTCCAGTGGTTAAGAATCTACCTCCCAGTGTAGGCGACACAGGTTCGATCCCTGGTGTAGGAAGATTCCCACATGCCGAGGGGCAGTTAAGCCCAGGCACTACATCTACTGAGCCCCTATGTCCTACAGACCATGCTCTGCAACAAGAGAAGCCACTCCAATGAGAAGCCTGTGCATGGCAACTGGAGAGTAGCCCCTGCTCACCACAACCAGAGAAAAGCCTGCGCACAACACTGAAGACCCAGGGCAGCCAAAATATAAATAAGAAAAAAAGGGTGAAATTCCTACTTTATTGAGAGATGGGAGACAATCCTACTTTGGTAGACCATGAAGCAACTGCACTGGGTGAGAAGCTATGGGAGGGAGATCAATTCAGATCAGTCACTCAGTCGTGTCCAACTCTTTGCGACCCCATGAATCGCAGCACGCCAGGCCTCCCTGTCCATCACCAACTCCCGGAGCTCACTCAGACTCACGTCCATCGAGTCAGTGATGCCATCCAGCCATCTCATCCTCT
>NW_011494867.1:8069486-8077513 GCF_000754665.1 Bison bison bison
ATTTGGAACCAGTCTCTTGTTCCATGTCCAGTTCTAACTGTTGCTTCCTGACCTGCATACAAATTTCTCAAGAGGCAGATCAGGTGGTCTGGTATTCCCTTCTCTTTCAGAATTTTCCACAGTTTATTGTGATCCACACAGTCAAAGGCTTTGGCATAGTCAATAAAGCAGAAATAGATGTTTTTCTGGAACTCTCTTGCTTTTTTGATAATCCAGTGGATGTTGGCAATTTGATCTCTGGTTTCTCTGCCTTTTCTAAAACCAGCTTCAACGTCAGGAAGTTCACGGTTCACATATTGCTGAAGCCTGGCTTGGAGAATTTTGAGCATTACTTTAGCTTAGGTCTAAAGCAAAGAAGACAGCCCCTGCCCAACCAGAACTCACTGTGCAGGAGACAGGAGTATACCAGCAGTAGCCACGGCCTGTGGAGGGTCAATGTCCACAAGGGCATTGAGACTATAGAGTGTCAATGAGAGAAACATCATAAGATCGAAGGGAAGAAGATAAATTATACCACGCAAATACTAATCCAAGTGTTGCTGCTGCTGCTAAGTCACTTCATTCGTGCCCGACTCTGTGTGACCCCATAGATGGCAGCCCACCAGGCTCCCTGGTCCCTGGGATTCTCCAGGCAAGAACACTGGAGTGGGTTGCCATTTCTTTCTCCAATGCATGAAAGTGAAAAGTGAAAGTGAAGTCGCTCAGTTGTGTCCGACCCTCAGCGACCCAATGGACTGCAGCCTACCAGACTCCTCTGTCCATGGGATTTTCCAGGCAGGAGTACTGGAGTGGGGTGCCATTGCCTTCTCCCAATCCAAGTGTTAGGTAGTTAGAACAGGAAACAGGAGTCCAAAATGGCGGTGGCTAAAAGACAAGGAAGGGAAAAGCTGGTGAAAATAGAACAAAGGAAGGTCAAAGGAAGGTCTGAGGACCTGAGTGAGGACCTCCGGTAGAACAAATAGCACTCCTGGCTAGCCCAATTTACACAGGGCAGGCCCAGGGGGAGGAAAAAAACATATAAAAAGAGGAGCCAAAGTACATTCTCTCTCGCTCCCTTCCCCACGTGCTGGCATGCTCCCCCACACTCTTCTCTTCGCATCTTTGGGTTGGCATGCCCTCACGCTTCGAGGATGGATTCTCTTGCTATTTTCTAAATAAAATAGACCTGTAACACCGATTTGTCTAAGAGCTATAACACGGTCTGTCCAAGACCTGAGAGCTGCGACACGCTGAGGGCTTTAATGTCCGTCGCTCCAAATCTTTGCTGTGATGAGACAGAACCGAGGAGCATACACTCGCCCGACACAAGGAAAGTTGGCATGGCTGAATCAGTTTGATCTGGGTACAGGCTAGGTGGCCAAGGCCCAAGAAGTGAGAGCCTCTCTGGCCAAAGTGAGTGGATGGATGGAAATTGTCAGGCAGGGGCTTTGGCTGATTTTAGATAATAGATAACAGGCCTCACTGAAAACTGGCATGTGCCTTTATGCGGCTTCTTTCATATCTTCTCAGAAAAGCCCTGTAAATCAGGGCCCTGAATGGCTGCAGGCCTTCTGCATCCAGTCATAGCCAGTTACCTGGCTAGTGTCTCACCCAGGCTAGGCTTCAGGGTGCGTGCTAGTTCCTAGAGTGCCTTTTGCAAATTAGTACACAATTTTACTAATTGTCCACTAGACAGATACAGTTCAAGGATGTGTCAACTACAAATTGGCACTTACCAAGAGCTTTGCCAACAACTGAACAACACAGGCATTTGCCACCTGCCATGGAGATTGAGCTCCATCTGCTCTAGTGTTGACCTTCAATACCCGCTGAGGGGGTTCAGGCTGGAGTGAGGCACTCTGTGCTCCAGGGAATCTGGTGGGACAGGTCTTCAGATAGTTGGATGTTTTTAGGAACAGATTTTATGATCTCAACCCTTGCATCTCCTCATGTCTAGAGAAGCACTAAATCCCTTCATGGTGACATCAGATCCTCATGACTAACAAAAATCTTTTTGAAAAATGAGTGCTTCATGGTCCTGAACTCCCCCTTCACCAAAACCTTATATATTGACCTTCCCCCACTGCCGCTTTGGAGTGGTCTCTCAGAGCTATCTGAGATGCTGCCTCCCAGGCTGCAGTCCTCATTTTGCCCCAAATGAAACTTAACTCTCAAGTTGTACATCTTTTTTAGTTGACAGACGCATGGCTTGGTAAGGGGAGTGAAGGCTGGATTTCAGGCCCCTCTTACTGCCTCAGCAGGGTGTGTTGTGAAATGTACAACCTGTGCAACTGTGCATGTCAGCCTTGCTGAGCTTTATGATCTTCAAGGACAGTTTCTATCAACCTTTAAAAGGCACCCTGGGAGGACAGAATTAGCATCACATCCAAGGGGATGAGCAAGTAGCATTTAGAGAAGAAAAGGTAGGAATCCAGCTTCAATTCCACTTTCCTGGTGAAGTCTTCTGTTCCAGGGCCATCAGAAATGATTTTGGATTCTCAATAGCAAATCATTAGGTACTGAAAAACCAGAGAGACTGACAGGAGGCCCAGAAGGCAGGGAAAGTGTGAGGTTTCAAAGTCCAAATTAACCACTGGGAGTGGTGATCACCGTTTACTTGTAATCCCCAACATCTTGGAGGAGGAGGCCTGGAAAGCATTTCCAGTAGAAGATGAAGACATTGGGATGGGAAGACAAGATAATGAGTAGAGCAGAGGCTGGATCTGGTGGGAGGGAATGGGATAAACATACAGAGGAAGGGGCTGAACAAAAAAAGAAGATAGAGGAACCAGGAGGTATGAAGGTGGGTTGTAGAGCAGAGGGATAAGGGATTTTGGCTGGATAATGATAGGGCCCACACGGGGTCTCATTGATAAGATGGCTTGTTATGTTGACCTCGCAAACAAAGAATAAATCACAGTGATCTGTGAGGCCGACCAAACTGCCCAAATGGCATCCTGTTATCTCACTGGTGCCTGTCTTTTCAAAGCTGCAAGACTACCAGATTCCAGACCTCCGGCTATGTGACCATCCCTTCAGAGATTTTTTCATTGGTGGGGTATAAGAAGGACTCCGTCAGAAAGGGAGAACTCTGGTTCTCCTTAAGAGCCAGTCACCCTCTCTTTTCCCTCTAATAAATTTCCTTTTCTTGCCTGACTGCCCAACTCACTCTCTTTTTCTCTGCACTCACCTGACAGATAATGTTTTATCTTCTTCAGGCTGAAGTCAGTACAATCCAAGATGCTGAAGGTGCTGAAGGTCTAGAGTGGTTATGGAGGACCTCTCTGAGGAGGTGATATTTAGGCTAAGAGCAAAGGTTGAGAGGAATTCGTAATCATTTCTACTAGAGCGTTAAAAAATTAAGTATTGGACTTTCCTGGTGGTACAGTGGATAAGAATCTGCCTGCCAATGCAGGGGACACGGATGGGTTAGATCCTTGGTCTAGGAAGCTTCCACATGCTGCAGAGCAACTAATCCTGTGAGTCACAACTGCTAAACCTACGTGCCGGAGTCCGCGAGCCACAACTACTGAGCCCACGTGCTGCAGCTCCTGAAGGCCGGGCCCCTAGACCCGAGCTCTGCAGCAAGAGAAGCCATGGCAGTGAGAAGCCCATGCACCGCAATTAGAGTGCAGCTCCCCACTTGCCAAGGCTAGAGAAAGCCTGCTCACAGCAATGAAGACACAGAGCAACCAAACATAAATCAATTACAAAAAATTATTACTTCATGTACAAGAAACACACATACACACACATGCACATTAAGCATGTGGCTCAATGAGTTTTGAGAGTTGAATAGAACTGTGTATCCCATGCTGGTGGGAGTAGAGATCAGGTTCACTTTTCTCCATATAGTCATCCAGTTGTTCCAGAACCATTTGTTGAACAGACTTTATCTTCCCTGCTGAATGGCTATCATACTTTGTAAAACATTTACTGATCGTATAGATTTCTGGATTCTTCTATTTCTGTATTCTACTCTATCTCATTGACCTATTTGTCTACCTTATGCCAATACCATATGGTTTTTATTTCTTTTAGCTCTTTTTTTTTCTTTTATTTTTGGCCTCCCTTTAAAACCTTTACCATATTCTATTTCAGTTCCTTTGGTGGTTACTCAAAAATTTCACATGTACACTTAAGGTTATATTTTAAAAACTATTATATACATGGGGCTTCCTAGATGGTGCTAGTGGTAAAGAACCTGACTGCCAATGCAGGAGATGTAAGAGACAGGGGTTCTATCCCTGGGTTGGGAAGATCCCCTGGAGGAGGGCATGGCATCCCGCTCCAGTATTCTTTCTGGAAAATCCCACGGACAGAGGAGCCTGGTGGGATACAGTCCATAGGGTTGCAAAGAATCGGCCATGACTGAAGCGAATTAGCATGCAGCACGCAGTATCTACATAAATTTGTATTTCTATTCTCCTCTTGAATAAGATGAGAACAATTGAAATTTCCTCAAAATGTTCCTTTCCCATCTTTGTTAATTTTTTTTCCTGGTATTATTTCTTAAACCAAATAGACTACTTACAATCAATGCACATTTAAAATTCCTAAATAATTACACAACTTACAATCAATTAATATTTAGAGTCTCTGGTCAATTTTTGCTGATTTCTGTCCTTACTAATTCTTCTTACATGACACAACCTTTGTCTTTATTTTTCTAGTTTCATTCTTTAATAATTTTTTCAAGGAGGGTCTGTGAAAAATAATAGCTCTTGATTTCTGGGTTTGTGAAAGTGAATTTCAATCCAGAATTCTATGCTCAAATGAGCTATTGTCACGAGTGATTCCATTCTATTTCTTTTCTTTTTCTTTCTTTCTTTTTTTTTTTTTAGCCACGCAATATGTGGATTTTTAGTTCCCTGGCAAGGGATTGAACCCATGCTCCCTGAATTGGAAATGCAGAGTCTTAACCACTGGACCATCATGGAAGCCCCACGAGTAATTCCATTTCTAAGCATGAGTTCAAGGTCAAAATTCCAGAGTATTTATTTTACATAGAGCCTCACATGAGTCACCCAGTGTTTTGTGTTTTTTTTAAAGATAATTTTTTAGAAGTTTTAACTTCACAGCAAAGTTGAATGGAGAGTACAAAGATCTGTCATATACTCACTGTCCCCACACATGCATAAGCTCCCCCACTGTCCGTGTCCCCCACTACAGTGGTACATTTGTTATAACTGATGAACCTACATTAAGCCACCATAATCACCCAAAGTACAAAATTTACCGAGGCTTCTCTCTTGATGTCCTATGCTCTGTAGGTTTGGATAAATGTATAATGGCATGTAGCCACCATTGTCATATCATACAGATAATTTCTCAGCCCTAAAAACCCTCTGTACTCTGCCTATTCATCCATTCTTCCTCCCTACCTTTGACAACCACTGATCTTTTTCCTGTCTCCATAGTTTTGCCTTTTCCAGAAAGTCATATAGTTGCAATCATACAGTATGTAGCCTTTTCAGATTGGCTTCTTTCACAAAGTAATATACATCTAAGTTTCCTCATGTCTTTTCATGGCTGGATAGCTCATTTTTCCTTAGCAATGAATAATATTCCATTGTCTGGTGTGCCAGTTTATTTATCCCTGCACCTACTTGAAGGACATGTTGGTTACTTCCAAGTTTGGTGGGTGAATTATGAATAAAGCTGCTGTAAACATCCGTGTGCAGGTTTTGGGTGGACATATTTCCGACTCCCTTGGATAAATACCAAGGACGATGATTGCTGGATCAGATAGTAAGAACGTGTTTTAGTTTTGTAAGAAACTGCCAACTGTCTTCCAAAGTGGTTGTCCCATTTCGCATTCCCAGGCCACACGGTTTCGACTTCTCCTTGTTACTCGGGCTAAATTCCCCTGGTGGCCATGGGAACACTGTCTTTTGTTTTTAGGTTTGGCTCTGTGTTTTTAAACTTAGGGCATAGTCTGCATCTGTTTAGTCCTCCATTTTGAGCAGACTTGTTTACATTCTGGAAAAGCATTACCCAGCAGAGGACAAAGCAAGTGCACAAACCCTACTGGGGTGAGAAGTGTGGCGAGAAGGCCATCTGATTGACCGTATCATCATAAGAGAGTTAAATAGTAAGGTGAGATTGCAAAGGCAGTTCCAAGTCACACAGGGCCAGGGTAAGGAGTTTTGAATTTATTCTCAGTGTGATAGAGAACCACAGAAACATTTTAAGCTGAGAAAGTGACATGATCGGTTTCTAGATTTAAAAAGTAATTTGGCACTTATTGCTGGCTTTCTCATTCTCTTTACTTATCCAGCTTCTAAGCGCTCCTGATTTTACTTTCATATACATATGTCTGTTTCCACAGCCTCCAAAGCATTTACATTTTGAGAATGCCTTCCGAAATACAAATAAAACTTTCCAACATTAGTCTGCAAAAAAGAAGAAATCATGTTAAAGCATTGGATTAACCCTGGGTTATACATTGCATGACTCAAAGGAAGCAAAATGTAATTTGCATTAGATTTAGCCAAATCTTGGCAAATTAAAATATATCAAGTAATTATTTAATAGATGAAGTGCAAGAAACAGAGTGAGATAGAGTAGGGAGAGTATAGATTAGAAGATACTTGAAAGAAATATCAATGAGTGGCTATGTAGAGCACTTATTTGGATCTTGATTTAAACAAACTATAAAAAAGCATTTGCTAGATAGTTGAGAAATTTAATACTAATTTGATATTTTATGATATTAAGAAATTGTTACTTTATGTGTGATAGTTGTTTCAAAAGACCTTATCTTTTAGATGTATATGCTAAAATATTTCATATTTTAGCGATTTCATAGAGGAAATGGTATGACATTTAGTATTTTGTTCAAAATTATATAGAGTGGGGTAGTGGATGAAAGTACAAATATAACAGAATGGTTGTAGGTAGAAAGCTGAAGCTGGAAAATGGAAAATTTTCCATAAATGGAAAATATATGATACTATTCTGTCTACTTTTATATAGATTTGAAATTCCACAATAAAAATCTTTGAAAGAAACTGAAATTTGCCATTTTTAAACATTCAATAAGAAATATGAATGTAATCAATACGAACTTTCCAGATAAAAATATCTGTGATCCTTCTGCTTTCCAATCATTCTTTTCTTGACTTTATGTATTATATATCATCTATTTATCTGTCTACCTATCATTTATCTGTTTGCTTGCCAATCTATCCTTACTTTGTCAATAACAATTGTTCTAGTATCTGACTCAGAGTTGCTGTCTTAATTTGGATTGCCCCAGAAGGAGACCCTAATGAGGGTTCAGGTGCAAGCAGTTAATTTTGGAAGTGCAGGAAATATACAAACAACATGGATAAATCCCAAAACATTAGGATGAGCAAAAGAACCTAGGTACAAAAAAATATATACTATAAGATTCCTTTTTTATAAAATGTTAGAACAGGCAAAACTAACATAATATGGCAGAAACATATCAGTGGTTGCCTAAGACAGGAGGTCAGGAACTGACCACAGGAAGGCAGGAGGGACTTTCTAGGGTGGATGGAAACAGTCTTCATTGCGGTGATGGTTTTGTCAAAAGTGAAGAAGTGAAGTGAAGAAGTGAAGATGTGAAGTGAAGTGAAGTGAAAGTGAAGAAGTGAAGTGAAAGAAGTGAAGATGTGAAGATGAAGATGTGAAGATGAAGATGTCAAAAGTGAAGAAGTGAAGAAATGAAGGTGAAGAAGTCTACATCTTCATTGCGGTGATGGTTTTGTCAAAAGTGAATACTTGTGTCAAAAGTCATCAAACCATAGACTTAAAATGGGTGGATCTTATCACATGTACCTTATACTCCAATGCTGACTTAAAAAATAAATCCCGGAGCCAAGATGGCGGAGGAGTAGGACGGGGAGAACACTTTCTCCCCCCACAAATTCATCAAAAGAGCATTTAAACGTCGAGTAAATTCCACAAAACAACTTCTGAATGCCGGCAGAGGACATCAGGCACCCAGAAAAGCAACCCAACTCTTCGAAAGGAGCGCGACTGAACAAGTGAGCCTAAAAAAAAAAAAAAAAAAAAAAGGG
>NW_011494867.1:8077747-8078526 GCF_000754665.1 Bison bison bison
AACGTCGAGTAAATTCCACAAAACAACTTCTGAATGCCGGCAGAGGACATCAGGCACCCAGAAAAGCAACCCAACTCTTCGAAAGGAGCGCGACTGAACAAGTGAGCCTAAAAAGAAAAAAAAGTGTCCTCCACCGTGCCCTTTGTGTCAGGGCGGAAACCAGACACTGAAGAGACCAGCAAACAGAAGAAGTTATAACAGAGGGAAACGCCTTGGAAGCTACAGAGAGAAGAAATACAGCTCTACCCACCAGAACACTGACACAAGCTTCCCTAACCAGGAAACCTTGACAAGCCACCTGTACAAACCCACACACAGCGAGGAAACGCCACAATAAAGAGAACTCCACAAACTGCCAGAATACAGAAAGGACACCCCAAACTCAGCAATTTAAACAATGAAGAGACAGAGGAATACCCAGCAGATAAAGGAACAGGATAAATGTCCACCAAACCAAACCAAAGAGGAAGAGACAGGGAATCTACCTGATAAAGAATTCCGAATAATGATAGTGAAATTGATCCAAAATCTTGAAATTAAAATGGAATCACAGATAAATAGCCTGGAGACAAGGATTGAGAAGATGCAAGAAAGGTTTAACAAGGACCTAGAAGAAATAAAAAAGAGTCAATATATAATGAATAATGCAATAAATGAAATTAAAAACACTCTGGAGGCAACAAATAGTAGAATAACAGAGGCAGAAGATAGGATTAGTGAATTAGAAGATAGAATGGTAGAAATAAATGAATCAGAGAGGATAAAAGAAAAACGAATTA
>NW_011494867.1:8079481-8080768 GCF_000754665.1 Bison bison bison
AGATCTCAATTACAGGAGAAAAACTATTAAAAATTCCAACATATGGAGGCTGAGCAACACGCTGCTGAATAACCAACAAATCACAGAAGAAATCAAAAAAGAAATCAAAATTTGCATAGAAACGAATGAAAATGAAAACACAACAACCCAAAACATGTGGGACATGGTAAAAGCAGTCCTAAGGGGAAAGTTCATAGCAATACAGGCACACCTCAAGAAACAAGAAAAAAGTCAAATAAATAACCTAACTCTACACCTAAAGCAACTAGAAAAGGAAGAAATGAAGAACCCCAGGGTTAGTAGAAGGAAAGAAATCTTAAAAATTAGAGCAGAAATAAATGCAAAAGAAACAAAAGAGACCATAGCAAAAATCAACAAAACCAAAAGCTGGTTCTTTGAAAGGATAAATAAAATTGACAAATCATTAGCCAGACTCATCAAGAAACAAAGGGAGAAAAATCAAATCAATAAAATTAGAAATGAAAATGGAGATCACAACAGACAACACAGAAATACAAAGGATCATAAGAGACTACTATCAACAACTATATGCCAATAAAATGGACAACGTGGAAGAAATGGACAAATTCTTAGAAAAGTACAGCTTTCCAAAACTCAGCCAGGAAGAAATAGAAAATCTTAACAGACCCATCACAAGCACGGAAATTGAAACTGTAATTAAAAATCTTCCAGCAAACAAAAGCCCAGGTCCAGATGGCTTCACAGCTGAATTCTACCAAAAATTTAGAGAAGAGCTAACACCTATCCTGCTCAAACTCTTCCAGAAAATTGCAGAGGAAGGTAAACTGCCAAACTCATTCTATGAGGCCACCATCACCCTAATACCAAAACCTGACAAAGATCCCACAAAAAAAGAAAACTACAGGCCAATATCACTGATGAACATAGATGCAAAAATCCTTAACAAAATTCTAGCAATCAGAATCCAACAAAACGTTAAAAAGATCATACACCATGACCAAGTGGGCTTTATCCCAGGGATGCAAGGATTCTTCAATATCTGCAAATCAATCAATGTAATACACCACATTAACAAATTGAAAAATAAAAACCATATGATTATCTCAATAGATGCAGAGAAAGCCTTTGACAAAATTCAACATCCATTTATGATAAAAACTCTCCAGAAAGCAGGAATAGAAGGAACATATGGCACCCCACTCCAGTACTCTTGCCTGGAAAATCCCATGGACGGAAGAGCCTGGTAGGCTGCAGTCCATGGGGTCGCTAAGAGTCGGACACGACTAGGCGACTTCACTTTCACTT
>NW_011494867.1:8080987-8082097 GCF_000754665.1 Bison bison bison
AAAAAGAAATAAAAGGAATCCAAGTTGGAAAAGAAGAAGTAAAACTCTCACTATTTGCAGATGACATGATTCTCTACATAGAAAACCCTAAAGACTCCACCAGAAAATTACTAGAACTAATCAATGACTACAGTAAAGTTGCAGGATATAAAATCAATACACAGAAGTGCCTTGCATTCCTATACACTAATAATGAGAAAACAGAAAGAGAAATTAAGGAAACAATTCCATTCACCATTGCAACGGAAAGAATAAAATACTTAGGAATATATCTACCTAAAGAAACTAAAGACCTATATATAGAAAACTATAAAACACTGGTGAAAGAAATCAAAGAGGACACTAATAGATGGAGAAATATACCATGAGTATACTACCCAAAGCAATTTATAGATTCAATGCAATCCCTATCAAGCTACCAACAGTATTCTTCACAGAGCTAGAACAAATAATTTCACAATTTGTATGGAAATACAAAAAACCTCGAATAGCCAAAGCTATCTTGAGAAAGAAGAATGGAACTGGAGGAATCAACCTACCTGACTTCAGGCTCTACTACAAAGCCACAGTTATCAAGACAGTATGGTACTGGCACAAAGACAGAAATATAGATCAATGGAATAAAATAGAAAGCCCAGAGATAAATCCACGCACATATGGACACCTTATCTTTGACAAAGGAGGCAAGAATATACAGTGGATTAAAGACAATCTCTTTAACAAGTGGTGCTGGGAAATCTGGTCAACCACTTGTAAAAGAATGAAACTAGAACACTTTCTAACACCATACACAAAAATAAACTCAAAATGGATTAAAGATCTCAACATAAGACCAGAAACCATAAAACTCCTAGAGGAGAACATAGTCAAAACACTCTCTGACATACATCACAGCAGGATCCTCTATGACCCACCTCCCAGAATACTGGAAATAAAAGCAAAAATAAACAAATGGGACCTAATTAACCTTAAAAGCTTCTGCACATCAAAGGAAACTATCAGCAAGGTGAAAAGACAGCCTTCAGAATGGGAGAAAATAATAGCAAATGAAGCAACTGACAAACAACTAATCTCAAAAATATACAAGCAACTCCTACAGCTCAACTCCAG
>NW_011494867.1:8082940-8113595 GCF_000754665.1 Bison bison bison
AAATGGTAACAATAACCTGGTGTATGAGACAGCAAAAGAGACACTGATGTATAGAACAGTCTTATGGACTCTGTGGGAGAGGGAGAGGGTGGGAAGATTTGGGAGAATGGCATTGAAACATGTAAAATATCATGTATGAAACGAGTTGCCAGTCCAGGTTCGATGCACGATACTGGATGCTTGGGGCTAGTGCACTGGGACGACCCAGAGGGATGGTATGGGGAGGGAGGAGGGAGGAGGGTTCAGGATGGGGAACACATGTATGCCTGTGGCGGATTCATTTTGATATTTGGCAAAACTAATACAGTTATGTAAAGTTTAAAAATAAAATAAATTTAAAAAAATATCCCTTTACCAGTAGACAGAGTGTCAAAATAAAAGGGATGTATAAAATGACTCAACCTTTGAAAAGAATTACCTTTAAAACCTTCAGCTTGAAGCCAGTTTCTTCCTTGGCCCCTTTTCTCAGGGAAGCTCAGTGTAAAAAGAGCTTTCAGGACTTCCTCCCCACCTTCATTTTCTTCTTAAGGAGGAAAGTATTCTCCATCAAGGAGATGAAGAGTGAGTTTATAGTCAATTTTTTATATTCAGAGTTGATTTAATATGAGTTAGAATTTTTGGAACAAGACAGTACTACTAATTCTAACACTTTAAAGTATTAAAACCCATAAGCCTCCAACATGCATAATTCACATTCATGAGACAGCTTTTCTTAGCTTCCTAATTATTACTTCCTCCTACCTTTGGTATCATTGGCATCTATTTCATGTATGTCTTGGTTTTTTGTAATCTCTTCATCTGGGCGAAATAAGCTCCAGGAGACCTCAGGCATTTCTTAGTTTTGCTCTTCTGCTCCTAGGTATAAACACTTGGAAACATATCATTTCTGATTTGAAAACTCCTGACTGCCAATCCAGGGGGCTGGAGGGTGTGTTGAAACCCTCTGCCGCCACCCAGCTGTCTCTGCCTCAACATGAGGACAGCCGGTTTCAGCCTCACTTTCTTTTATGCTAGCTAGCCTTCTGACCCAGTGGTTTCCCATTTGACTCCTGCTGGAGGCTCTGGGGCTTCTGCCACTATTGTTACAGAGGATAGGAATCACTCAGAATTGTACATTTGGTCCTATGGATTATAATGTCTAAAAATCCAGACAACAACTTTCCCAGAATCAAGGGCATAGGTGCCATAATCTGTTGAACAGTGTTATGACTGAAATCAGCTACAGTGTTACCACCATTCTGTGTAAGCAGCATCCTGTGTAATAACTGGCTAGCCAGCAACCTAACATTCTGGGATTATTTGCTTCCCTTGAAACTTCTATCCAGAAATATCTGCACTGTAGTTTATCCCACAGAGCTGATTTCTCCTGGGTAATTCAGAGAAACATGTTTTTTTCCCCCTTCCAAACCTTGTTATCCAATGTACTGGTATAGGGGTACCCACAGGGATTAAAAAAAAATGGATTCCCAACACTTCTAACTGTTGGTGGGAATGTAAACTGGTATAATCACTATGGAGAACAGTATGGAGATCCCTTAAAAAACTAAAAATAGAGTTACCATAGGATCCCACAATTCTACTTCTGAGCATATATCCAGAAAAGACAAAAACTCTAACTTGAAAAGATAAATGCACCCTAATGCATGTATGGTAGCACTGTTTACAATAGCCAAGACATAGGAGCAACCTAAATGTCCATCAACAGATGAATAGATAAAAAAGATGGTACCAACACACAGTGGAATACTACTCAGTCATAAAAAAGAATGAATTAATGTCATGTGCAGCAACACGGATGAACCTAGAGATTATCATCCCAAGTGAAGTCAGGCAAAGACAAATATCATATGATATCACTTACAGGTGGAATCTAAAAAAAGGGATGTAAATGAACTTAGTTGCTGCTCAGTCGCTTCAGTCATGTCCGACTTTACGCGACCCCATAGATGGCAGCCCACCAGGCTCCTCTGTCCCTGGGATTCTCCAGGCAAGAACACTGGAGTGGGTTGCCATTTCCTCCTCCAATGCATGAAAGTGAAAAGCCAAAGTGAAGTTGCTCAGTCGTGTCCGACTCCTAGCGACCCCATGGACTGCAGCCTACCAGGCTCCTCCGTCCATGGGATATTCCCGGCAAGAGTACTGGAGTCGGGTGCCATTGCCTTCTCCAACAAAAGGGAAAGGGTATAGGGAAGGATAAATTAGGAGTTTGGAATTAACAGATACACATTACTGTATATAAAATAGATAACAAGAATCTACTGTATGGCACAGGGAACTATATGCTATATCTTATGATAACCTATAATAGAAAAGAATATAAAAAAGAACATATATAAAATATATATGTGAATCACTTTGCTGTACACTTGAAACTAATAAAACATGGTAAGTCAACCACATTTCAAATAAAAAGATTCCTAAACTCACTTGTAGCCAGGAAATGTAGACGAAAGAAACAAGATGCCATACCTCATATACATACGATTGGCAAATGTTTCAAAGTCGATATCTGTTACGCATGGCTGCATAACAAACGACTCCCCTTAAGATTCTTAGAATCTCTCTTACATAACAAAGAAGATCTAGGAGTTTAGTTCAGTTCAGTTCAGTCGCTCAGTCGTGTCTGACTCTTTGCGACTCTATGAATCGCAGCATGCCAGGCCTCCCTGTCCATCACCAACTCCCGGAATTCACTCAAACTCACGTCCATCGAGTCGGTGAGGCCATCCAGCCATCTCATCCTCTGTCATCCCCTTTTCCTCCTGCCCCTAATCCCTCCCAGCATCAGAGTCTTTTCCAATGAGTCAACTCCTCGTGTGAGTTTTTCAGCTTTAGCATCATTCTTTCCAAAGAACACCCAGGGCTGATCTCCTTTAGAATGGACTGGTTGGATCTCCTTGCAGTCCAAGGGACTCTCAAGAGTCTTCTCCAACACCACAGTCCAAAAGCATCAATTCTTCGGCCTTCAAATCTGACATCTCAAAATCAGAAAATGATCGTATAGCTGCATCCTTGAATTTGATGATTTACTTCAATATTTATTCTAAGACCAAATTTTATTGAAAACTCTCCAGATTTAATCTTTGCATTTTCTTACTTTGAGGGCCTTTTGCTTGGCTAGAAAGATTACTCTGGGCTCTCACATTTTCTGTAAATTCTTCTACAAAACTAAACAGTTCCTTCTGTAGCTCATCTATCTGGCTTCTTAAAACGACATTGTACACCCGTGGCAGATTCATGTCAATGTATGGCAAAACCAATACAATATTGTAAAGTAATTAGCCTCCAATAAATTAAGTAATTAAGAAAAAAACACATTGACCTGTTTTATCATAGGCATCAAGAAGAAGCCATCTGTCACCTTTAACTTTTTACCTGGGAATGTCCCCAACCAGATGTTACCAGATGTAGTGCGCCCTGTAGTTAATACTGGGAAGAACCTTGCATCTTCTGCTTGACAGAGACAGTAGAATCTGGCACCAGGATTAAATCAGAAAGGAGAAGTACATCCTAAACTAAGATTTTCATAATTCTAATCTCCTGGAGAAAACTCGGAAATTCTCCATTACTGTTGAGCACTGAACACCTGAAGACTTTGAGTTTGTGAATAATGCCTGCAGATAGATTTATCTTGCAAAACAGTAAAGTACGCAGAATCTTCGAGGAGCCAATATTTACTAAACAAATTTCACAGGAGTCATTAAAAACATTATGTGCAGTTAGGTAAATAGAAAAACAGTTTTTTAAAGTCTACTATCTTTTAATTACCTACTTTTTTTTTTTTTTTTTAAACAAAGGACTGCTTGAGGAACTTGGCTTGGAACCAGACAAAGAAGAGTAAGGCATAGGTGACTTCCCTGGTGGTCCAGTGGTTAAGACTCCGCCTTCCAATGCAGGGGGTGCAGGTTCTATCTTTGGTCAGGGTGCTGAGATCCCACAGGCCTCAAGGCCAAAAAACCAGATTGTGAAACAGAAACAATGTTGTAATAAATTCAATAAAGACTTTAAAAGTGAGGCATAACCCCTGCTTTCAAATTAGGTACTATTTCATAGAAGATAACTTAAACAAATATGTGATGACATACAGTTACATTCCAAGTAATCACTCAATTGCTTTTCCAATTGTTTTTATTACCATAGAGAGTCACATGTGAAATCTTTCTTAATACAGGACTACTGATGTTGAGAATATCCTATTTAAAAAATAAATCATTTGTGTTGAAAACAGATTTTTAGTGTGAATTTAATGGAATGTGAAGTCAAGTGGGCCTTAGGAAGCATCACTATGAACAAAGCTAGTGGAGATGATGGAATTCCCATTGAGCTATTTCAAATCCTAAAAGATGATGTTGTAAAAGTGCTGCACTTAATATGCCAGCAAATTTGGAAAACTCAGCAGTGGCCACGGGACTGGAGAAGGTCAGTTTTCATTCTACTCCCAAAGAAAGGCAATGCCAAAGAATTCTCAAACTACTGCACAATTGTACTCATCTCACATGCTAGTAAAGTAATGCTCAAAATTCTCCAAGCCAGGATTCAGCAATACATGAACTGGGAACTTCTAGATGTTCAAGCTGGTTTTAGAAAAGGCAGAGGAACCAGAGATCAAATTGCCAACATCTGCTAGATCATCGAAAAAACAGAGTTCTAGAAAAACATCTACTTCTGCTTTATTGACTATGCCAAAGCATTTGACTGTGTGGGTCACAATAAACTGTGTAAAATTCTTCAAGCAATGGGAATAGCAGGCCACCTGACCTGCCTCTTGAGAAATCTGTATGCAGGTCAGGAAGCAACAGTTAGAATTGGACATGGAACAACAGACTGGTTCCAAAGGAGAAGGAGTACGTCAAGGCTGTATATTGTCACTCTGCTTATTTAACTTATATGCAGAGTACATCATGAGAAATGCTGGGCTGGAGAAAGCACAAACTGGAATTAAGATTGCTGGGAGAAATATCAATAACCTCAGATATGCAGATGACACCACCCTGATGGCAGAAAGAGAAGAACTAAAGAGCCTCTTGATGAAAGTGAAAGAGGAGAGTGAAAAAGTTGGCTTAAAGCTCAACATTCAGAAAACTAAGATTATGGCATCCCATCCCATCACTTCATGTCAAATAGATGGAGAAACAGTGGAAACAGTGTCAGACTTTATTTTTTGGGGCTCCAAAATCACTGCAGATGGTGACTGCAGCCATGAAATTAAAAGACGCTTACTCCTTGGAAGAAAAGTTATGACTAACCTAGACAGCATATTAAAAAGCAGAGACATTACTTTGCCGACAAAGGTCTGTCTAGTCAAGGCTAAGGTTTTTCCAGTAGTTATGTATAGATGTGAGAGTTGGACTATAAAGAAAGCTGAGCACTGAAGAATTGATGCTTTTGAACTGTGGTGTTGGAGAAGACTCTTGAGAGTCCCTTGGACTGCAAGGAGATCCAACCAGTCCATCCTAAAGGAAATCAGTCCTGAGTGTTTATTGGAAGGACTTACATTGAAGCTGAAACTCCAATACTTTGGCCACCTGATGTGAAAAGCTGACTCATTTGAAAACACCCTGATGCTGGGAAAGACTGAAGGCGGGAGGAGAAGGGGACGACAGAGGATGAGATGGTTGGATGGCATCAACAACTCAATGGACACGAGTCTGAGTAAACTCTGGGAGTTGGTGATGGACAGGGAGGCCTGGTGTGCTGCAGTCCATGGGGTTGCAAAGAGTTGGACACGACTGAGCGACTGAATTGAACTGAATGCATACCATCTGGAAAAATAAATTCAGGAAAAAAGGAAATATTAAAAAAAATAAGGTAGTACATTGTACTTCTGAATGATTCTGTTTGGAAAAAATCAGGGTCTTGGGAAGCTATGCTACTTTATGCCTATTTCCTAATTCTGTTCTTTTGCTTTTGCCTGTAGTGACATGAGAGGAAAAGTGTGGGCTTTGAGGTTAGTAGATCCGGGTTCAAATCCTGGTTCTATCACTTATAAGCTGTGTGACATCAGGCGAGTCAGTGAATGTCTCTGTGTCTCAGCTTCTTCTTGGATAAAATGGAGTTGGTAAACTATGTCTCCAGCCCACAAGGCAGTGCCTGGCTGAGTGTCAGAACTCAACATTTATTAAACAGACAAACAGTGGAGTAATCTCAGAAATATTCCTGGCACACGGCTGACATGTAATGACAAATCTCCTCTGCACGGTTATTGCTGTGGTATCGGAGAAACTGTTTCTCCTTTGACTTATTTTCTCCAGATGACATCTGGGCCCTCCGTTACCAGCACCCTTCTTGGTCTCTGATGATCCAGGGTGGACTTGTGCTTCATACTCCTGACTTAGTTCTGGTGTTCTGTTACCATGGACTCCAGTATCGGTCCACAGCTTGAAGAGCTCGCTTAGTGTTCTTCTCCAGTTTTGAGCTGTTGCCATTCCAATGAGGTCAAATGAGAAGCTGAGGTGGGAGGGGCAGACTGTCAGGTTCGAGGATAGGATCTGTTTGACAGGGGTGTCTTATGTGGTTAAGTGACACAGGGACAATGATCAGAGCAGAGGTCGGAGAAGGGGAAGTGGGTGTGAGAACCTAGGTGAATGGTAGACGAGCGAGAGAAGTCACGGGGAGTCATCCTCTGCCAGCATTTGTCAAATTGCCATCTGCATTACCTGGATGGTCTTGCTTGATCCTGTTGCAATTTTGCAACAACATACGGTTACTCCTGATACTGCTGGGCAGACAGGGTTTTCTCCCATCCAGACAGTACTGATGAAAGAGGAAGTTTAGCAAGGGATACTATCCAGATTAAATACGCCTGAGAACACTGTGACTTTGTAGGGTGCTTCCAGGGATTCCTACTTTACAATGAATGTCTGAAACCCAGTGTGTCTTTTATCCCGGGGCAAGTGAAAACATAGGGCCATATGGAAAACAAGCTAACTATGTTGGAAAGAAACTCCAGGATATGAAATTGAGCTGCTGGTTTAGAAAGTAGCATCCTGTCTATGCATACAGTTTCTTTGTCCAAACACAGCTAAACAGGGCACATTTATGGGTTAATGACTTTCACAACGACTAAAGTTAACATTAGAATTTACCGTGTAGTGGGAAGCTTATATAGCTGTGTAAGAACTTACAGAGCCACCAAATAATTTTAGTAAACTGCTTATGGAAGGATATGCCTATACGGAGAGGGGAGGTCAGACCACAGACTCTCTTTAAGAAGCTGCCAACACACCTTGGACTCAAATGATAAGGTACCTGTGTGTTCTCTGAAGCCAGGATTGGGAAAATGAAAGAGTGTTTTGGCAGGCAAGTGGAGAAACTGATTTTTCTTCATAAAAGACATATTAAACAGTGGGGTTCTCTGGGGATTTTCTTGGAATTACTATTAGAGCTATATCTTCTCTTCCTCTCCAAATATAGCTCACTTTGATAAAGTTCGTCAACCAACTTCAATGTTAGTGAATGGATGGTTGTATACCTGTGAGTGGAATGATGATATCTTTTAAATCGAATTTTATATCCATTAGCCAGTGGTATTTAGTTTTCCTCCCCAAGATCTGGGATGGTGAAAGGTTTTAATTGCTTGATTTGGTGGCTTTGTCTTTGCAGCATTAACTTAAGTGTCTGCCTTCAACACAGACAGCTCCCTTAACGGCTGGAGCCACAAACATCCTTGATCCCATTGGGGGCATTCTGTTTTTAAATTGGGTGTATGTTTCCTCAGAGACATGATGAAATGGTTGTATTTTACGGTACAATTAGAAATAAACTTGCGCGTTGAGAGACTGAATACACAAATGGACAGTGGGCAGGCCACATATAAAAACAGAACTTTGATTCATAACCTGCAGTAACCTGCCCAAGAAATCAAACCTTCATCTATAATAAACAACTTAGGAAGCCAGCCTGCTAAATGTCAGACTTGGCAGGAAGTCAGTATCTCCAGTGAGCTAAAAAAAAACTTCATAATAGTCAGCCCCAAATAGTCAGAACTTGATTAATAATTGACAATTATCTTACCTAATTTTTGTCCCCACTTCCAATTTGGGACCAGCTAGAGAAAATAACAGGTTTCCCTGGTGGCTCGGGGGTAAAGAATCTGCCTGTAATGTAGGAGACATGGGTTTGATCCCTGGGTCGGGAGGAGCCCCTGGAGAAGGAAATGGCAACCCACTCCAGTATTCTTGCCTAGAGAATCCCATGGACGAAGGAGCCTGGTGGGCTACAGTCTATGGGGTCACAAGAGTCAGATATGCCTTAGCTACTAAACCACCCCCACCAGAGAAGATAAAAGATGTGACCCTAACCAGTGACTTACAATATACTGCTTCTAGTTGGCTGCCTAGGGCTTTTCAAGGCTTTGACAGCCGCCAATCAAGGCATCCTCAACCCTTCCCTTCTTCCCCACTGTAAAGCTCTCCCACTATCTACCTCCCTTTGAGTCTCTGCCACAGCATATGTGATGGTGGCTGACTCCCTTGCTATATAACAAGTTCAGAGTAAAGTCTTTTTCTCATTTGATTGGTTGTTAATTCCATAGCATGCGTGCGTGCTAAGTTGCTTCAGTCGTGTCCAACTCTTTGCGACACTATGAATTGTAGCCTGCCATCTTGTAGGCTTCTCTAAGGATACTGGAGTGGGTTGCCATGCCCTTCTTCAGGGGACCTTCGTGACCCAGGGATCAGATCCTTGTCTTTGGCGTCTACCTGCATTGGCAGGCGGGTTCTTTACCACTAGCGCCACCTAGCAGTGTGGCTTAAATACATTCTGTAGACCAACTGGTTCCCAAATTATCCAACTATCATTCATTCATCCATTCATTTAAGAAATATTTATCACAACCTTTAATATGAGCCATATTCCTTGCTAGGGGCAGAGGCAAATGAAAAAAGATGAGTCCCTGCCTTACAGGACATTAATTCGCTTGACAACTAAGGAGATGAACATGAACGACTCAGCAACCAGGTTGATGGGTGTTACTGTGCTGGGCAGTGTTCTTCAGAAAGTGTTATGCCAACTGCCGCTTCCATGATATAACTTCCAGGAAGTGTAAAGGGTTGAATGTTTTTAACAGCCGTAAACTTGAGGGGCATGAAGCTAAGTGGAGGAAGCCAGATTATAGAAAGACCAAACTTGCATGATTTCACTTACAGAATCTAAAAGAGCCAAACTCCTAGAAATGGAATGTGGAACGATAGTTGTCAGGGGCTGGAGGGAGGTGGAAATGGGGAGGTGTTGGTTCAGGTGTAGTTTCAGCTAGGCAAGACAAATTCTCTCTGGACATCTAATGTATGCAATGCGAATAGGGTTAATAATCCTGTTGTGTACTTGAAATATACTAATAGGGTAGATCTTCAGTGTTCCCACCAAGAAAGAGAGGAGGGGAGGAGGGGAAGGGGCAAGGGAAGCGGGGAAGTGTAGCTGTGTGAAGTCATGGATATGTTGACTGTGGTGATCATATACCAATGTATACATGTATCAAAATGTATACCTTAAAGGCATATAATTCATATTTGCCAATTATGCCTCAATAAAGAAGGGAAGAAAAGGGGGAAAAAAAAGGATTTCAAGCTCTACCAAGCCCACGGTTTCACAGATACTACTGCTTTATCTGTATCTGTCAAAATCTAGTCAGGAGATAAGTCACCCTTCTTTTAACAGGGGAAATTCAATATAAATAACTGTTAATGGGGTATTAAAAAGCCAAAAAGGCACAGAGAAAATACTAAAGGTTATCATGCAGGAAACTGCCACTCTTAGGGAAGAGGCTGTAATCGTTCAATTTTAAAAGCTTGGAGGACCCTGGAGAGCTGAAATACAAGATCCTCTGACAAGTAGCTGCTCAGTTAAAACCAGCGTCTCTGAGCTGTGAGTGGGGGATCCTGTGGGCCAGGGTACCAGATAGACATAAGAGGGCATCAAGTGTTACTGACAACTGTGACTGGAACGCCAGCCTCTGTTGGGGTGAAGAGGTATTGGGGGATGGGTGCGGTGGGCAAAGGAATAGGAAGCAAAGAGACAGAAAGAACTGAGCCCCTCCTCCTCCGGTAGCTTTGCTGTCTCCTTTGGGCTTCATCGGCAGATTCTAGTAAGGAGGCAGCTGGCAAAAAAGAAATGGGATTTGCAGAGGGCTTCCCTGATAGCTCAGTTGGTAAAGAATTTGTCTGCAATGCAGGAGACCCCAGTTCGATTCTTGGGTTGGGAAGATCCCCTGGAGAAGGGATAGGCTACCCACTCCAGTATTCTCAGGCTTCCCTTGTGGCTCAGCTAGTAAAGAATCTGCTTACGTGTGGGAGACCTGGGTTCGATCCCTGGGTTGGGAAGATCCCTTGGAGAAGGGAAAGGCTACCCACTCCAGTATTCTGGCCTGAATTCCATGGACTGTGTAGTCCATGGGGTTGCAGAGTCAGATACGACTGAGCGACTTTCATTTCACTTCTTCACTTAGCCCAGCATCAAAGCTGAATATAGAGCGTTTGAATCTGAGAAACAATAGGTTAGAATCTGCTACAATCCGTTGCGTGGGCCATTCAGCATTCACGTACACACATGCTTCTAAACATGATTAAACTTCCCAGAAGAACACTCCATTTCTCCCAAATGAATTGCAAACATCCTTTGTACAAAAGATGTTCTCACTCTCTTCTCCAAAATCTCAGTGGACATTGTATCTGTTTCTGGGAAACAGTCACACTATTCATCTTATCTCCTGTCAGTTATACCCAGACTTCGGTGAGACTCATCTGAATATTATCTCAAGGCTAAATAGCAAAGTTAACCCTCTTTAAAAAAATGGACACAATACTATGAGGAAGGAGAAATTAGCACACATACACACCAAGAAAGAAAATGTGTGAAACTGCTTGGTAACTTGTTTTTGTAATTGGTTGCAAGTTAATCGACTTCATTATTCCCCCTACACACTCCGTATTTCCTCTTTCCTCAGCCAGTATCTCAACTGCTCAGGGTTGACACCTGCTAGAGCGACCCAAGACTACAGAGTCTAAAGGGTTGAAATCTTTTTCACCTCTGAGGTTGCACTTTTCCACAATTATCCTTCAATTACAAATAAATTTAAGTTTTAAAAAGTGAAAAAAAAAACCTTATCACTGGACATGGAAGTGCTAAAAAACCAAGCCCTAGAGGAAGCGCCCTAGAGGAAGCTCTGCGTCTGACGTCCTTCTGCATCACCTATCGTGTAGTAACAACACAAACGTCCCTTTGTTCCCAAGATCACAAGCACCAGCCGGGAGAGTTAACGTTTCTTTGCCTGCTGGTTTAGTGGTAAAATGATCAGATTGTTTCAATTTCTGTCTTCTTGGGACCACTGTCGTCTTCCCTAGTGGAAACAAACCTTCCTTGGGAACCCAGAGCTCCAAACAAGAGATCAAAATTGAGGGGCAGGAAGCAAAATGTCTGCTTACTGGGTGTAGCAGTGAGAGGAGCTGTTCCCTTTGCCTCTACTGATTCCAGACGGTATGTTCTGACCATGGGGAGAGCAGAAGACCCATCTGAGTGCTCAGTGACTCAAAGCATCAGTTACATTTTGTAGGATAAGAGTGTCGTATCCCACCTAGGGCCCAGTGCGTCGCGCCTTCAGTAGACCACTGCACTGTCCTATTACGGTGCAGAGTATCATGAGGGTGGATGAGATGTTCCATAGATTCAGGGACTGTGGTGCCGGCCAAGCACCATGGGAGACTTCCAGCTCATGCCTCAGGATGTAGAGAGCAGGAAGGTGCGCCTTTCTCACCTTCACGATGAATTCAAACCCAAATTAACTTCAAAGTCACAACTTTTTTGTAACTCACCAGAGAACTGCGGTCACAGAGCAGTCTGAATCTAGGGAGACTCTGAGAGAGAGGAGGAAAGCACCTCTTTCAATTGCTAGAACATAATTAGATGAAATCAGTATTTCTCAGATGTCCTAGGTAAACATCTCCAGACGGACAGACACACATACACATTTAATTCCATGGGCCTCTCATTTACTATCTAGAATAAGGTTCAGATTAAGAGATGGTGTCCCTGGTTCGATCCCTGGGTGGGGAAGATCCCCTGGAGAAGAGAAAGGCTACCCACTCCAGTATTCTGGCCTGGAGAATTCTGTGGATAGTCCATGGAGTCACAAAGAGTTGGATACGACTGAGTGACTTGCACTTTCGAGAGGCAGTGTGGTTGGTGGTAAATTTTACTGGGTTGAACTATCAAAAATTGATCACTGTTTTTGGCCCATAAAAGTTTCAATTTAATATATCACCATATTCTAAGTTAATGGCTATTGGACATTACCAATTGGACAAAAGTTCCAATACTGAATTAGACTAAAATTATTTGATAAGACAACAAAAAAGTATATGAAAACAGGTATTTATTATAGAACCATGTCTAAAAATTAAGTAAAGGCTTAAACAACAAGAAAAAACATAATTCCACACATTGACATTGACTTTGTAGCATGAAAATACTTAGCCCGAAGAGGCAAGTTTGTTCTTGATGAATTAACAGATAATAAATTCTCATGACATGATTCCAAAATATACATATGAACTGACTTGACATGTTTATAAACATAAGGGCAATTTAAACACTGGTATTAGTTCTCACGAGTTCAATTTCAGGTCAGTGACTGGAGAGTTTTATTAAAAAAAAAAATCTGAGATAAAATATTCTTTAGGAAGCTACCACATACCTATGTACATTTGAAGATCAAGGGTTTAAAGTCCACTCTTGATGAACACCATTAAGCAAAGGATGTATAACATCCATCACATGTTTGTTCCAAAAACAGCATGTTTCCAAAAGTATACATTTCTTTACAAATAAACATTACGCCATTAATAACTATAGAGGAACCTACAGAGTTGAGTTCCAAAATATGCTCTCATCCCTGAGCTATATCTTAAGGCCTACACTTTAATCTTGGGGCTTTAAGAACATCTTCTTTGCTTTAACTGGTTTTATGTCTCCATTTTCATCTTCTTCGTAAATGGCACGGTCTCTTTTCTTGGCAAACTTTTTCCCAATTGTCCCCACCAAGGTCTCATATCTGTTAAGATGATAAAACGGAACAAGTTTAGTTTCAAATAAAAAAGGAATCAAAACTTGTCAAGACTATCAAATCAAATACACAACAAAGAATAAGAAAAACCAAAACGATGATTAAAAGAAATAATCTGATTCAAAATTCATGAATTTCTCTGTGAACAATTTTTTTTTTTTTGGTTTTGCATTATCCTAATAAATTAAGATGTATATTTTAAAATATGTATTAGAAGCAGCACTAGAAATTAGCCCTCAGCTGCCAGCCTGTGACAGGTATGAATCCACCCCAGGTCATGTTAGAAAAAGCAGGAAGTCCCCTTTCTGCTGGGGTTACTCCCTTCAAAGGCAGGGCAGACCATCACTGGGCGGAAGGAGTGTAAGCGTGAGTCAGTGAATGCTGGGCTCAGATTATAAACCTGGTCTAAGGTAACACTTACCTTCTAGCCATTTCTTCATCTGACACATCGAGCTCCACTGTTTGCTCTTCAGCTTCTTCTGCTTTGTTCTTAGCGTTCATCTGAAGCATTAATTTCTGAAAAAAACACAACGGTGGTGACTAGCAGAGTCAGAAAAAGCTTGTTAAAATAACTAGTGCCAGACACATTTGAAGGTAGAGACACAGAATCCACAGCATCTACAGGACTAGCCAAAACTTACTAAGGGAGTCTCTGTAAAATTTAACCAACTTTACTCCACAATATGTTGATATAAGCCAGCTCTGAATTAAAAAAATAATAAGACAAAGCCTCACTAGATTAGACTTACTGTTAACGAGTTTAACCTGTAATTTAGATCAGAAACGTACTAGTTACTTCTGTCTAAAGCAGGCACACTGCGAACACACTGTAGTGAGTGGGGAAAGGAGGAGTAAACTTCATGCATCCTCTGAACTTCCCACTTTTGAGCCAAATGTGAGAAACACTACAGTCTGGAGTAATTTTAAACGCAGCTTGGGTGGTAGCTGGGGAACGAGAGGAGCGAAGTGCTGGAAGGCCAGCACTGGTGTAACGGTGGGGGCCTCCTCACCCCTAAACATGCGGGTGAATAACACACTGATGTCCACATGATGTCTGCATGCCATGCATCTTTCCTTGGCTTCTTTTTCTCACATTAATGTTTTCTTGATAGGTATCCACCGACAGACTTAAAAACAATATCCTCTTTACCAGAAAGGTGGGACCAGGAAAGGAAAGCAGAAATCACTTTTGCCTAGCTTTTCCAACGTTTAAAGGACTGAAGATGAAGCAGTCTCAGTACAAGCTCTGTGGGGGCACAGCCTTTGGTTCCCTGCTGCACTTCCAGTGCCTCCACAGGGCTGACGCACCACAGGTACACAGTAACTATTTACGGAATAAACCCCACGGAAGGCATCCCCAGAAACACACAGATACTATGAAATGTGTCCTAAGTACATCCTGCTTGTAATAAAGTCAGTGCCCAAGTTGGTATCATTCTTTTTATAGCCAGGTACACTGAACTTTTCTCACAATTTACGACAGCTCAGACCTGCATGACCAACAGTTCAAAACCTTTTCCCAGAGAGAATATATTAAGTGTTATAGAGTGCTGGTAATTAAAGTCACTTTCTAATAACGTCCCACATCAAATCTGGAGGGTCAGATCAACACTATTTCCCACTGCATCACTTTGGAGTCCTTGCACCCAATACCCTAGTCTCTGGGCATCAATCGCTCATCATCTTTGCTATCTTTTTTAATCTTTTACCCCATTGCTCTCATTCTCTTCCTAATCTAAAGCTTTCAGCAGGCCAGAACAGGAGATATATTAAAAACAAACACTTCTAGTGTTGATTTTGTGTAAAGTCGATTTTACCACCTTAATTAGCACACCCACTCAAAAAAAGGAGACAAAGGAAAATCAACCTGCATTCTTTATAAATAAACACTGGTGTTTAGTTTGGCTAACTGTGGTTGCTCCAGGCGTCCTTTGAGAACCAGTTTTCAACCAGGGATGATTCTGCTCACCGAGGGGCCCCTGGCAATGTCTACATAATGTCTGGACACAGTTCAGGTTGTCACAGCAGGAGTGTATATGTGTGTGTCTAGTGGGTAGGGGGCAGAAGTCAGGGATATTGCTCAACATCCCACAGTGCACAGGAAAGCCCCCACCGCAAAGGCAATTCTAGCCCCAGTGTCAACAGTCCCAGGGCTAAGAAACCACAGCTTCATGAGATAGTTACCAAACAAAAGCTTTGTATCACAAACCTCCATGTGGTTGGCTAACTACTGATAGGAGAGCTTTCAGTATCTGAGCCAGAGTTCTAATAATTATTTGTTAAATGAACAAATCTGTGCTTCTCTACAAACCCGAGGCAGGAAGATTAAAATAAACAGCTCAGTTACAAGGTGAATACTTCCTTTGAAGACAAACTTTCTAAAGAATCATTTACAAATCTATTTATAAGCTTGGATTAAAAGCTGTCCATTAAAAAGTCAAATTATTCAATTTTTAAGTTACCCTTTTTCCATTAGAAAAGACAGATTTATAGATGCCAGAAAATAATTTTTCATAATGGCAGCAAATGAATACAATCCTGACATTCCTGTAGAAGACCCGAGCTAAAATCCTAACACTTACAGTGGCACTGTCAGGGACTGTATACTGCTAAATTAAATCACCTACTCAATTCTAACATAAAACTAGACTGCAATGCCTGCGATTTCTTTAAATAGCTATGGCAATATTTCAGGACTTGTTATTTTCTATATAATGAGGCGAAATGGTATCTGTTGTGAAAAAACCTAAACCCAATCATTAGCAGAAAGAATTCAATTGGAAAAATTTTAAATCTGAAGCAATTATATTTAATACCTCAACCTCAGGATTAAATCCTCTGAATGACATTCTTCCATAGAGAAGATCTTCACACAACAAGAAACTCTGCTCTTCTATAATGAAACTCCTAAATGAGAAAATAAACCTGTATTAACAGCATGTCTACTTGTAGCAAAGCACAGCAAATAAAAGTCAAGATTTCAAATGAAAAATAGATCTTATGGTTCTCAGTGGAATCAAGGAAACATACACTAAGCTTTCTAACCTAAGGTTAGAGATAAAAACAGATTGCTTTGGTCAACAAAAGCACTGTGAGGCAAGAACACAGAGCACCTGAATTTTCCAAACGTAAAGTGAAGTTTCCTTGATGTTTATGCTCCCCACCCAAGTTTTTTATTAAATTTGCAAAAATCAGTGTCATAGGTAGCTTTAAGTGAGTGTCTAAGTTGGAGCTCTCAGCTATAAATAACGACGACTGATGTTGGATGACTTAAGCAGAGAAGTGATTTACTCTAAGGACACAGGGTATCTTACAGACACTGGGAGAGCCGGATGAGTGGGACTGGAAAATGAGCAGAAATAAGAGTGGCTAGGTGGCTGACCTCACACCAAAATCATCCAAGTAAAAACGGCGCTGCTACTGAGAGGGTTCAACACTGGACACCACAGAGGGCATCCAGATGCAGGTGTGGATGTTTCAGTGTCCGAAGGGATTCTCCCACGAGTCACCAGTGCATAACCCCCATCCCAAGTGAGCACATCTGACGACAGCACATGTTCTCCTGAACGTTTTGTTCAGCATTTCTCATAAACTTGAGATTCCCTTTCAACTGGCCAGTCTGGTTTCTTGTAGAGTGCAGGTGATAAAACATCACGAACGTCTCAAGTAAATCACCTCCCTCAGGAAAGCACCATACATATGCATTTAAGTCTTCACTTAAGTCAAAAGATGGACCCAAATGCCAGCAAAGGATTTGCAGAAAGACCACTGGCCCCTCAGAGGGCTTTCTCATGCGTTTCTATTGACTCAATAACATTAGTGTGAAAAGGTGGTTTGTTATCAACAAGCATAGTTTCAATGATGAGGGACACTCATGGAGCTAGCAAATAAGGGAAATATTCCAAAATATAGCTGAAAACATTCTGTATTTTAATTTTCCTGCTTTCATTAATCAGAATCCATGACTTTAGAGCTAAAACATATCCAGGAAATTATCAATTTTGTCAATTATTGCAGATGACAAACTACTGCTCAGGAAAAAACAGACACACCTGCCTAGGGCCACGAATAACGAGCACTGCAAAACAGGGCAAAAACTCACTGCTGGGGAGCTAGTCTCTGTGGGTCTCCTTCATTTCCACATGCCTGTGAGTGAGGCCCTAGATGTGCTTTCGTTCTTTTCAAGGATACACGCGCAGTGCAAAGCTTTGAAAGGCTGAGCGGCTGTCTCCCTTCTCCTGTTGGAGCAATACACAGACTTGCTTTAAGGCTCAAAATAAGGATACTGCCTCCCCTGGGGCCAAAGGCAAGTCTGTCTGCAGTTCAGTATCAAAGACTCGGGGCTCCTAAGCTCAGGACTTCTCTGTTCTGATGTTAACCTACTGCGGGTACCATGTCATGCTCCCTGGGATAAGAGGAAATGATGCCAACGTGATGCTCAAGCTGCTTGCTGTGCTGTGGGTAATGAAAGTCCTGTCTCTGACTCAGAGCTCTCCTGCCTTCCACCAGTATCCGTGAAACTGTAGCAGGCTGACTTGTTAGTTTGCAAGTAGGGTCAATCTCAGACCTCACAGTTCTCGAAGTTCACCAGGCCACAATACATAAGCACAAGAAGCACAGTAGCCAAAAATACTTTTTAAACATCATCCTGTGGCAGGCGAGTCATTAAACTGGCTGTACTCACATCCTCTAAAACACAGCACATCCTTTGGAGAAAAACAACATGGCAACAACAGAGCAAAATCTCTGATCTGGTAACTTCCACTTCTATACTAAGTATCAGGTTCCCTGGTAATACTCTGAGACAGAGCTCTGCACAGAAGTTTCACTGGGGAGTGCTGGCTGGAAGACACCCCTCTACGGAAGTGAGGGCTGCAAGACTGGGCTGAGGGAGAAGCTGACTTGCAGCGTGGCTATACCAAGACCTCAGCCCCTACAGGGAGCTCCAGACTTAGGAAGCTCTGCAGCTGTTTCAAGCTGAGGCAAAGCAAGCAGGTCTTAATCCACCTACATAGCCTGGTGACTGGCTAAGGGAGGCATGCACTCTGAATAGTCCTAATGGTCATCACTGAGCTATAGTCCAATATAGCTGAATAGCAACCTCTAGACTCCCAGAGCATATACACAACGAAATCTCCAGTTTCAGGGAGATCAGTAACCCTTTGGAATAATTCAGATGGTACTACCAAGTAAAGGTTCACAAACACAAATGAGCAGAAAGAGTGGTTGAATTTCCTAATACTTAAATATAAGGAATCACATATACTGCTAACACTTTGTGCTTTATGCCTAGCACTGTGGTCACTGCTTCACATGTATTACCTCATTTACTTCTCATCACACCCAATATACCAATGACAAGAGACAGGTTGAATAACTTGTCTAAGATCACAAGTAAGCAAGTGGCAGAGGTGGGCATCAAACCCAGGTCTGTCTGTCTCCGGAGCCCATGCACTAAATTAGCCAATCCATCCCACTGTCTGGGGTGTTAAAGCACACACACCTCAGGGCCATGTCATCCATTTGCCCTTCCAGGTCTACTTCTCACCCCCCATAGCCCCCACCATCAGTGCCTTGGGAAGCTGCTCTGAATGTAACACATGGAACAGCTTCCTTCCATAGGCTTACCTGGGCTGGCTGTGCCCTCAGATAAAGATGGCAACTCTTGCAACATGCTCCCTCCACACAGCCCGTCTTCAGATTCAGTAACCACTCCATCCCCTTGACCCTCCAGGCCTGGGGAAATTATTTCTACTACACAAACCACTGAGGTGCTGCACTGTCCACAGCTGCTTCCCCACCTCTGCCCACACTTTGGTGGTCTCTGTTATACGCTCCTCAAATTACCCAACTTGACAGCTTCATCTCTTCCAGCTCATGTCCCAAACTGATCTTCATTTCTAAACATAAACATGACACTGAATGATGGCAAAAGGTTATTATTAATATTTACTGCTATGATCTGAAAGTTCATGTCCCCCCACAAATTCATATATTGAAATCCTAACCCCCAAAGATGAGGATATTAGGAGGTGAGGCCTTGGGAAGGTGCTTAAGTCATGAGTGTGGGACCCTCAGGAATGGGTTTAGGGCCTTAGGAAAGACCCACAGAGATCCTCAGCCACTTCTACCAGGTGAGGATACAGCAAGAAGGTGCTGGCTCTGAGCCAGGAAGAGGACCACCATCAAAACATGACCAGGCTGATATCCTGATCTTGGACTTCCAGCTTCCAGAGCTGTGACAAATACATTTACGTTGTTTATAAGCTACACAGTCTGTGGTATTTTGTTACAGAACCTGAACAGACTATGTCACATACCTCCCTAGGAAAGGAATCTAAAGGTCATTTTCCTGGGACTAATACGCTATGTTGGGGGGAAAAAAAAAGAATACTGAAAACAAGATACAAACGGTCTTGCTTTTCATTAAAAATAAGTAACAAAACATCTGGAATACTCTTGAGCAAGTTTAGCCAAGGCATAAAATTAAATTATACCTCCCTACCAGTAACAATCCCTTTCCTACCAACCCCTGCTTCCAAATCCATACCACCTTCAGCATCATCTGCTCCTTCCTCACTGACATCTTGCCTCCTCTGAGAAGCAAGAGAAAAGCAAGTTGAGAAGTAAGCAGAAAAAACAAAGTACTTTCCTTCCATCCCTCCTGGTGGGACATACTTTCTATCTTTAGAGAAGGACGTTCAAATTCCCAAGAAAGATCTAGAGAAGATCAGCCAAGTAAACAATGGACAACAACTGTGTTAGACATAAAAAAATAAATTATAAGGTATGGAAAGGGAAAACATAAGTGTGTCTGAAGACAATAAGCAGCATCTCTAGTGAGAAACCTATACGCAGGTCAGGAAGCAACAGTTAGAACTGGACATGGAACAACAGACTGGTTCCAAATAGGAAAAGAAGTATGTCAAGGCTGTATATTGTCACCCTGCTTATTTAACTTATATGCAGAGTACATCATGAGAAACACTGTGCTGGAAGAAGCACAAGCTGGAATAACCTCAGATATGCAGATGACATCACTCTTATGGCAGAAAGTGAAGGGGAACTTAAAAGCCTCTTGATGAAGGTGAAAAGAGGAGAGTGAAAAGGTTGGCTAAAAGCTCAACATTCAGAAAACGAAGATCATGGCATCTGGGCCCATCACTTCATGGGAAATAGATGGGGAAACAGTGGAAACATTGTCAGACTTTATTTTTTTGGGCTCCAAAATCACTGCAGATGGTGACTGCAGCCATGAAATTAAAAGATGCTTACTCCTTGGAAGAAAAGTTATGACCAACCTAGATAGCATATTCAAAAGCAGAGACATTACTTTGCCAACAAAGGTCCATCTAGTCAAGGCTATGGTTTTTCCAGTGGTCATGTATGGATGTGAGAGTTGGACTATAAAGAAAGCTGAGTGCCGAAGAATTGATGCTTTTGAACTGTGGTGTTGGAGAAGACTCTTGAGAGTTCCTTGGACTGCAGGAGATCCAACCAGTCCATTCTGAAGGAAATCAGCCCTGGGATTTCTTTGGAAGGAATGATGCTAAAGCTGAAACTCCAGTACTTTGGCCACCTCATTCGAAAAGCTGACTCATTGGAAAAGACTCTGATGCTGGGAGGGATTAGGGGCAGAAGGAGAAGGGGACAACAGAAGATGAGATGGCTGGATGGCATCACCGACTCGATGGACGTGAGTTTGAGTGAAATCTGGGAGTCGGTGATGGACAGGGAAGCCTGGCATGCTGTGATTCATGGGGTCGCAAAGAGTAGGATACGACTGAGCCTGAACTGAACTGAACTAGTCATTTGATAAAACTTAAGTAAAACTACTATACCACAGAGGCTATCAAGGTAAGAAAAGAATCAAGGAGGAATGATAAACAGCTTTCAGAAACATTTAGAAAAGTTAACTAATGATGTGAATCATCACTCCTTCATTAAAAATTTATCATGCATCAACCAAGCTTAGAGGTGGAAGAGAAATGATCTAGTGTGTTATCCTGTTTCAGTAATAACTATCTGGTGACCCTCAGCAATTTACCCTCCCTTAAGCTTCAGTTTCCTCAACCATAAAATGGGTGGAATGATGTTAGCCAGCTCTCAAGTTTGCTGTGAGGATTAAATAATTAAGAGACATAAGGTGCTTTGCCCAGTTCCTAGTATATACACTAAAGACTCAATACATGTTAGCTAAGATGACTGGTATTATCAGTAAAAATTAAAAAGAAAACAAATAAAACACTCTTGACTTTACAAAGCTCAATCTATGGAGAACTCTGTTACTGAAACAAAACTGGAGAGACGTGAAGTACACATATAATCTTCAGAACTTAATACAATAGACAGCACATTGCAGATTTTCTTAGAAGGTCCCCAGCTATCACCAGAGACATATGGCTTAGATTCCTTTATTCTAAATAAGGAATGTAAAAAAAGAACAATGTTATAAATGATGGCAAGCATCAATAAAAACATATAAATGCAAGTAGAACTCTTATAGACTTAATGATTAAAAAAAAATATTTGCAGGGCTAACTCAAGAAACTGAACAGGTATCAGTTCATGGGTTTTATGTCACTGGAATGATGAATCATATTTACAGGCATGTGAACGTCCAACGTATCATAAAAAACCTACTCTTTCTCTTTCAGCTCAGGCAAATCCAAGTACCAGTGCTCTTCACTAATGATTTTCTTTTCTTCCTCTTCTAGTTGTTTCTTGGTTTCCGAGTCCAGTCCCCTTTGCATGAACTGTCAAAACATAATAAAATCAGAGTCAGCAACTATTTTCCCCAACAACCTCATTTCTCTGGGAATCCCATCTCAAGGGTGGGGACGGGGTGACCAAGCAGCTTAGCTGACCAAGACAAGAGGACTTCCAGTACACTAGAAAATAAACAGTTCAGTTCAGTCACTCAGTTGTGTCCGACTCTTTGCGACCCCATGAATTGCAGCACGCCAGGCCTCCCTGTCCATCAGCATCTCCCGGAGTTCACTCAAACTCACGTCCATCGAGTCGGTGATGCCATCCAGCCATCTTATCCTCTGTCGTCCCCTTTTCCTCCTGCCCCCAATCCCTCCCAGCATCAGTCTTTACAGTACTAAATCCTCAACCCTCTCATTCTTGCTCTATATTTAGCTCTGGCTGAACAGCTACACTAGATAAGGAAACCTAAAGCAGCTGCTCCCTTGCTTCTCATAGGATACCCCACTTTATCTGTATACTCTGTCTCCCGCTGTTCTGCCAGAAGGCTTTTTGTTGGCAATGGCCAAACTTGCCAGAGAAGCTGGGTAATTGTTTCTGTCTCTTTTGCTTCAAGTGTCCAGTTGAGTGTTCCCAAACCACCCAAGCAGGGGTAGATAACTTTTAAGTTAACTTCTTCCTTCACAATTACAGAGTCAGATTGTTGGTCTGAGCCCTAAGCAGCCAGCATACCTTCATTTGACTTATTTCAAGACTAAAACAACTGCTAAAATCTTCCCAATGCCTGCTTTGCCAATATACTTCCCTGAAATTTATATGATTACACACCATAAGGAAAGAACCCCCTCTGTTTACTGAAGATCCAAATTTTGCTAATATGTATCAAAGAAGTACTTCAAAAATGATTAATTACACTACTACTCACCCTCCGCCCTCACTCACCCTATCCATCCCAGGTTATACTCCAGCTCAACTCCACTCAGGTCTTGCACATGCCATGTACTCTCCAATGTTTCAAAACATTATTTATGCCCTGCTTCCCTTCACTGCAAATTGCATTATTCTGTAAACAAGACATTTAGCAGTTTGCATCTAGATAGTGGTGTTCAGTGACAAGCAGTACAGAGTAGTACTGATAAGTAAGAGCAGGGGCTTCAGAGCCAGACTGCCTGAGTTTAAGCCCTGTCTACACTTATGTATAAACTGTGTAACTTTGGGCAAGTTACCTACTTCTTGTTTCAGGTGCCTTGGCTGTGAGAGAGGGACAATAACCGTACCCACCTCAATAGGTTATTATGTGGCTTTCCCGCCTTGTAATATGCAAACCACTCAGTGTCTAGCACATAGAGCTAGAAATGTTCGCTAATACTGTTACTTAAGTTTTAAGGCTTACATGTTTCTCCTGTATTAATTCCTGTTTTCATTTTATCTACCCTTGTCCGCACACCTCATCTGAAAATCAATTTTGTTTGAAGTTGGTGACATAACTTCACTTTCACCTCAACTGTTAAAATTCTCTCTGTTCCCACCACCACTGAAATCCTTCACCCAGATCATCAGTCCTAGCTGGTCGTTATGACTGCAGTTTTGTCGGGTCTTTCTGTCAGCAATGTATTCTCCACAGGACAGTGAAAGTAAGGGTGAAAACTTAAGCACAGCTCGTGATACTCGCCCCGGCGCTCAATCGCTTCCCAATGCTCACAAGATAAAGAAAAAAAATTCCTAATCTGCCCTAAAATTCCTTCCTTGCATGCTGTGATTATTGGCTTCTTTTCCAGGCCCATTTCTTGCTACTTGCCTTCCAGACAGACTGAATGACCTTTAGTTCTCTGAAACTACGGATTTGGGGTGGAGGGTTGCCTCACCAACTTCTGAACTCGCTTCTCCCCCAGTCTGTGACGCTCTGTCCCCCACCCTCCCACCTACCCTTCAGTGTCTACTAGATGCCACTACCCGCAAAAGCCCAAGTAAGTTCCAGGGGCTTCCGGCGCTTCTAGCACCACTGCGCTGAGTACACTATATTTTAAGTGCCTGCTTACGCGTCTGTCTCTCCTATCCGACCGCCGGTTTTAAGAAAGAATCCGCCGAAATTTATAATCCAGTTCCCGGTGCCTACAACAGAGCAGGCGCTGCTCAGTGAATGAATGAAGGCGACAGCTGTAGGTCCTCCGGGGCTTCTCTAATGCCCTCGTACGCCCGCCGCCTAGGCTCCAGCCAGGTCGGAAAGACTGGGTATCCCCACCGCCCAACCCGCCTCCCTCGCGTCCCCGCACCTTCATGCGCAGCAAGTTCTTGGACAACTTAGTTTTGCGCTCGGCCGCCATACTGACTCCCACCGGGCGCCGCGGTCTGCAACTGGACCCACCGCGCATGCGCGTTTCTGCGTGTGCGTCGGCGCCGTCATACGTAGCGTGCGTCCTCCCGCCCCCGTCGGCTTCGCCCCTGTTTCTCGCGCTTCCAGGTGGCCCGCGCTTTTTGCTTGTCGCCTCGGGGAGCATTTGACTCAGGAGGTGCTTTCTTCGCGCAGAAGCCCAGGGTAAACACGGCTGTCAAAGCAGGAGTGAGAGCAACTTGACGCCGAGAGAGAGGGAGAACCCAAAGCGGCTGCTGCCTCAGGAGGCCGTAGTCCTGGGCGCCGTCGGCCTTCCCTGAGGGCTTCGATTGGTCCCCTCAGGGCTGAGCACCGGCCTCGTGCCACTCGCTTTACAGACCCCGTCTGGCCGCGCGTCGCAGACCCAGTTGCCTTGGTGAGAACTTTGAGACAGTGACCACACCAACCATTCCCCCTCAGTGTTTCTAACGTGGCTGGCGGGTTTTCTGTGGCACTCCATATGTGTAATAAGTTCATTTTCCTGAGAACCCCATGGAGCCATCATTATCCTCTTGTTGCAGTTGAATAAACTGAGGTACAGGGAGGTTCCAGAACCAGCCCAAAGCCAGGGTGAGGGAGGTGGGGGTAAACCCAGGCAGTCTGGCTGCCGAATGGCCTTTACAGTGTCAAATCCACCTGTTGACTGGAGTGTGCGTCTTTAAACCTAAGTGGCCAGTTAAATAGGAAGAATAGGGAGAGGTGTATGTCAAATACACGAGCATGAGAACATGACCTTATTTTCATAGGAAGAGTTAAAATAACTTTGCCAAGATGATAGTTTTAATGCTGCGCATTACCATCTAAAGACAGTTTTCATGCCATTCATAGCTGCCACACTTTGAAAAACACCCATCCTGATAGCTCTTCCGCTGATAGCGTGCACTGTATAATGAATTCTTGTGCTAAGTACCGCATGTCTTCTATTTTTTATTATTAAAAATTTTTTTTTATTTTTAATTTAATTTTATATTTTATTTTTTTCCCCTGGGAGTGTGTATTACTTTAGTTCATCCTCATAAGAACTCTGAAGAAGGTATTGTGGTCCTCATATCGTTTGGGAACCTGAGGCCCAGAGATTAAGGGACTTACCAGAGTTTACACAGCTAGTAAGTGTTAGAGCTAAGATTGATCACAGAGCTGACACTTGAATAAAACAGTCATTCCCTGGCAGATTTTCTCAGAGGAGGAAAAAAAGTCATTTTAATATGGTAAGCGGGTATAGAAACTTACTCATTCGTGTCTATGTGTGAGACACTGGGTTCATCTCTGAGCTACACTGATGCATGAAATCACATGACCTGCCTTTCTTGGAGCTGACTATCTGGTGAGAGCCATGGCAGAAAGAAAAGAATGATGTGTTAGAGGGACTTTTAGGGTGACATTAGATAAGCTGATCTGGGATTGCTCTTGTCAGATGATAGTGCCTATGCTTGGAAGCTGAAAAAAAAAATTGTTGTATGAAAGATTGGAGTAGAGTGTACCAAAGGGAGGAAATAGCAACTGTGAAAGTCCTGTAATGAGAATAAGATGAGTTGTCATAGAGTTTACCAAGTGGGAACAGTAGAGGTAATCACATGTTATGGGCGGAATTGTGTCCCTCCAAATTTCATCAGAATTTTGTTTCAGAATGTGGCTGTATGACTTAGAGAACGAACTTTGGGTTGCCAGGGGGAAGGATAAGAGGAAGGGATAGGGGGTTTGGGATGACATGTACACAGTGCTGCATTTAGAATGGGTAACCAGCAAAGAGCTACTGTACAGCACATGCAACTCTGCTCAGTGTTATGTGGCAGCCTGGTTGGGAGGGGAGTTTGGGGGAGAATGGATATATGTATATGTATAGTTGAGTCCCTTCACTGTTCACCTGAAACTATCCCAATGTTGTTAATTGGCTCTACTCAATATAAAATAAAAGGTTAAAAGAAGGTGGCTGCGTTTGGAAACAGGACCTTTAAGGAGGTGATTAAAATGAGGCCCTTAGGGTCGTGGCAATCTAATCTGACTGGTGTTCTGATAAGAAGAAATTTGAATACACAGGAAGATACCAGGATTGCGCAGGTACAGAGGAAAGACACAGCAAGAAGGTGGCCATTTAAAAAGTGAAGTCGCTGAGTCCTGTCCGACTCTGTGACCCCACGGACTGTAGCCTACCAGGCTCCTCCCTCCATGGGATTCTCCAGGCAAGAGTACTGGAGTGGGTTGCCATTTCCTTCTCCAGGGGATCTTCCTGACCCAGGGATCGAACCCAGGTCTCCTGCATTCCTCTGAGCCACCAGGGAAGCCCAGAAGAGGTCTCAGGAAAAACGAAACCTTCATCTCGAACTTCTAGCCTTCAGAACTGTGAGAAAATAAAGTTTTGTGGCTTAAGCCACCTGGTCGTACTATTTTGTTATGACACCAAATTAGTTCTTGATTACAATTATAATAAGAGCCCTACGTGAAAAATATTGGACTCAAGAGAGGATATAGAAAAGGCATCTAAACAATTCTGGCCTGGAAAAGGAAGTTCTCTTAAATGTGTGACATTTGAGATCTGAAAGGGGGAGGAGTTAGCCTGAGGAAAAGCCTTCTAGTCATTTAGTTTTGTGCTACCATAATTCCCATACATCCACAGAAAACTTATCTTGCAAAACTGAAACGCTACTCATTGAACAAAAACTCCTCATTCCCTCTCCCAGCAAACTATACTACTTTCTGCCTCTATGAATTTGACTTCTGTTCAGGATTTTGAAAGAGGTTCTGTGAGAGCCAAGGTGAAGAAGTGATCCATTCTGCCATCTGCATCCAGGCATCCAGGAAATAGCTGACTATGAACACTATCTTGAAAGATAGGCACATGTCTTGTCAGACTTAAGAGGGAAACAATTCCTGAAGAAATAAGAGCATATGCACACCAGCTAAGGAAGCTAGAAGCTCTATACTTCCCCTCTGGACCTCTGTTGTTACCAATATACTTGGACACTGGATTCTGATTCCTTTTCCCAAAACATTGGCTTCATCATGGTCACTCTCCTACTCCACAGTTTACAGTGAATATTGTTGTCTGAGGGATAAAGGTAAAATTTCTCAACCTTCAAAATTATGCATTTTTATTTGACATAGAAAATACTTATAATTAAAGCAAATCCCCAAAGCCTCTACCTGTCAAAATGTAATGAATGAAAAGTGGTTTAAGAGTAATAATGTAATTTTAACTTTGAATTAAACTTGCAGACAGGGAAGATAACTCCTTGATGTCTCTCTGCTGTTGAATTATAGAATACAGAGGATAGGTTTCACACTCAATAATGTGTTAACCTGTTTTAGTTACACAGCCAAAGAAACATCATTTGGGGGGAAGAGATATTTTCATAGGTTTTCACACAATTCTGAATCCTTTCATAATGGAATTGGTTGGATGAGTGAAAACCTCCAATTACTTCCAGTAACTAGACCCATTAAGAAAAGGTTCCCTGAGTCTCTTCACTCTTGGAGCAGATCATTTCTAAGGCTATGCAGCCCAGTACAGTAAACCTATGATTAATATGTTGCTACTGAGCACTTGAAATGTGGCTAATGTGACTGCAAAATGGAATATTTGTTTAAATTTAAAAACTTTAGCAGTGTAAAATATTTTCCTGTTTTACACATTTTATTATTTTGGCAGGACTGTATTTCACTTTAGCCTGTCTATGTTGAGATGTGCTGTAAGTGTAAAATACATACTACATTTCAAAGACTTGGAAGGAACAAGAGTAAAATATTTATATTTTTCATATTGATTAAATGTTGAAATAAGAGTTTGGATGTATTGGTCTAAATAAAACCTAGCATTAAAATTAATTTCATCAGTTTCTTTTTTTTTAATGAATCTGCTAGGAAATTTAAAATTATATATATAATTTCTTTTACTATTGTATTTCTTTTCTCTTTTATGCTCTCTCTTTCTCTCCCTTTCACTCCCCTTCTTTCTTTTTTATTTCTTTCAGTTAGCTTTTGTTCTTTTTGTTTTTTGCAAGTACCAGAAATTGATCATGGCTTATTAAATAAAATGGGGATTTATTAGAAGGACATTTCTAGTAGTTTATAACAAGGCTGGAGAAAAGGGCAAGTTGAAAGAAACCAGGGCAACGCAGGTATCTAGGAAGTGGGAATTAGTGTCACTGTAGGAATAAAGAGAATCAGATGATTGCTGTTAGGATTTTCAATTTTTCATAGTCAAGGAGAGAATCTCATTGAGTCTTAGCTAAGAGAGGGCAAGATCTGATTTATAGTCCCTTTAGGACTATACACAATGGGGGAGGGAAATTTTTTAAAGAGAAATTGGGTGTATAACCTAAAGAAAAGATAATCATTGTAATAGCCCAAACAGCAAAGCCAAGGTTAAGTATCTATTTGAGGCAGGAAGGAAGAGAGTTCCCTTGATACAGCCATGGAGGACAAAGAGCATCAGTTAGGAAACTGACACACAACATCAGATCTATTATTTCTCACAAAATGTTTTCCCTCTTGCTGCCAAATCTTACTACCTTTATGTGAATAACAATCATAGACTCCTATTTTTTCTGCCTTTTTCATTCTTCAACAAATATTTTTAAATATATCTTATGTTCTTGGCCCTTTGATAGGTGGTAGGGAAACTACCTCTTCCTAATGGTATGTCGTAGACAAGGATATAGGTCTTAAATGCTGGCATTGAGATAAGACTTATTGCAGGAAACCTAATCTGGATTTCAGGAGTTTGGAGAGTCTTCCTTGGGAAAGTAACACCTAAGCTGAGACCTCAAGATAAATTAAGCGTATGCCAGAGAAAAAAAGGGAAAGGGGCAGGAGGAATGAAGGAGATACTTAATTCAGATGGAAATTTTTTTCAGTGATGGCAATTGTGTAAGTGACAAGTGTGGAGAGGCATGCTAGGGCCAGATCTCAAAGGCCATGTGTTAAGTCAGTAGGATTTTGAAAGTTCCTGTGAAGCTATTAAACTGTTTTACCAGGACAATGGCATCATTTCAGAATTGCACAATAGAATTGTGTTCATCTTAAGAGCACTCTGAAAGTAGAAAAAGTGACAGTTGCTCAGTTGTGTCTGACTCTTTGCGACCCATGGACTGTAGCCCAGCAGGCTCCTCTGTCTGTAGAATTCTCCAGGCAAGAATAGAGGAATGGGTAGCCATTCCCTTCTCCAGGGAATCTTCCCCATCCAGGGATTGAACCCTGGTCTCCTGTATTGCATGCAGATTCTTTGCTTTCTGAGATATCAGGGAAGCCACTTTGACTGACCACCAAAAACTATTAGAAGTAATAGATGAATTCAGTAGAGTTGTAGGATACAAAATTAATATGCAGAAACTTGTTGCATTTTTATATGCTAATAAACTATGAGAAAGAAATGCAGGAAATAGTCCCATTTACAATTGCATCAAGAAGAAAATTACCTAGGAATAAATTAAACCAAAGAATTGAAAGATCTGTACTTTTGAAAACTATAAGACAAAGACAAAAGAATTTGAAAACACAAACAAATGAAATGAGATATGATGCTCATGGACTGAAAGAATCAATATCCTTAAAATGTCTATACTACGCAAAGCAATCTACAGATTCAATGCAGTTCCTTTCAAAATTTGCATAGCTTTTTTCACAGAACTAGAACACAATGCTAACATTTGTATTGAACCACAGATTGCCCCAAATAGCCAAAGCAATTTTGAAAAAGAAAAAGCTGAAAGTATCACACTCTTAGACTTGAAACTATAGCATGCTACAAAGTTCTAGTAATCAAAATTATGGTACTGGCACAAAAGTGTACACATAGAATGATAGGGTAGAATAGTACAGAAATAAACCCATGCTCTTATGGTCAATTGATCTATGACAAAGGAGGCTAAAGTATATAATCAGGGAAAGATAGTCTCTTCAATAAATGGTGTTGGGAAAATAGGGCAGCTATCTGAGAAGGAATGAAACTGGATCACTTCTTACACCATATATAAAATAAACTCAAAATGGAATAAAGTCTTAAAAGTAAGGCCTGAAACTGTTAAGCTCCTAGAAGAAAACCAGGCAGTAACTTTTTGACACCAGTCTTAGCAGTCCTCTCAGGCAAGGGAAACAGAAGCAAATAAACAAATGGGACTGTATCAAAGTAAAAAACTTGAACAGTGAAGGAAATCACCAACAGATCAGAAAGATAATCATGGAATGGGAGAAGATAGTTGCAAATGATATATCTGACAAGCAGTCAATGTCCAAAATAAATATACACTACAGTATCAAAAACCTAAACAACTCCATTAAAAAATCAGAGGACCTGAGTAGACATTTTTCCGGAGAAGACAAATATATGGTCAAAAAGCACATGAAAATGTGCTCAACATCACTATGGGGGGGATGCAAATCAAAACCACAATGGGATACCTCATACTTGTCAGACTGGCTGTTTTCTAAAAGACAAGAAACAAGTGGTGGTGAGGATGTGGGGGAAAGAGAACCCTCGTGCACTGTTGGTGGGAGTGTAACTTGGTTCAGCCACTGTGGAAAAC
>NW_011494867.1:8113695-8115147 GCF_000754665.1 Bison bison bison
GGAAAACTGTTGGTGCTGCTGCTGCTGCTAAGTTGCTTCAGTCGTGTCCAACCCTTTGTGATCCAATGGACTGTAGTCCGCCAGGCTCCTCTGACCATGGGATTTCCTAAGCAAGAATACTGGAGTGGGTGGCCATTTCGTTCTCCAGGGGATTTTCCTGATCCAGGGAATGAACCTGTACCTTCTGCATTGGCAGGCAGATTCTTTACCACTGTGTCACCTGGGAAGCCAAATAAAAGGCACAGCTTGTCTTTAAAATGAAGTTCATAGAAGTGGTAGTAGATAGAGCTCCTGACAAAGATGAATAAAAGTTAGGTCCCCTCGGGTCTGCAGCACCCCTGGTGGTCACTTCTTTTTTTTTTTTTTTCACACTTGAAACTAATAATTTATTTATCTATTTTAATTATAATTCAATAAAAAATTATTTTGAGACTGAATTTTAACTGAAAGTGGAGTAGGGAAATGGAGGAAGAAAAAAAACAAGAGATGGAGAAAGTCTAGCCCTTAAGTAATCTCAAATGTTCTTTTAGATTACTCTTCCTGGGAACTCCCTGGTGGTCCAGGGGTTAGGAATTCTGCTTTCCAATGTGAGGGATGTGTGTTCGATCCCTCATCTTGGAACTAAGATCTCATCTGTCCCTGGCATAAAGCCCCTGCATGACTCAACTAGAGAAAGCCTGCATGCAGTGAAGACTCAGTGCAGCCAGAAAAAGAAAAAAAGATAATCTTCCTAATTTCTTTTAATTTCCTGTTTTAACTAGTTTATCCTATCATCTGTTAGATAAAATCCAAACTGATTTCAAGGCTTTCTACACCTACCCTCTAGCCTTATCTCCTCCCTTTTTGGCCCTGTCTTGTATCTGACATGACTGAGCGACTGAACTGAACTGAACTGTATGCCTCAACTTCATTTCCTCTAGCCAGACTGATCTCCTTGCTATGCCTCCAAACATTTCATATTCACCTTACATGTAAATATTCATACTGCCTTCTATTTCTGGAATGATGCCTGGAATAATGTTTTCTCTTTTTTCAACTTTTCAAATCCTGCCTATCTCTCAAAACCCAATTCAAATTTCGTCTTCCTCTTACATCAACCAAAAAATGATGACTTTCTTTTTTTTCTTCTTTTATTGCTGATAGGGCTGTTTTACAGTTTCAGTATTTAATTACACACTGCTTTTTATTGTCACCTAACATGATTGCAGGTTCAGTTCAGTTCAGTCACTCACTCATGTCCGACTCTTTGTGACCCCATGAACCACAGCCGGAGAAGGCAATGGCACCCCACTCCAGTACTCTTGCCTGGAAAATCCCACAGACGGAGGAGCCTGGTAGGCTGCAGTCCCCTTTCACTTTTCACTTCATGCATTGGAGAAGGAAATGGCAACCCACTCCAGTGTTCTTGACTGGAGAATCCCAGGGATGGTGGAGCCTGGTGGGCTGCCGTCT
>NW_011494867.1:8115247-8120143 GCF_000754665.1 Bison bison bison
CTCAGCATCAGGGTCTTTTCAAATGAGTCAGCTCTTCGCATCAGGTGGCCAAAGTATTGGAGTTTCAGCTTCAACACCAGTCCTTCCGATGAACACCCAGGACTGATCTCCCTTAGGCTGGATTGGTTGGATCTCCTTGCAGTCCAATGGACTCTCAATAGTCTTCTCCAACACCACAGTTCAAAAGCATCAATTCTTCGGCTCTCAGCTTTCTTTATAGTCCAACTCTCACATCCATACATGACCACAGGAAAAACCATAGCCTTGACTAGATGGACCTTTGTTGACAAAGTAATGTCTCTGCTTTTTAATATGCTATCTAGGTTGGTCATAACTTTCCTTCCAAGGAGTAAGCGTCTTTTAATTTCATGGCTGCGATCACCATCTGCAGTGATTTTGGAGCCCAGAAAAATAAAGTCAGCCATTGTTTCCACTGTTTCCCCATCTTATTTGCCATGAAGTGATGGGACTGGATGCCATGATCTTAGTTTTCTGAATGATTGCAGGTACCAGAGGGCAATTCTGAGCTTTATAGTTGCCTGAATCTTTCACAGCTTCAAACAATTCTTAGTATACTCAATAAATACTTACTCAAATCAGTAAGTGAAAAACTGTTTTGTTTTTTTTTTAAATGGGTGAGATAGCATGTTTGAAAATTACACACATTCTTTAATAACTAACTGATAAGCCCCAGAACACCTAACCAATTCTATCTAGCAAAATTGACATTAAAATTTTTGTTTTACAAAAGAAAAAAAAAGAGAAATGAAAGGCCAGGGATATGGTAATGAAACCACCTTATTTTCCTGAATTAATTCTATTCAAAATATTCTGTTCAGTTAAAAGATAATGATATCTTTGGACTTTCTGTGGAAGTTTCTAAAGAAGCCAGTTGCTATGGGGATTGAGAAGACAAAATATTTAAAAATATGATCAAATTTATGCATGTGAAGCTACCATGTCTAAACCTGGAAGACATTTATTTGATGGAGAGGTTTCACAGAGGGAAAAAGAATGTGGGAATGAATTGTTGGGGGAACATGTTATGGTGGTAGAAGTCAAGACACAGTTAAGATGGGTGTTTATTTTCTTCACGGGAAAATTGTGTGTTTACTAATAATAAGGAAGAACAAAAGAAAAGTTAAAACAGATGGCTGGAGAGACTAAATGGTTTTCTCTTTACCTATGACAAGTTCTTACTCATGAAAAAAATTATAGAAGTCAAAGCCAGTAGTTGAAAAGGAGGCTGCTGGGACTTTGAACCAAGCCAAATCAGTGGCTTTCACTGTTTTATATCCCTCTGTCACTCTTAAGAATATGAGTCCCACACTGCAAAAATAAAAAGCCCATTGTTTTTCTTACAAAGAAAGTTATGTTTGTAGCTATTGTTATTTTATTTACTATCTGTAGTAAGTTTTACAGACATTAAAATGCATTTTTGCCTTTTGGAGAAATGTTTCCTGTTACAACTTTACAAAAGAAACAATTCCCACCCCCGCCTCCCACCCACTTTCCTAGATGATTTCTACCTGTTTGCTCTGAGTATGCCTGAAAAAGTGATGGCAAATGCATTCAGCCTTGTACACTCACCAGATGGTGTAGGTTGATGGAGAGTAAAATTTTCATTCTGAGTCTTTCTCTGGTATTCTTGCCATAGTTGGAAATTCCTGGCCTAGAGGACGTGGACAAGCCAGGGCAGGGTTTTTCATGACAGAAGTGAACTATTAAAGAAATGAAGGTATTCTTTTTTCAGTTCCTGAAAAGAGAATCAGCAATGATGTTTTGTGATAAAGAGGAAAATAATTGAATTAGATATTAGATTCCTCTGATTAAAAACTATCTAGTTTTCAAATTAGTGTTATAAAAGTAATACATTTTATTGTAACCAATACAAAAATATACAAACGCTCTAAGTAGAGAAATGAAAACCTTACCTGCTTCGTTCCCCGAACTCCCACTCCTCAAAGGCAACTTCTGTGAAATCCTTTGGCTTTGAAAGTTCGAAATAGAAACATACTCTCTAAATAAACTTTATGTCTGTTAAATAGTTTTAACTTTAAGAAAGATATCTGTTTCTGATAGTAAGAAGGCATTGCAAAGTGGTATAATCTCTTTTTTCTTTGGCGGCTGTGCCTGTGAGTGTCTGTTTTGTTCTGTTTTTCTGTATCATGAGAAGGTTTGGCCATGACTTACTACCACCATTGGGTGGCAGCCTAAATTGCAACCTCTTAAGAAATCATCCTCATTGGGTTCTGTGAAATTCATCTGAGAAATTAAAACTTTGCACAGATGTTTTTAAAGGAAGAGTTGAATAAAATTTTCCTCTTATTCTGAGAGAGAAGAGAATGCAGCTGAGCAAAGGAAATAACTAATGACCAGATACCTGGGAGAAAATCTTCTCTTCCAATAAGTCATTTGCTCCTGCACCATCTACTCTCAACAGTTTAAGAGCTACTGAACCCTCTTAACCCTGTGAGGATCAAATGAGATAACACGTGAAAACACCTTACCAAATGTACAAAACTGTGCAGATGTGAAAGATGATTATCATTATAGTGTGGATGCGGGTTGCTTTCATAGCCAGTTTTATTGGCGTGATTGCTTTTTAAATGATGTCATCTGTGTGAATTAAACAGAATTCACAGATCTGCAAAAACTATTGCACATATTTATTTTATTTGAAGTCACTTAAACCCAGATCTAAGTAAAACCTCATCATACTTCTGGGATGGCAGGAATTAAATCTAAATATTTGTGTAGTACTCTCCTGTCCCAAACATTGTGCAAAAATTCAGGTTCTTGAGTGAGTGAAAGTTGCTCAGTCACGTCTGACTCTTTGCGACCCATGGACTGTAAATTCTCCAGGCCAGAAGGGGAGACCTGGGGAGACCCAACCCAGGTCTCCCACATTGCAGTTGGATTCTTTACCAGCTGAACCACAAGGTAAGCCCAAGAATTCTGGAGAGTGTAGCCTATCCCTTCTCTAGGGGATCTTCCCCAACCAGGGATGGGCTTCCCTGATAGCTCAGTTGGTAAAGAATCTGCCTGCAATGCAGGAGACTCCGGTTCAGGTTCTTAACTGGTGCCAAATCATAGCGAAGATCATAGCTCTTGGAATTGATCATTGGACCTCACTGGAGATGCCATGGTCCAGCTAGCTAGGTCCACTAGACTCTGTTTTACCACTGTTTGTAGTCCATGCTTGGTGTTAGGAATCTTTGAAAGGACCAGGGGGCCAAGCATTCAATCTTTCTGGGTGCACCACACAGACACCCTCTTGTCCTGCCATGCTCTATGTCTCACTAGACCTTCTGAATCCTTCTGACCTCTTTCCAATACTGAGAAAACTTTTCCTTTTACCTTTTGCTGCCTTAGAAGGTACTCTGGCTATCCCATCTGGCGTCAGGCCTCATGGATGTACGGCTTCAGTGAGTGTAGAGTCTCCAAGAGTCAGGAAGAACTGTAGAATCCATGCAGCTTGTGTTCTGTGGACTTTAAGACATTAAGGGGTTGTCTGTCTTCTTGAAACTATTGAGGTGTATGTAGAGAAAAATACAAACCAAAGATTCAAAAAGTATTCTACTCCAGTGACATACCAAGGTCTCCTCTTGGCTTCAGGGCAGGCAGAGCTTTGGTGAGTACACCAGAAAGATAAAAACATTGTGTCTTTTTATCTGGATGAGTAGAGCACACAGCATTATCTTCTTCATTTTTTCTTTTTCTTGCCATACATAGACTAAAGAACTGTTTTTCTATTTTCATCCAGCTGCTCCAGTTTCAATATAAGTTTCAATATAAAAACACTTTGTCTGTCATTAACTCTAAAAAGCAATAATTATAATAGTTTATAATTTACACTTGTCGATAAATACTCCCATAACACTAGTGAATATTGCTTCTCTGGGCTGGTTATTGTATTTGGATTTTTATAGCAACATTCAGACTATGAGGAAGCTAAGTTTGTTTGTGTTGCTTAGGGGATGAGTGTTGGGAACCATTGGTTTTGTTGATTAAATTACCTAATCAGAAATTAATTACTGTAAGTTAAATTCATAGCTGTTTGGAATTTAGCAGCTAAATTTTAAGGATCGAAAAATGTTAAATTTTTTAATATGGAAAATTTCAAAAATATTTAAAAATACAGAGAAGAGAGTAGTCTAATTAAGACTCATACAGGGACTTCCCTGGTGATCCAGTAGGTGAAAGTCCACCTTGCAATTCAGAGGATGCAGGTTTGATCCTTTGTTGGTAAACTAAGATCTCACATGTCCTGAAAAATAAAAACACTCATATACTCACCAACCAGCTTAATTATTTATTCATAGCCAATCTTGTATTATTTTTGTCCCCTCATTTTCCTTCTCTCTATCCCTCTTCCAGTTATTTTGAAGCCAATCTTAGGTATGATATAATTTATTGGTAAACATTTCAGTGAAAGTGAAAGTCACTCAGTCGTGTCTGACTCTGTGACCCCATGGGTCCGTGGAATTCTCCAGGCTAGAATACTGGAGTGGGTAGCCTTTCCCTTCTCCAGGGGATCTTCCCAACCCAGGGATCAAACCAGGGTCTCCTGCATTGCAGGCGAATTCTTTACCAACTGGGCTATCAGGGAAGCCCAAATATTTCAGTTCAGTTCAGTTCAGTTCAGTCGCTCAGTTGTGTCCGACTCTTTGCAACCCCATGAATTGCAGCATGCCAGGCCTCCCTGTCCATCACCAACTCCCGGAGTTCACCCACACTCACATCCATTGAGTCAATGATGCCATCCAGCCATCTCATCCTCTGTCGTCCCCTTCTCCTCCTGCCCCCAATCCCTCCCAGCATCAGAGTCTTTTCCAATGAGTCAACTCTTCTCATGAGGTGGCCAAAGTACTGGAGTTTCAGCTTTAGCATCAT
>NW_011494867.1:8120243-8135209 GCF_000754665.1 Bison bison bison
TCCTTGCAGTCCAAGGGACTCTCAGGAGTCTTCTCCAACACCACAGTTCAAAAGCATCAATTCTTCGGTGCTCAGCCGTCTTCACAGTCCAACTCTCACATCCGTACATGACCACAGGAAAAACCATAGCCTTGACTAGACGGACCTTTGTTCGCAAAGTAATGTCTCTGCTTTTGAATATGCTATCTAGGTTGGTCATAATTTTTCTTCCAAGGAGTAAGTGTCTTTTAATTTCATGGCTGCAGTCACCATCTGCAGTGATTTTGGGGCCCAAAAAAATTAAGTCTGACACTGTCTCCAGTGTTTCCTCATCTCTTTCCCATGAAGTGATGGGAGCGGATGCCATGATCTTCATTTTCTGAATGTTCAGTAGATGTCTCTAAATGGTAAAGGACTTAAAAATCAATGTAATTACAAAGCTATCATTGCTCTTAAAAGTTAAACATGATGAAAGAATGCTGCCTCTTTATTTTCATCATTTATTTTTTCTACTTATTTAAAATTTAATATTAAACTTATGTCAACAGCATAAATCTTCATATAGTAACATATACTGAAGGATATCTTGGACATGTTGTTAAGTGAAAGAGCAAATAATAGAGTAATTTTTATAACATGACTCAATTTCTACTTTAAAGGATTATAAATAACCACATCTATTTTTGTTTAAACATGTAAAAGCATAGACACATATATAATACATCAAACCAAGAGTAGTTGTTACCTTTAAAGTAAGATAATCACAGTTGGTATTAGAGATAGGTATAGGACTCTTACTTTTAACCTATTTTTTAGTATTTTTTATTTATAAAATATATGTGTATTACTTTTGGAATTAAGTTTTCAAAGAAGAATTCATGAAAGGAATAACTTAAATTATATCAGTATGAGAAATGAGAGACATTTTTAGATCAGGCTATCCTGTCCAGATAGTGTCCCTCAGTTGAATAATCCTTACTCCTGGGTTAATAAGAGTAGCAGTTAGCACATATAGAGGTTGGCTAGGTGCAGACACTTTGACAATTTCTTTCAATCAGATTATTTGTTTCTTACCATAACCCTTTGAAGTGGGTATTCCCATTTCACTTATGAAGAAATATGATCTAGAGCAGTTAAATAACTTGCCAGAGTTTGGAAGAGGCTGACCAGGCTTGGAAATTAGGTGCTGGGACTCCCCTGCCCATGCACTTCACTGATGGTCCCACTTCCCTTGGATCTGAAGGTCTCACAGTTAGAGAATGAGTTTTATTATTTCAATTCATACTTGTTTGACTCTTTTGTTGCTTAGTGTCTATGTTAGCTTTAATTACTTTGTTTTGCAATATTTTACCTTATTTTATTTTACTATAAACAATAGCTCAGGCAAAACCAAGTAGTAATTCCTCTCATTTCCCCCCATAGTCTGTAGAATCTGGCTTGGAGGCCTAAAGGGAGAAACAACCTCAAAAGAACATCATGCTTTTCTAATATGAGAAACTTTTAAATGACAGGCAGAAGGTTCGTGTCAAGAGCGGCTTTAAGTGCAGTTATCCAGCCACCTAACTTTTCTTTCTTGCTGAAAATTCTTATAAAACTCTTCTTAATTTATCTGTTCCATAAATGTAGGACAGCAGAATTACAAGTATATGGGAATAGAAGTGCCCAGCACTTTTATTTGGGATTCATTTTACATTATATATGTAAACATGCTAAAACTATCTTTTTAAGAAAGTTGTTATAGATTAGTCCTTGCATACTGTAGCAGATTTATTTTTCACAACTTGACATTGGCATTCACAATGCTTTGGGCTTTCTCAGGGTAAATTGTTGTTGTTGTTCAGGAATAACAAATTAACTTATTATTTAACATAAAAAATGCAGTAGGAAAGCAAAATAGCCTATATAACAAAATACCTACAAACCCACATAGTAGGATACAAAAATTATTTCTGTATTCTGTATATTGTTATATCCTTTACCTACTGGGGATAATTGAGATATTACTGAGTATCCAAAAGAAGGTGAAGGTGAAGGTGAAGTCGCTCAGTCATGTCCAACTCTTTGCAACCCCGTGGACTGTAGCCTACCAGGCTTCTCCGTCCATGGGATTCTCCAGGCAAGAATACTGGAGTGGGTTACCATTTCCTTCTCTAAGGGATCTTCCTGACCCAGGGACTGAACCCAGGTCTCCCGCATTGGAGGCAGATGCTCTAACCTCTGAGCCACCAGGGAAGCCCTTTCTCCAAAAGAAAACTGTCTCTAAACAAGGAAAACTGATGCTTACAAAAATTTGCTGAAATTATTCAATTAACTTTTTAAAAAGATGAGTGTTTTGAAATTTTTGAAATCCTTTGTACTCCTTTTCTCTGTTCATCCCGTCAGGGAGCAACAGGAGTTCTATAGATTTTAAGAAAATGCCCCTGTCAGTTTTCCAGAACTTAGACCCCATTTACACATAGTGAAAAAGTACAGCATGTACTTCACACACTGAAAGAAGATACTGTCTAATCCTGGTTGTGTTACTGAAATAAAATTTGAGACTTTAATCATTTAGATTTAAAATTTTGCTCTTCAGATAAGCTGAATGGTCACTCTAGCGGGTAGTTCACAGTGCTTGGAGAAATAATTTAATATTAATTCTTCTGCAAATGTATAGCTCTACTCTGTGTCTCTGTCTGGATACTCCAAAGAGGTTATTTTGAGGAATCTTACAAGTACTTGTAATTATGTTTGTTGAGATGTTTTAAAATAATTCAATTCTAATTCCTTTGAAAGTGAAAGTTAGGAGGTCCAGACAGAAGGGGGCTTATTGCTCTGAAGGGTGAAGAGTTTTCCACTGCCTAATGTCAGAAAATGTTGTACATGCTTTGGAAGCGTTTAGATAATTTAGAGGCCATATTGTAGAAAACCCAGTTGTGTAACCTTTCCTCTAGGTAGGTCTCACACCCAGCATCTGAGGAAATTCATGAATTTAGGTCTGATAAGCTGCAACTGTATTTCTCCAAGGAGATGTATTTTTCCTGTGACTTATATGCCATGATTGGCTTTTTGGTTACTTCTTCCTCTGTATTATCTTCCAATTGTTACTAGAAAGTAAGTATCCAGACATGGGTGTTTGGTTTTGTGATAAATGCAACTTTAATATAAAGAGTTTGACAGAGGATGATTCTGTAAGGTTACAGTTTTCGTGATATTTTAAGTGTTAGAGCTAGAAATTTTCTTAAAGATCTCCACCCAACTCTTTATTTAACTCATTAGGAAACGGTGGTTCCAACAAAGTTAAGCAACCAGTGGCAGTTCTGGGACTAGAGAGGTCATACTGAACTATGGTAAGTGTTTTGCCTCTGAAGTTCTGCAGCCTGCCCCTGCTACTTACTAGTTTTGTGGCCTTGTGCCAGCTGGGTCATCTCTCTGTGCCTCACTTTCCACACCTGAAAAAGGGATAGCCATGGTACATAGTTTGTTGGGGTATTATGAAGATTAAATAAATGAATGTGAGTTAAATGCTTAGTGCAGTGCCTGGCACATAGTGAGTACTGAAGACATGCTGTTAGAATTCATGTTTCTTCCCTCACAGTGGATTGCTTTATGGTTGTGCCACATTGTCGCTCCTGACATCACTTAAATATATTTGATATGGCATTAAAAATATTTCATCACTGTTATTTCTCATTAGAATTGATAAAATATTTTAGAAAAGAGCATATTTAACAAGTATATAGCTATTTTTTCCATGTGTGAGATGGCCATGTAATAAATGAATGGAAAGGAAAAAATTAAATGATGTATGTCTGAGTATATTCAGATAGTGCTTTATATAATAAATTACTTTTTAATGCAGCCACAATTCCTAATTTACATCAAGAATTGTCCACTTCAGTGGCTCATTAGATAAATTGAGCCCAACTAACCAACACAAGCTTATTACAAATGCACATCTGGAATGTGAAACTATTACAGGAAACTCATTGGAAGAGAAATTTCCTGTAAAGGGAATCCTTGATTTTTCAATAAAAGAGGAAATATCTTTTCTGGGTTCATATAGATAATATGGATTTAGCCATGATTTGTTCTTCAATTATAATTACTGCCTTTTAAACAGAGATTCATGTCTTTGCAAGTTTCTGTGAAGATACACCTCTGCAGCAACAATGGCTAATCTTAGATCTATGACACTGTCAGTGAAACCATTCGTGTCAGCTTCATGCATTGAGCCATGTGAGGTGAGTTAAGGTCTGTTTCTATTCTTATTAGATGTATGTAGCAGATACTTCAGGCTGCCTACTCCACTAACCTAAAATACATCTCCTTGGAGGAAAACGGTTTCTTGCTATTAGAATCCTATTTTTCCCTCAGATATTAGGCTTTAGGGGAAGTTGGAGTAACCCTCAACCTTACGGGGAGGTAAATCTTGACTAGTCGAAACCAGACATTCTAATTCTCATTATTGCCCTTCCAGTAGTTGATTTAGACATGGGTTTGTGACATAGTTTTGACCAATGAGAGTTGAGAGGAGTGTTTGGGAAGGTGGGTGCTTCTGGATAAAATTTATGCATAGAAGGAAACATTTCTGTCTCTTAATGTTGCCATCTTTATATAGTGCCTGGAATTGCAGAAACTGTCTTAGGACTTTGAGGAGGACCAGCCTCAGGGGACAAGCCAGCATGCTTTCATTGGCAGAGGAGACAGATAGAAAGGCCAGGTTCCTGCTTGACATTGAGTTACCCAGTGAACTCATCCTGGAGCTACTATACCTGTGGACCTCTTGTTTTGTAATATAATAAAAGGCATTGTTGAAACCAATTTTACTCAGCCTTTTACTATTTTCAATGGAAGCATGCTAATTGATACAATGTAAAATCATGTAATTATAATTCTGGTTTCTGTATATTCTTTGCTCGTAGCTGCCAGAATGAGCTGAGGTCTGAAAATTGCTCAGCAGGATCAGGCATAGCAGGGGCCTCTCCTCTTGTGGTTTCGCTTGCCAATGACCTCTGTCTTGATAACTGTTAAGTATTTAAACTTGTACTAACCAGTTACATGTCTTTATGCCTGGAGTTAATGTTTTAGTTATGATCATGTAAATATTAAATTATAAAATTATTAATCCTCATAGGGCCCATTTTGCTGCAATTTCATTTCCTTTTGGGTAGCCCATCATTTGGGGGCCAACCTGAATAGGGGATTACTTTTGTCAGTGTAAGGAATGCTCTAGATCTTTTGTTCCATTAGCATAGCAATCTCTTTTGAATTGACATAGTGTTTTCCTACCAAAAATGCTTAATTTGGGTGTCTTAAAATTAACTTTTCTCCTTTTTTAAAAGTCATGAGCACAGAATCATGCAATAGCAGCTGTACATTGATAAGACTGAACATATGTGAGAAAAGATTCATGTTGTGATAAGTGAAACAAAAAATTAACTTACATATATTTCAATATGTTTAATTTTTCTTTTGGATGATTACTAGACATAGGCATTAATTGATTCATGTAAATTACCAGGGTTACAATTTATAGGAGACTTATAAAATAAATACATTTGGTTAATTGGAGAATGACCAAGTCTACAGGGAGATCTTACCACCTTTAAGAAATTCTCCTCAGTTAATTTCACTACTGAATAAGACACTGCATTTTGGCTACTGTCTCTTCACACACTCTTACTGTGTAGAGTTACTGACAGAGTAGTATGCTCCTTCTATACTAGTAAAGGGGGAGTCACTTTTCATATGGCTTCATCAAGAGATTTGTTATGTTACCAGACCATGAATGTAGATGATAGAGGGTCTCAGTAAAGGGTGACAGTGTCCTGTTAGGTTTTTCATCAGTCATCTCGGCAAAGCCAACTGTGAGTGAGCTGCATAGATGGGCCTGTTCAGAAAGACTGGTAGGAAAGTGCCCAGGTGGGGCCTGGACCCTTGGCATGGCTTCTTTTCTTGGTGTTAAATAGACTAATAGAGGATGATCAGTGTTCTTAATTAAAGAACAAAACCTCCATCCCCTTTTCTGGTAGACAGGCTGCTGTATATTTAGAATAAGGAAGACAAAGAGAAACATTTGCATACAGCTTAAGAAATACCTGCTTAAAGCCTGTTAATTGAGAACACCTGCTTGCTAGTACATTTTAGTAGGTACGTCTGTAGGGAGAGACTGGGCTGCTGTTGCTGCTGCTAAGTCGCTTCAGTCGTGTCCGACTCCGTGCAACCCCATAGACGGCCCTCCACCAGGCTCCTCTGTCCATGGGATTCTCCAGGCAAGAACACTGAAGTGGGTTGCCATTTCCTCCTCCAATGCATGAAAGTGAAAAGTCAAAGTGAAGTCGCTCAGTTGTGTCTGACTCTCAGCGACCCCATGGACTGCAGCCTACCAGGCTCCTCCGTCGATGGGATTTTCCAGGCAAGAGTACTGGAGTGGGGTGCCATTGCCTTCTCCAAGAGAGACTGGGAAGAAATTGTTTTTTCCTGTTCCATGCAAGGCAAAATGAAGATGTAAAGGATGTCACTGTGGGTTTTTAATTTTTGTCCAAAGACAATTCAAAACCTTTTTTAGGACTCTGTCTACTTTCTGGGAAACCTTCCTCCAGTTCAGCCCCTAAAGAAACCAGCCTTGGATAATTAAAATTCTTTCACTTTTAAGTAGAATTCAGGAAGTAATATGAGTAATATTGAGATATTATTTGGTGTATCATTTGATTGGGAGTGAAAAGCATGTGAGTCTCAATCTTCTGGCCTCCTGAAATTTCCTCCCCATCTTGCTATAAAGAATTAAAGTGCAGTTTTTGCTGGAGATGAGAGGCATCTCAAATTTGGGAGAATATTGGGACAGGCCCTAAAAATTGTCTTTAATGGCGTCTATGAGGCCCCAGCCTCATGTTGAGCTCCTTTGGGGAGTAAGAATGTGAATATTTGTTGGGGTCAAGGGGTTTGGGTAGCTGTTGTGCTGGACTCCATAAACTTGACTGCTTTTCAAGAATCTTACACAAAGTGAAATAAGTCTTTTTGAAAATCTTAGTACGTCTCATTTGTATTAAGGAGTGCCAAGAAAACTCGTGTGTGTGTGTGTGTGTGTGTGTGTGTACGAAAAATCACGGGACAGAGCAGTGATTACTTGTATAGCCCCTACATCCTCTGGGGGAAACTCCTTCAAGTGCTGAAAGCTTTCAAGTCCTGTGTTTCATTTCAGTGGTGTGGTTGAGTCACTAAGTTGTGTCTGACTCTTGTGACCCCCATGGACTGTAGCCCACCAGGCTCCTGTGTCCATGGGATTTTCCAGGCAAGAATACTGGAGTGGGTTGCCATTTCCTTCTCCAGGGGATCTTCCTAACCCAGGAATCAAACCCGGTTCTCCTGCAGGCAGACTCCTGCATTGCAGATGGATTCTTTACAGCCTGAGCCAGTAAGGGAGGTGAAATCCCAAGGCTTTATGGGTCACATAAAGCCCTAAATAATTACATAACAGATTATATTCATTTTCACATTTCAGAGTATTTTTATGTATTTTGCAAAGTTTTTGTCTGGTTTCTACCCTGTAATGTAGTCCCCCTTTATCAGCAGATCATCTGTATTCTAATTCTTTTGTATTCTTGCATGTGACACACTCTGCAAACTGCGGGGATTCAGTAAATCCTGATAACTTGCAAGTTTTAACTAGTAGATAAGATAGTCCTCTGAGGCTTCCCTTGTAGCTCAGTTGGTAAAGAGTCTGCCTGCGATGCAGGAGACCTGGGTTTGATTCCTGGGTTGGGAAGATCCCCTGGAGAAGGAAATGGCAACCCACTCTAATATTCTTGCCTGGAGAATCCCATGGACAGAGGAGCCTGGAGGGCTATAGTCCATGGGGTCGCAAGAGTCGGACACGACTTAGCGACTACACCACCACCACCAAGATAGTCCTCGAAAGGTTACAAAAAAAACTTTGGCAATTAGCAGCAGGAGCAGTCTTAACCTCTTTTCTTAAAGAATACATTTAGGAAGAATGTGTAAACATTTCAGTTGTCTTGGTAGCATTCTTCCTATGATTTCCACTTCTTTAAGTAACAGACATAATTTTAGCACTTTAGGTATTGTTGGGAGAAGGCAGTGGCACCCACTCCAGTACTCTTGCCTGGAAAATCACATGGACGGAGGAGCCTGGTAGGCTGCAGTCCATGAGTTCGCGGAGAGTCAGACATGACTGAGCGACTTCACTTTCACTTTTCACTTTCATGCATTGGACAAGGAAATGGCAACCCACTCCAGTGTTCTTGCCTGGAGAATTCCAGGGACGGGGGAGCCTGGTGGGCTGCCGTCTCTGGGGTCGCACAGAGTCGGATGCGACTGAAGCGACTTAGCAGCAGCAGCAGCAGCAGCTATTGTTGTCATCTAATTTATTAAACACATAATTGCCCATATTAAACACATACTGTCAGGTATATCCCTGTCAACTATACCATATTTCCTGTTTTGTTTTTTTTTAGGATGTTTTCATTGTTAGTTCAAATGCCAGTTTTCCTGCGCAGTCAAGGTAGATGTCAAGTACAGGAGGGAGGCCAGGCCTTCGGCATATCAAGACTTCTTTGCCCTGGGCTCATTTAACCCACTGCCTTCTATCACTAGAGTGTGCACCTGACCAACGATTAGCATTTAATGGCAACAGTGAAGCCTATAGTCTCCGAGAGGTGCAGGTATCTGAGGCTGCTGCTGAAGGAAGAAGCAAACACAGCAAAATAGATACATCTGCCTTGGTTCATAAAGATCACAGACGGAAATACTTTTTACCCCCTGTGGACATGCTGGGATTTTAGAGCTGATGCTATTAATCAATCTGTCCTAAAACAGAAATAGTTGCAGATATGTAATATACAGTATCTATGGGATAGAAAACAAACCTTTAACTAAGCCTGTTTTTTTTTTTAAAGTTGGAAAATGTTGCCAGCCTGTTTTTGATGTAATTGAAAATGTTTAGAAGCTTTCCTAAAGAGTTGATTAATATATCAAAATCAAAAAAGGCAATTTTGAGTCTAATTTTGTTTGTTTATTGTGTAATACAGGATTCTTGGCTTTGAAATTCTGCCATGCAGGGTGAAAAATGACTGTCAGTGGGAAACAAAGTAGTCTATTGAAAAGAACATTGTGTCTAATAGGAAATGGCTGATACCAGCTCAGTGAATGCTATCTGGTATTAAAAGATAGTATTGTAATTCCAAGATAGAGAGTCCAGATTTGGCCAAGGGTTGGGGTGGGACTTCTTTTGCCCCACCTACAGCTGGAGCAAGAATCCCAAGGTGGAGAGTTGGTTGGGAGGCTCTTTGGTCCAGGCTGGAGGAACCAGGATAGTTTGCAACTTTGATTAGCTGCACAGAATAGAGCATTCCCACAAAGGCAGAAGTGATGCCATGAGGGAAGTGTTGGTATTGCAGGAAGGGCGACCCCTTCCAGGGTCTGAGAGCATGCTCTTGTCTAACACTCGGAAATGAATTGTCTGAGGAGACACACGTGCTGATAAAGCAAGAGACTTTATTGGGAAAGGGAGCCTGGGCAGACAGCAGGAGGGTAAGGGAACCCAGGAGAACTGCTCTGCTACGTGGCTCACAGTCTTGGGTTTTATGGTGATGGGATTAGTTTCTGGGTTGTCTCTGGCCAATCATTCTGACTCAGGGTCCTTCCTGGTGGTATACGCCTTGCTAAGCCAAGATGGATTCCATTGAGGAGGCTTCTGGGAGTATGGTAGGACATGTGACATTTCCTTTTGATTTTTCCCGAATTCTTCTGGTTGGGGGTAGCTTGTTAGTTCTGGGTTCCTTACCAGGACTTCCTGCTATAAAATAACTTACATTGCTGAGTATTATGTTGCCTGGGTGAGTGGTTTCAGTCAGTGTTTCCCCTAACACTGGCATAGCTTCTATAGGAGGGCCTGGACTTTTACTATATTCTAAGAAACTTTTCTGAGAGCTTCTTGATTTTCTAAGTACAAATGAACTGAAGTAGTTACTTATATTTTTGTTCTCAGTTTTTGGAAGAAGAGGCCACAGTTCAAGAAAACTTGCTGTACTAAGAAAAAAGCAAGTGAATGCCAACCAAGAGTTTCTGCCTATCTGATTGAAAAATGAGTACTCTAGGAGTTGTTCCAGTAGTGATGTATGGATGTGAGAGTTGGACTATAAAGAAAGCTGAGCACTGAAGAATTGATGCTTTTGAACTGTGGTGTTGGAGAAGACTCTTGAGAGTCCATTGGACTGCAAAGAGATTCAACCAGTCCATCCTAAAGGAAATCAGTCCTGAATATTCATTGGGAGGATTGATGCTGAAGCTGAAACTCCAATATTTTGGCTACCTGATGCAAAGAACTGACTCATTTGAAAAAACCCTGATGCTGGGAAAAATTGAAGGCGGGAGGAGAAGGGGGTGACAGAGCTTGAGATGGTTGGATGGCATCACTGACTTAATGGACATGAGTTTGAGTTAGCTCCAGAAGTTGGTGATGGACAGGAAGCCTGGTGTGCTGCAGTCCATGGGGTTGCAAAGAGTCGGACACGGCTGAGCAACTGAACTGAACTGAACTCCAGGAGAGGAAAATTCCTGCCCTAGAGTGGTTCTACAAATTCCTTTCCCTAGGAAAGTCCTCATTTCAGATATTTTCCCCATTGTTTCAATCATTGATATATCCTAGAAACTCAATATTTTGGTAGCCAATAGCACTATATCTGCAGGACTGTCTTTGAAAGTCCTCATTTCAAATATTTTTCCCATTGTTTCAATCATTGATATCTCCTAGAGACTCACTATTTTGGTAACCAATAGCACTATATCTGCAGGACTGTCTTTGAAACACAATCTTCTTAGGACCACAGGTCTTGGTTTGGGGTTAAGAAAATAATGTCACTCTATGCAGAAGGAGGTGAATGAATGGTAATACAGAAAGCCAACTATATTTCATACCTCACTGAGTAGATACTAAAGTATCTGGGCCAGGTTGTCAGATGGCCTCTGCTTGAATATCTCCCCTGACAGAGTGGCAGTTCATAGCTCAGAAGGCATCTCATTATTAGTAAACTTCTTTGTATCTTTAGTCAAACCTGGTTCATCAGATCAACAGAGAAGGTCCTCCTGTTTATTGTGATGGTCCTTTTCAGATAGGCAAATTGTTATTTTATCCCCACAAGTCTCTTTTCTCCCAGGCTTCATCAAGCCCTTTGATCTGTCCGTTCATAACAAGATTTTCACTATTCTAGCGGCCTTAATACCCTACTTTGACTGTGGCTTTCCTAGTCTAACTTCTGCAGAATAGAACTGGGTCCCTCTTGCTTTAAAAAGTCTCAAATAATACAGTTTAATACCATTGTAGTTCATTCGACGGCCACATCTTAATGTTGGTTTGCCTTGCGCTTGTGGTCAATTGGTGCCTCTTGGTCTGCTTCAGATAAACGAGCGCCCCCTATCCCTTCCTCCCGGCGCCCTGTGCATGTGTGCTGGGTTCGTAAAATTGGCACAGGGGACTTCACCTTTGCATGTTTTTTGAATTCTGACCTGCCATTCAAATATGTCAAACTCTTGTAAAATCTTGAGTTTTTTCATCTAATACCAGCTTTCCTGTCAGCTACAAGTTTAGGTAGTTTTTCCCCCATGTTTTCATAAGTATTATCATATTATTGTAAAAAAGCATGTGCTTTGCACTGAGACAATCTGGGTTTTTAATCCCAGCTTCCTGTACCTGCTGTCTCATGTTGGCATGTTGAATTTCCCAAGCCCAGTTTTCTCATATTAAAATGAAGATGATAATAAATTCTACCTCTTAGGTTTATTGTGAGCATTTACAATAATATAAGTACCTATTGTTGAGTAGGCGATGGTTTTGGTATTAATAATAATAAATTATTTGTGACCGGACTTGGAACCAATTCTCTTATTTTCTCTCTCCTCATCTGAGTCAAATTTAATATTTTGGATAGGGCTAAGAACAGAGCCATATAACTTCTAGAGACCATTCTGTAGCCTGACATCCATTAATTAATCAAATATTATTGAGAAATGAATATTTATTGAGGATGGCTGTGTTTTAGTACTATTCTAGTGATTGGGGTTATAGTGGTTAAAAAAAAAAAAAGGCAGTGAAATCCTTGCCCTCATGGAGCTGTCATTCAAAAGTGCAGGGCTACCATAAAACGTTAGGACCTCATTCACATAGAATTTGTTGACTCTGCAAGAGGAGAAGATAGACATATGTACATAAATACATACATACACACATAGAGACACCTCATATGTATGTAAAATACAGTGTCAGTGTATATAATACAATGTCAGGTAATAGTAAGAGCTGTAATGTATAATGTATCTGACTTTGCAACCCCATGGACTAGACAGTCCATGGAATTCTCCAGGCCAGAATACTGGAGTGAGTAGCCTTTACCTTCTCCAGGAGATCTTCCTAACCCAGGGACCGAACCCAGGTCTCCCATATTACAGGTGGATTCTTCACCAGCTGAGCCACAAAGAAAGCCCAATGTATAATGTGACATCAACTAATTGCAAGAACTATGCAGAAAAATAAAGCAAGGTACTCAGGGTACAATAGGGGAAAACAGTATCTTACATGATTGGAGAAAATCTGTATACATCATGGAATACACGTTTTTTCTCATGTTGAAAGATTGGAATGCTATTTTTCTAGCTCCATTGCCCTGATGCCTTTTCTTGTCTCTGTGATCCCTTAAAGATTACTGACAGTGACTCTTAGATTACATCTGCGAAGTCTCTCCATACTCTGGGATGTAATTTGTTTAGGCCTACAGACTTGAACTCATTTAAAACAGCAAGATGGTCTCTTGCTATCACCTTACTTATCTCATACTTCAATTCCTTCTAAACTACATTTATTCAACCCTCCTGAGTTTAAAGATCATTCTCCTTGATAAAGAAAGATGGAAATACAACAGAAGTTGAGATATATGACTTTCTCTTTGCTGTTGGTTAATGTTGTATCATGTGCCCCAAGCAGTAAGTGTGTTTCTTCGGTTCATCCTTTTTACTTTGATTATAGCTGATAAGGGTGTGTGTGTGTTTCTGAGTTTGTGGATGGAAGGTTTGAGCATATTTCACTACAGCGCAGTGAGGGCCTAACTCCTGTCATGTTCTTCCAGTTCAGTACTCCTGTCCGCATTTTCCCTTGTTTTAGCGTCAGTTATGAGTGAAGGCTCTGGAACTACACAGTGTGTTAGTCGCTCACTTGTATCCAACTCTTTGTGACCCCCATAGACTGTCCTGTCCTTGGAATTCTCCAGGCAAGAATACTGCAGTGGGTTGCCATTTCCTTCTCCAGGGGATCTTCCCAAATCACAGATCAAACCTGAGTCTCCCACATTGCAGGCAGAACTACATAGTTCAAGGGCAAATCCTGGCTGTTCTATTTCCTATAGCAGTGAGACCATGGGCAGGTTAGTTAACTTCTTTGAACCTGATTTGCCTCATCTGTACAATGGAGATAATAATGCTTGCCTCCTAGGACTTGAGAGTCAATGATTTAATACACATAGAGTGCTTAGGATTCTGTTTGGTACATAGTAAGTGCTTATCACAGCCAGCACCACTATCATCATTTCTAATGCATTCCTATCATCTTTCAAATGTATTTTAAAGAGACTGACCTCATCAGAGAGGTTTCTGGTCAGCCACAGTTTGTCTTGTGGTTAGGGGCCCTTCAATCCGATTTTTGTATCTAGTGTTTCTGTGTATCCAGTACCAAACAGTTAGAATTGATGTAAATAATGATTCAAAGACCATGAATCATCAAAGAAAGATTAAATTATGCTTAGTGTGCTCATGGCAGCAGCAAAATAAATGCATGAATTCTTTATAAAGTCTGTCATTTGAATCTGGCTTGAAATTTTTTAAAAAGAATTTCTTCCTAATCAGGGAATCCAAGTAAACCAGTATACTCACTTCCAAGCCTTCTGACTTAATTTAAATGCTAAAGGAAAGCTTGTCTTGATCCCAGATGAAGCTAAACAAATCCACAATACCTCATCAGTCAGTTCAGTTCAGTTCAGTCGCTCAGTCATGTCCGGCTCTTTGTGACCCCATGAATCGCAGCACGCCAGGCCTCCCTGTCCATCACCAACTCCTGGAGTCTAGTCAAACTCATGCCCATTGAGTCGGTGATGCCATCCAGCCATCTCATCCTCTGTTGTCCCCTTCTCCTCCTGCCCCCAATCCCTCCCAGCATCAGGGTCTTTTCCAATGAGTCAGCTTTTCCCTTGAGGTGGCCAAAGTATTGGAGTTTCAGCTTTAGCATCAGTCCTTCCAATGAACACCCAGGACTGATCTCCTTTAGGATGGACTGGTTGGACCTCCTTGCAGTCCAAGGGACTCTCAAGAGTCTTCTCCAACACCACAGTTCAAAAGCATCAATTTTTTGGTGCTCAGCTTTCTTCACAATCCAACTCTCACATCCATACATGACCACTGGAAAAACTATAGCTTGACTAGATGGACCTTGGTGGCAAAGTAATGTCTCTGCTTTTGAATATGCTATCTAGGTTGGTCATAACTTTCCTTCCAAGGAGTAAGCGTCTTTTAATTTCATGGCTGCAATCACCATCTGTGGTGATTTTGGAGCCCCCCAAAATAAAGTCTGACACTGTTTCCACTGTTTCCCCATCTATTTCCCATTAAATGATGGGACCACATGCCATGAGCTTAGTTTTGTGAATGTTGAGCTTTAAGCCAACTTTTTCATTTTCCTCTTTCACTTTCATCAAGAGGCTTTTTAGTTCCTCTTCACTTTCTGCCATAAGGGTGGTGTCATCTGCATATCTGAGGTTATTGGTATTTCTCCCGGCAATCTTGATTCCAGCTTGTGCTTCTTCCAGCCCAGCGTTTCTCATGATGTACTCTGCATATAAGTTAAATAAGCAGGGTGCAACATACAGCCTTGATGTACTCCTTTTCCTATTTGGAACCAGTCTGTTGTTCCATGTCCAGTTCTAACTGTTGCTTCCTGTCCTGCATCC
>NW_011494867.1:8135309-8135633 GCF_000754665.1 Bison bison bison
ATGTGTAGAGTCTTCTCTTGTGTTGTTGGAAGAGGGTGTTTGCTATGACCAGTGCATTCTCTTGGCAAAACTCTATTAGTCTTTGCCCTGCTTCATTCCGTACTCCAAGGCCATTTTTGCCTGTTACTCTAGGTGTTTCTTGACTTCCTACTTTTGCATTCCAGTCCCCTATAATGAAAAGGACATCTTTTTTGGGTGTTAGTTCTAAAAGGTCTTGTAGGTCTTCATAGAACCATTCAACTTCAGCTTCTTCAGCATTACTGGTTGGAGCATAGGCTTGGATTACTGTGATATTGAATGGTTTGCCTTGGAAATGAACAGAGA
>NW_011494867.1:8135733-8136387 GCF_000754665.1 Bison bison bison
CCATAAGGGTGGTGTCATCTGCATATCTGAGGTTATTGGTATTTCTCCCGGCAATCTTGATTCCAGCTTGTGCTTCTTCCAGCCCAGCGTTTCTCATGATGTACTCTGCATATAAGTTAAATAAGCAGGGTGCAACATACAGCCTTGATGTACTCCTTTTCCTATTTGGAACCAGTCTGTTGTTCCATGTCCAGTTCTAACTGTTGCTTCCTGACCTGCATCTAGGTTTCTCAAGAGGCAGGTCAGGTGGTCTGGTATTCCCATCTCTTTCAGAATTTTCCACAGTTTATTGTGATCCACACAGTCAAAGGCTTTGGCATAGTCAATAAAGCAAAAGTAAATGTTTTTCTGGAAATCTCTTGCTTTTTCGATAATCCAGCAAATGTTGGCAATTTGATCTCTGGTTCCTCTGCCTTTCCTAAAACCAGCTTGAACATCTGGAAGTTCATGATTTATGTATTGCTGAAGGCTGGCTTGGAGAATTTTGAGCATTACTTTACTAGCATGTGATATGAGTGCAATTGTGTGGTAGTTTGAGAATTCTTTGGGATTGCCTTTCTTTGGGATTGGAATGAAAACTGACACTTTCCAGTCCTGTGGCCACTGCTGAGTTTTCCAAATTTGCTGACATATTGAGTACAGCACTTTCACAGC
>NW_011494867.1:8136487-8137106 GCF_000754665.1 Bison bison bison
GTTCCCTTGGTATCTCTAATTTTCTTGAAGAGATCTCTAGTCTTTCCCATTCTGTTGTTTTCCCTATTTCTTTGCATTGATCACTGAGGAAGGCTTTCTTATCTCTCCTTGATATTCTTTGGAACTCTGCATTCAAATGGAAATATCTTTCCTTTTCTCCTTTGCTTTTCACTTCTCTTCTTTTCACAGCTATTTGTAAGGCCTCCTCAGACAGCCACTTTGCTTTTTTGCATTTCTTTTCCATGGGGATGGTCTTGATCACTGTCTCCTGTACAGTGTCATGAACCTCTGTCCATAGTTCATCAGGCACACTGTCTGTCAGATCTAGTTCCTTAAATCTATTTCTCACTTCCACTGTATAATCATAAGGGATTTGATTTAGGTCATACCTGAATGGGCTAGTGGTTTTCCCTACTTTCTTCAATTTAAGTCTGAATTTGGCAATAAGGAGTTCATGATCTGAGCCACAGTCAGCTCCTGGTCTTGTTTTTGCTGACTGTATAGAGCTTCTCCATCTTTGGCTGCAAAGAATATAATCAGTCTGATTTCGGTGTTGACCATCTGGTGATGTCCATGTGTAGAGTCTTCTCTTGTGTTGTTGGAAGAGGGTGTTGGCTAT
>NW_011494867.1:8137206-8138042 GCF_000754665.1 Bison bison bison
CCTTGAATGTGGAGTAGCTCCTCTGACCCTCCCCGTGCAGCCGCTGCTCCTTGGATGAGTCCTCAAATATGGTTTCATAACAATATGAAAAGGTAAACTCGCAGTCACTCACTCATCCTGAGCTATCAGATCTTTGGACCATAAATAGGGACTTTGGTGGATGCTTTGACAGATTTGAGTGGTTGCCCTAAGGAGAGACTCTCCATTCCCCTGCCTTTGTGTTTTTGTGGCAGATTTCCTTTGTCATAACAATCATCACATTCTTCGCATTTTCTGATAGGAGAAAGAACTAAAGCTACTTAACTTACATCTTTCTTGGCGGTCTCAATTCTACAGGATACTGACACATGTTGCAAACTTACAGAAGCAGCCCCTGCGGGTAGGGTTCTAGAGGGTTGCACAGTGGTGTATTGATGCCTGTGATCGGTGGATAAATTTGCCTAATTGAGAAGTAATATTAGCAAGTCCATTTGTACCCAAACATCAAGCCAAATTCTCAAATCAGTTTTTATCAGTAATAATGATAATGCTGGTATTTTGATCTCTATTTGTCTGTCTTCCTTGTCTTGTTTCCTACTACATTCTTAGAACTTGATATTATTTATTGATCTGCTCATACCTCCAATGATGCACACAATAAGAGTGAAGCAAGCAATATTCTTTCCTTCCTTCCTTCAAATGTAGCCAAGATATGAACCAAGATTGTCTTTAAGTAGCTTGTGCAAAAATAACTGGAATTGACTATTTCCTGGGAAGTTAAAGTTGCCCAGTCTTGTCCGACTCTTTGCGACCCCATGGACTATACAGTCCATGGAATTCTCCAGGCCAGAATACTG